>NW_006408587.1:4451899-4535970 GCF_000296735.1 Chrysochloris asiatica
TGGCAACAATAGTGAGGTTGGCCCAGGATTGAGCAGAGTTTCGTTCTGCTGTGTATAAGGTCACTATGAGTTGGTACCAACTCTATGGCACCTAACAACAACAACAGGGCAGTGTGGCGCTGTGAGCTAATGTGTCAGACTGCAAAGTTGTTTGAGTTACAAGGTTGGTGGTTCAAGCTCACCAGCTGCTCCTTGGAAACCCTATACAGGGTTGCTACGGGTCGGAATCAACTCGATGGCACTTAACAACAACAAGGGCAGACAGGTGTTTTCTCCACCTTGAATTTTTGTCTGAGTTGCTCAGTCATGGCATGTCTTCTGTCCAGCATATTATTTCTATTTTTTTAAATGACGAACTAGAAATATAAAAATAGTTTCTACAACATGGATAAGGAGCTCTGGTAGAGTAGTGATTAAGAATTGGGCTGTTTCGAACTGCTCAAGGTCAGCAGTTCGAAACTACCAGTGGTTCTGCAAGAGAAAGATGAGGCTTTCTGCTCCCGTAAAGATTTACAGCCTCGGAAACCCCGTACAGGGTCGGTATGAGTCAGAACTGACTCTGTGGCACATGACCATCACCACAACATGGATAGTTTAAAGAAAGATAATACAATGACCTTCTTAACCTATACTCATCCTAAGATAAAAAGACTATCAGCTATGCCCCTAGGTGCTCCTTTCCACCCCATTGTCATCCCTTTCTTAGGATTTTTGACACTCAGCCTATTTTGGGTAGATTTACTACATATGTTCTTGTTAAGAGCTGTTGAGTCGGTTCCAACTCATACCGACCCTGTGTAGGGTTTCCAAGAAGCCACTGGTGAGTTTGAACCACCAACCTTGCAGTTCAAACTTTGCAGTCTGACGCATTAGCTCACAGGTCCACTTCTGTAAAAGACTACAGCTAAGTTGGGGCAGTTCTACTCTGTCAGAAGGGGTTGCTATGTGCCAAAATCTACTGGACGCCACCCAACAACATGAATATACTAGAATTTTTCCTTTGTGAAGTAGATATTTGGGATGTTTACAGTTTACAGTTATTAGGGGAAAAAATGTTGCTTTGAACCTTCTGCAATTGGGTATCTACGTATGTACATGCCAGTGTCTCTCCTGAGTAATAAATACCTGGTAGAGGAATGGCCATGAAGGAGATCTTTCTAGATAATGGGAAGTTGTTTCCCAGAGTTCCAGAGGTACATGCCAGCTTCTACTAACCCATTGTTCACCAGCACTTGGTTTTGTGAGGCTTTTTTTGTTCAGTTTTACCCATCCTTTGGGAACTCACTGTAGTCTTAACTTCCCTCTCCCCCTCCCCCCCAGGTAGTTGATGGGATTGAACACCTTTTCATGTGTTTATTGGCCATCTGTATTTCCTGATGAAATGCTTTATGTTTTTTCCTGTTTTTTGGTTGAGTTCTATTTTTCTTCTTGTGTTCAACTCTTCCCTTCTGGTCTTCGTGAGATTGTCTCCCGTGCTCTGTTCTTTTCAGTCTGTACAGGGAACTGGCCTTAGTTAGCATCTGACTCAGGCCACACAGATCAGTAAGACAGATTTCTTGCCTTCAAGAAACCTCAGTACAAACCTACAGTTACCACTTGGTGTGAAAAGTACCAGAGTTTTCAGTAAGATAGTTCTGAGGAAGGCCTAGAGTGGGGGAGTGGGAGGGAGATCAACTTTAGAGCCCGGAAAGGGTCCCGAGGGGCTCTAAAGGACAATGCGAAAAAAGCCTTCCTCTGGATGGAACAGAATATGCAAAGGCATGGATGTTTGATATAGCATATCCTAGATTCCTGCTCCTCAGCCCCTGTCAGTGAACCCAACAGCCAGCCTCCTCATTTTCCTTTGGATGTTGCCTCTTTGAAAAGATCCTTATTACTCATGTTCACAAAGTTTTCTGTAGATTTCATGAAAGTGTTGTCTTTTTCTTCCTGTATGTCCACCTTCTGTTTCTTCATCAGCTCCTCGGCACTGATTTTGAGTCTTTCCCTACCTTAGATTCTTGCTCTGGTTCCCTCTGTTTGGGTATCCTCTACACTCCTGGTCTGCTTCTCTTGGCTGGGAATGCCAGCTGACAGGTTAGGGACTTCATGATTTATGAACACTTTAGACAAGAAGGGAACAGGGCAGAATGTGAGGCAGCTGGAATTGCTGGGGTTTTACCCCTAAAAGGAGCCCTAGGAGACCACGTGGTTAAAGCGTCTCTCTGGGGCGTAGTCTCTTTCCTGTCAGCCTAGGAACCCTCACTGTTGCTCCCTCCCGCCTGCTGCTGTTCACCTGTGTCAAGTGAGCAGTAATTAGTGTATAATTTAGAGCAGCTTCAATACTTAGCAGTCAAGTGACCTTCCCTAAACCTCAGCCTCTCTGAAAGGGAGCTGTGGTTCTCCAGCCTCACAAAGGAAACGTGTCCTTCCTAAGATGCGACCTACGCAACTGACACATCCAGGAAAGGCCAGAAAGCCCTGGTAGATGGGAGAGGGTTTGAAGGGTTAATTATTAGCCACAGTGCACACTTGGAAGCCTGTTTGACCATGTTTCATTGTCCCTCAGTCCTTGTGTTGCTCCTATGTGCAGGGGGCCTAAGACCCAAGGCTCAAGCCTGTTCAGTCATTTGCAGCCAGTAACAGGTGGCATCCATACCCTATTGATGAACTAAGAACAGCTGGTCAAAGTCCAGGGAGGGGCCCAGACTGGCTTGGAACTGGCCTCACCTAGGCAAGCAAGTCTGCCAGTAACAGATCCAGTAGGATATGTGAAAATTGAGAAGAAAAAAAAGGATTTGGGATACTGGATATTTTAATGGAAGAGGGGCAAACCTGAAGTCAGAAGTATTTGTTCAGGATACTGCAGTACACTAGAGCTTCTGGGTTTATTTTGCTGTGAAACTCTGAAGCATTTAGCTTTATTGTAAAAAACTATGGAGAAGTTCCTCTTCATTAACAAGCCTTCTGAAGAAGAATACAACAGCCATGTGATGTCTTTCTAAAGAAAAAGAGAAGAATCGCGTGTGCTTTGTACTTGGGATACTGTTACATGCCATTCCTTCTATTAACTCACTTCAGGGAATGAACTTTTCCATATATGTCAGTTTTCCAAGTAGCTGCCATGTATTCCGTTTGTTGAGGAGGACCCGGTCAGCGGTTTCATTTATATATTAAAAAGTCACATGGACTACAAAGGCAAGAAGTGACTGGCTTACAAGCTTTCAAGAGGGAACCTGGTGCTAGGGAGCACGGTGGAAGGCAGAATCTCCAGTAGGTACTATTCAATCTGTCTGGGTGGAGCTGATGAAAGGAGATACAGATGGGAAACTCGTGATACTGTAGGGAATAATGCTTATCAGGACGGATTATGAGGGTTGGAAATGCAAAAGTAGAAGTTTTGTAACAAGGAAGGGAGTGATTAATTCTCCAGGATAGGAGCGGAGGCCTCTGGGACCATCAACGGAGAAGAGCCAAGAGCGGGACCCTACCCAGAGAAACAGAGATGCCTGAGATGGAGACAGAGATGATGACGTGGAGTGATGAAGCGACTGGGGGCTTTGGACCCAAAGAGGGAAAGGGACTGTGGGCTGAAAACTGGGGGGAGGAGGGAGAAGTATAGGGGGCGGGTTTCTGGGATATACCCTTTGGGTGGTCGATGATGCATGGAGGGGATTGGAACCATTGCAGTGAGATGATATACGATGGAATGAATGTAAAACTAAAGTTCTCCCATGTAAACTATCCTATAATGTTCAATAAAACATTAAAAAAAAAGTAATTGTCAATAGTAAAAAAAAAAAGTCACATAGCGTATCTGATATGTGTACAGTTCTATGAGATGAATATGAAATGTTTAAGCATGTGTGGGTTCTGCTCCTCAGGAGCACTTTTGGGATTGGGACTTGGAATTCTTGAACTGCATTGTGTATCTCCTGGTCTCATTCAAAAGGAGAATAACACAACTTGGCCTTGGCCTTGGCGGCCCCAGCTCAACATGCTCTGTGCTCATTATCCTCTAGTCTGTAGAATTCCAGTGCTTCTCTGAGGATATTGAGGTCAAAGGAAGGTCCTTTACCACTCCCCTCAGTGGAACCAGCCTCTGTCATCTGGGTTCTCATTATCAGCTTTGTATAGTATTCCAGCCTTCCTTCTTGTTGATTTACTTTTGGGTTTTGTGGGGCTAATGGGTTGCAAGAATGGTTTTCAGAATTTTTGCGTGCTAAAATATTCTGGGGGAGGTTTTTAAAGTCCAGCTTCTTGGGTGTACCCCAGGCTATTAACATCTGAATTGAGGGATATGAGAGATGGGACCCAATCATGATCATTTTATAAAACTCCTGAGGTGGTTCCAGTGGGCATCCAGATTTGAAAACCAGTAATTACTGTAGGACTGCTAAACGCAAGGTCGGCGGTTCAAACCCACCAGCAGCTTCTTGGAAGTCCTATTCAGGGTCGTTATGAATCAGAACCAACTCAACAGCACTTACAACAGCAACAACAGTCCCCTGTGCTGTAGTGTTTTAGGTTTTCATCTTTCATGAGTTCATTCAATCCTTCTAGATAAAGACGATGTTTCACTTTTATGGAAGACTTAGCAACAAGATTTTTCCAACATCCAACAGCTTGATAAGTGTCATTAAGTCCATTCTGACACATAGCGACCCTGTATAGGGTTTCCAAGGACTGGCTGGTGAGCTTGAGCCACTGACCTTGTGGCTAAGCAGTCAGTTTAGATCCAACAGTGGCACACCAAAAACAGACTTAAAATCAGGTTCTGGCCAGAGCTTCGAACCAGTTCAGTCTGGTCCAGTTCCCTGCTGAAAATTTGCATTTCCACTGCAGATATACTGAATGAGAATCTAGATTTTAACAAGATCCTCTGAAAGCCCTAGTTCAGGTTCCTTCTTACTGCTCCTCATATTCTCCATGACTGTGGCTCTAGTGGGCAGACCCCCACTCCCACCCACTGCTTCCCCTCATGCTTCACTTTTCATCCATGTATCTTAACTTATGGTATTATTCCCTCTTCTGCTCCCGCTTCTCTTTTAAGGGCTGGTGGTCTTTCAGGATCCATCTCAGATGCTACCATACTCATGAAGCTTCTCCCCTCCTGTTTGGGAGTCTACAGGACACTCTTAGCTTGGGTGGGACCGAGCACATTTCACCTTGTAGCAGTTACTTGGTAGTGATTTGAATAATAGAAAACAGGCTGGTCTTTTTATGTGTGTGTGCAAGTGATTTTTATTGTGATTAAAATACACATAGCATGCATTTTACCATTACTGACATTTAATATTTCCCCAGTGTTGTGCAGCCATTGTCACCATGTACCTCCAGAACATTTCATCACCCTATGCCATCCTCCTTCCAGACCCTGGAAACCACGCATCTGTTTTCTGTTTCTGGATTTTCTAGCTCTGGATATTTCATATAAATGAAATCATGCAATATGGCCTTTTGCATTGGTGCGTTGACCATTTATGCTCTTCTGAGTCATTTATGTGACTTAAGTCATTGACTCCGCATAACCTTAAGAAGTTGTTGTTAAGTGCCGTTGAATTGGTTCCGAGTCATAGCTACCCACCAACAGAGGGGCCGGTGGGTTTGAATCGCCGACCTTGAGGTTAGCAAGCCAGTGCTTATCTTGCAGTGCCACACCGGTACTCCATACCCTATGAGGTAGATAGTTCCTATTGTTAAGTGCTGCTGATTCAGTTCCTACTCATAGGGTTTCTGAGGAGAGGAGTTGGTGCTTTGAACCCCTGACCTTGAGTTTAGCAGCCACCCAGTTCTTATCCTAAACCACACTATTAGCATCTCCATTAGGCAGATAAGAGAGGGAGTCACAGAGAGGCTAAGCAACATGCTAGAGCTCACATAGTTAATAACTGCTCTTGAACCTAAGGAGCTTTGGTAGTGTAGTGGTTATGAGTTGGGCTTCCGCAGGAGAAAGATGAGGCTTTCTACTCCAGTAAAGATGTACAGCCTCAGAAACCCTATGCAGGGTCACTATGAGTCGGAACCAACACCAAGGCACATCACTACAGCCACCATCTTGAACCTTACATGTCCTACCTAGTCTCTGTGATACTTTTGCTGATCTCAGTGCTATAAACCTAACCTATAAAATTCAGGCTAAAGTGCAAGAGATGAAAGTTCAAGAGAGCATTAATCTGCCGCATAAGAATCACTTAGGATGCAGCTCCAGGAGCAGAAACCATTAGATGTATCCCTTACGGGACCACAGAACAGAATTTTGAGGGTGGATTCTGCAGTTAAAATTCTAAATCTAATTGGATTGCTTCAGCTTTGTTATAGCTCTCCCACAAACAGAAGATGTCAAGGATAGGATTGTATCTCTAGTGTCAGAAGCCAACTAGTGTTTCATAGTTATTGTGAAGTATTGTGGGATGGGTCTTAAGACTGTCCTGAAATGCACAAGGTATCGTGAGTAAAGAGTTTCTTATAAAAGTAGTACTTATGATATGTTGGCTCCGTGGGTACTGCAAACTGTTAATGAACTCAGCTGCTTAATAAAAAGTTCATGTCCACACACAGGTCCCTAGAAAGAAAGGTCTGGTGATCTCCTTCTCCCCAAAATCAGTCTTTGAAAACTTTATGGAACACAGTTCTCCTGTGACACCCATGGGAGATTACTGTGAGTTGGAATCATTCTCACTCTTCCATCACCACCTCCATTAATTTTTTTAAGTACTTTTTTCCAGGATGGCGGTCAAATTTATTTAACTTGAAAGGGCCACACCTTAGCTGCTACATTTTCACAAAGGGGAACACTCGTGTCACTCATGCCCTGTCACCGTTAAGCACATTCCTGTTTCCCCTTAAAGGTCCCTGCAGTCCCTCACAGTTAGTTCATGTCCCTGCCGCCTTCCCCAGAGGCAGTCGCTGTTCTGTTTTTATCCTCCATGGATTAGTTTTGCCTATTACAGCCGATTCTGCATATAAATAAACTCTGAGGGGCATATTCTTTTCTGCAAGGCTTATTTCACTCATTGTAATGCCTGTGAGATTACAAAAGATGATTTTTTAAAATTCAGTTTGGGCCAAACTGGTGTAGGTGCTTCTTCATCATCCTTTTCATGCCACCTTAGGTGGATAAGCTATATATTTTCATACTTGAATATATCAAAATCATCCAGACTGGGATTCAGAGTACTGCTTTTCAATGAATTACCCAAATCCTGCTTTCTTCCCTTGAGCCCATGTTACACAGATACTGGTTTCTGCAGCCAAAATATGCAGCAACAGCTGTCTCCAGACTTTGATCAACAAGAGCTGACTTGCCTCATCCCCTGAGAAGCATGGTAGACCCTTATCACTTTATTTCCCTTATACTAACCTGCCTGGAGGAGTCCTGGTGTGGTGTTGTGGGTTAATGTGTCAGACTGCAAAGTCGTTTGAACTGTAAGGTTGGTGGTTCAAGCTCACCTGCTGCTCTTTAGAAACCCTATTCAGGGTTGCTATGGGTCGGAATCAACTCGACAGCACTTAACAACAATCTGCTTGGAGAAACATGGGTAAAAACATTTTGAAAACTAGAGTTTTCTATAAATACAAAAGATACATGTTTTCACTAAACTGGCAGATGCTTGAGAAAAGGATGCCCCCTTACCACAGTCTTGGGTCTACTTGGATTGATTCTGTGTACAACAGATTCTCAGTAACTAGCTCTTGTCATTGTTTTCTGTCTCACAAGAAAATGTTGACCACTCTCAGATTTGGAAGGCACCAGAGCATAGTGGGTATAAATGGGGGTGCCTAGGTTCTGGGCCTAGCTCCACCACTTACTGAACGGCTCTGGCAGGGCTGCCTTCATTTTCTCATTTGTAAAAATTGCCAATAATATGAGGTGTTTGTGCTCAGCAAAGTCCGGGGAGAGAGTAGGGGCAGTAGGGGTGGAGGACAGTGTCGTTGTGGAAAAGCTGCTTAGCCTAGAGACCAGGTTTGAATCTGAGAAGGCCTGGCAGAGAGTAAGTCTTCTACACATGTCAGCTTCTCTTCCTATCATTTAGTCTTCTGTTCTGCCTTGTCAAATGTGTATTTCCAACCTTTCCCAAACCCCTGCCCAGGTTCTGGTCATCACACTGGCCTTATCTAAAACACAACCAGGATTGAATGCAGCTTTTATGGTACCTTGAAACTTACACAATTTGGGGGATCCTTTTAAAGAAAGAAAATACAAAAAGAAAGGCCTTATGCAAATTTTACAAAACGAAGGCCAGGTGAACACAGTGCTAGGAGCCCTCCCCAATCCTGTCTGGGTTCTTCAGCTCGCCCATCTGCAAGGCACCAAGCACGGAGGTCACATCTCAGGTTCTCCATTATCCCCATGCACTTACCGAGTCCAGTGGATTTCAAATCCTCAAATTCCTCAAAATCTGACCTTCCCGGGCATACTAATTCCTGTCCATCTCTATTCTGACTATAACAGTCCCCTTACTTGCCTTGTTGTTGTTGTTGTTGTGTGCCGTCGAGTCGGTTCCGACCCATAGCGAACCCTGTACAGGGTTTCCAAGGCTCTAAATCTTTACGGGAGCAGAAAGCCTCATCTTTCTCCCGCAGAACGGCTGGTAGTTTCAAACTGCTGGCCTTAAGGTTCGCAGACCGATTTGTAACCACTACGCTACCAGAGCTCCTTCAATCACCTTTCTAGGGACCAAACTCCTAGCACAACATTCAGCTGCTCAGAAACAGTCAGTGGCTTCTCATCTCCTCTGCTTCAGCATGTCATGAACTGCATTCTCTTTTCCAAACACATCGTCCACACGCCCTCCTTGGTGACGTTGTGGCTCTGTTTGGCTCTGTTCTTCCACCTGGACTGCGAATCCTCTGCCTCACAGTCTGTTAAAATCTGAGACACCTCCTATAAAGCCACCCCCAGTTGTAATCCAACTCCACTTTAATGAACCCCCACATCGCTTCATTTGTCTGACTATGAGAGTACCCAAGCCATCCTACCCCGTATGGTGGTTGTCTGAGAGACATAATGAGGAGACAGACTCAGAGGAACAAAAACTCTGTGATGGATGTTAGCTACCTTCTCAGGCAGTGGGGATGGCATACCTGCTCTGCTGATCTCAGAGGATTATCATGATGATAATAAATGAGAGAAACTGTGAACATGCGTAGAAATCTGAGGTTCTCAGCAGCACCTTAGCATCTAGGCAACTTAGGTCCTTTTGTATCCATAAATCCCCAATCACATTGCATCTTCTCATTTCTCCCATGTGCTTCTGTACAAGGGAGCCCGCTTCAGCTCTCTCCCTGGCTGCAAAGATAACAAGCTTTCTCTTTCCCATGATAAGGACCAAATTGTTCCAAGCTTTTCTTCAAATATAAGAGGCAGTATAGGGTCACTATGAGTGAGAACCTACTCTGTGGCACTTAAAAATAACAATAATGTATGCTTGGAGTCCTAGTGTGGTGATTTAGGGTAAGCACTAGACTGCTACCATAAGGTCAGTGGTTCAAGCATACCAGCTGCTCCATGGAAACCCTGTACAGGGTTGCTATGAGTCAGAACCAACTCGAGGGCACTTAGCAACAACAAATTATTGTACGGCTAAAGAGTATGGGTTCTGAAGCCAATCTCCCTAGTCTACCGTATTCTAGCTGTAAAGCTTTGGATGAGATATTGAACTGTTCAGTATCTCCCTCTCCTTGTCTGTAAAATGAGTCCTGGTGTGGTGCAAGGTCAGTGGTTCAAGCTCACCAGCCGCTCCTTGGAAATCCTATACAGGGTTGCTGTGGATCAGAACCAACTCTACGACACTTAACAACAACAACAAACCTCATCAAGTTTTGTGAGATTAACTGAGTAAATATAACCAAAGTGTACTCATAATTGTGTCTGGGATACAGTAACCTTCAAGTCAGCTCTGACTCATGGTGACTCCCATGTGTGTCTAGACCTTGTTGTTGTTAGGTGCTATTGAGTCAGTTACGATGCATAGCAGTCCTCTGCGCAACAGAATGAAACACTGCCCAGTCCGGCACTGTCCACAGAATTGCTGTTAGGCTTGAGTCCATTGCTGTCTCATTGGGGGTTTTCCTCATTTTCACTGACCCTCCACTTTTCCAAACAATGTCCTTTCCAGGAACTAGTCACTACTGATAGTAAGTCTGAATGACTTATGAGAGATGATGTCTCGCCATCCTGGCTTCTAAAGAGCCTTCTGGCTGTACCTTCTTCCAACACAGAGTTGTTTGTTTTGGCAGTCCCCGGTACTTTTAATATTCTCCAACACCATAACTCAGATACATCAGTACTTGCGTATTCGTTGTCCAACTTTCACATGCATAGAAGGTTACTGAAAATACCATGAGTATGTCAGGCTCACCTTAGTCCTCAAACTGCTATCTTTGCTCTTGAACGCTTTAAAGATGTCTTGTACAGCAGACTTATTTAATGCAATACATCATTTGATTTCTTGACTGCTCCTTTGTTGATAGTGGATCCAAGCCAAATGAAGTTTTTGACAACTTCAATCTTTTCTCCATATATCATGAGGTTATTTATTAGTCCACTGGTGAGGATTTTTGTTTTCTTTACATTAGAAAGCTGTGATTTTGATCTTCATCAGTAAGTACATCAGTAAGCATTTTAAATCCTTTTCAGCAAGCCAAGTTGTATCATCAGCATATCGCAGGTTGTGTTAATGAGTCTGAATAGGTATGTGAAAGAATATAACCATGACACACACCTTTCCTGATTTTAAACTATTCATTGTCTCCTTGTTCTGTTCTATCGACTGCCTCTTGGTCAATGTACAGGTTCCTCATGAACACAGTAAGTTCTTCGGGAGTATCCATTCTCCCCAGTGCTGTCCATAGCTTGTTATGATCTACACAATTGAAAGCCTTTGCCTAGTTAATAAAGCACAGGTAAACATCTTTCTGGTATTCTCTACTTTCAGCCAAGCTTTCCATCTGACATCAGCAGTGATAGCCTTCGTTCCATGACCTTGTCTGAATCTGCCTTGAACCTCCTGTAGTTCCCTGTCAATGTACTGTTGTAGCCGTTTTTGAATTATCTTTAGCAAAACTTGACTTGCAGGTCATATCAGTGACATCGTTCAATGATAGACGCCTCCCGTTGGGTCACCTCTCTTTGGAATGAGTGCACATATGGATCTCTTCCGTTCAGTTGACCAGCTGTCTTCTAAACTTCTTGGCATGAATGAGTGGGTGCTTCCGGTGCTGCAGTAGTTTGTGTCTAGACTTGCCTGACCTGAATAATCATAGCAAAATTTCCAGATAGTGGGATTATAGGTTTAGCTAAATTAGTCATAGAATCTAGCACAGAACAACCCTATAAACATAATTCAGTGAACAATATCATAATATACAGTCCCATGTTGTTGTTAAGTGCCATGGAGTCATTTCTGACTCATACAACCCTGTATAGGGTTTCTGAGGAGCACGTGGTGGGTTTGAACCACTAACATTGTGGTTCACAGTCTAGTGCTGATCCTACAGCATCACACCAGGAGTCCATGGAAAGAAGAAAACAGATTTTTAATAATAGGGTTTTGTAGTATAGTTAGTTTTTTAGAATATTTTTTTTTAAGTAAAGCTAAGCACCATAGGGTAAAAGGCTTAAAAAATAATTTTATAGGAGCTCTGGTAGCGTAGTGGTTACGAATTGGGCTGTGAACCGCAAGGTCAGCAGTTCGAAAGTACCAGCTGTACCGTGGGAGAAAGATGAGGCTTTCTGCTCCCGTAAACATTAACAGCCTTGGAAACCCTGTACAAGATCGCTATGAGTCGGAAACGACTTCACGGCACATAACAACAACAACAACATGGTACACATAACTCTGTGCTGCATTGTGTTTTCACATGGCTGGTTTGGCAGAAGTTGATCACACCGCCCTTTTTTCCAATACATCTCTGGGTTGACTTGATTTTCCAGTTAGCATCTCAGTGCATTAACCACCTAGGGGCTCCCAAGTTTTAGCTATGTAGTACTTATATTCCATTTATTCTGTATTTGTTTGAAATTGCCCATAATGAAAAGATACCTTAAAGAAAGCAAGTACATCAGGTAATATTTGTTGATTCCTCCTTTAGGGAAGATTGCATGCTCTCAGGGACCTGGGCTTCGTGCCAGTTGCCCTGGCTATAGTCTCTCTGTGTTTGCTTACTCTCTGCCTCACTTGTGACCATGAACTCTGCCTTACTCTTACTGGCACTTGCTCCCTCTACCTTTAGCTGTTCCTTTGATCTAGGTATAGACCCTCCTCTTCCGGTTGACTTTGACCACTCTGTTCCACCCCACCATCATGTCCTTTATCTTCAATTCCTGCAAGTCTGTTCTAAGACTTTCTCGACTGTGGGAGAACCACAAAAAGGTGAATTAACTTGTGTCTCCTTTCTCTTCCTCTTAGGGTTGTAAAGCGCCACCTGTGTTCATGAATATGACTTAGCTGTGGATTGGAGAGCCCCCATCCACACAGCTACATACTGAGTCCATTTATATTAAGTTCAGAACAGGCAGAATTCATCTGTGTTATCACATCAAAATCATATTTCCCCATGGGAAGGAAGGAGCGGGTGGAGAAGAGGCACAAAGGGTTTCCTGGGGTGCTGGTGGTTATCTTTGTTAGACCTTGCTGATGATTGCACAGGTGTATTTGCTTTGATAACTCCTCTCGTTGCACGCATACTATCTGTGCACTTCAGTGAATGTTATGTAGGCAGATCTCGGAGATACTTCGTTTTCAGTCAACCACTGCAACAAAGCAAGTATGCCAACAAAGCGACTCACAAATTTTTTTGTTTCCTATTGTATATAAAAGTTACGTCTTTTAAAAAAAGTTTTTATAAAAGTTATGTTTGTATTGTAATCTATGAAGTTGGTAGTTGTGGTGTTAAGTGCCATTGAGTGGGCGCCGACCCACAGCGACATTGGTTAGGGTTTCCGAAGAACGGCTGGTGAGCTTGAACCACCAACCTTGTAGTTCAAAGCAGGTAACTTTGTAGTCCAGCGCATTAACCCACAGTGCCACACCAAGACTCCAAGTTGGTAGTAGCATTATGTCAAAGTTTGAAATATTGTGATAATTGCCAAAATGTGACACTTTGAAGTGAGAACATGCTGTTGGAAAAATGGTGCCAAAAAGTTGCTCTGAACGCCTTGGGTTTATAAAAAAACACAGTATCTGAGAAGCTCAATAAAATGAGGTTTGCTTATACATCCAGTAATAGAATAAACCCGAAGTCCATATAGTGCTTTTAAAATTTTACCACATTTTACATACAGAATTCATGTTTGTCACTGAACTGTATACATGAAGACTGTTGAAATAAAAGTTTTTTGTTAGCTATAACAACAACAACAACAATAGACATACCACATTAAAAAAGGTAATTAAAGATGAAATGTGTAGCTTTTCTTGAAAAAAACTGGAAATTTCAGAGCACGGTCCGTATTCCTATAGATTGGCAGTTGGCTAGATCCGTGTAGTACTGCCCCCACCTTCAGCCCAGTGCCCTATTCTCGTGACCCACTTCACTCCTCTGAATGTGCCCCACCTGCACATCATCCGGCAGAAAATCTTCAAAGTGCCCAGCATGTGGATGGCACCTGTCCCTACCACCCAACCCTTTTACAGACCTCCCTACTTTGATGTTCTGCCAATTCTTTAGGGGCAGTGGGGGTATTATACCTTGTTTCAATGGCAGTCTTTTGACAAATGGATTAGAAGTCCTGGGTCATTGGGCACTTGTATGGTAAGCCATTTCAGGTGAATTAGTTCTGCTTGAACTGGGGAATGTTGGGGTTAGTGTATGTACTCTTCCGTAGCAGTTAATGAAGACAAGATGTTACTATAGTTGCACTTAAGTGTTTAGGTTTTTTTCCCTGTCTGTTCTATTTGAAAGCAACATTTCCTGATAGTAGTTAATGCTTGTACCTTACTTTGTGTTCTGTTTTGCTTTAAACATACATGCATGATTGTGAAATTGTTTTCTTAGTTAATAAAGAAAGATAATGTTTTGTGTGGTAGACATATAATAAGAGTCCTCCTCACAACAGATCACATTAATTGTAAACTGCATCCCTCAGGAGATAATCTTCATAATGCTGCCCTTACAGATCCAAACATAAGGAGAAGCTGGAAACCTCACACTGACTGCCCTTCTGTCTGCATGTGTTATCCTAAAGGGGATTTTTTTTTTTTTTTTGAGGACTACTAACTCATCAAGAGGAGAAAAAAACTCAAAGGTCACTTATTAAAAGACAACTTTATTGGTAAATCCCTGCATCAGATAAATGGATCCTGGAGCTTCAATTATGGCTGTATGATGCTAAGAGCCAAACTCACCACAGGCAAGGTAGAGATAAAAGAGTTTACGTGATTTTCGTCTCATAAACCTCTTTGAAAAGTATCCACACATGCACATCACATGCATAGCTAAGTGGACAACTCTACAATTCTGTTCCTTAACTGTTGGAATGATCGCTGAAAGTGTGAAATACAGGCGAATTTGCTAGCTGGGTTCTTTGGTGATACTTCTGGAATACCAGCCATGAGTGGGACCCAAGGAGCTTGGGGTCCAACACTATCCTGTGACTCAAGAAGTGTCCAGACAGTGAAGAATAGTGCTTCCCATTGGTTCAGTCCAGGGAGCACCATGCAGTGTCTAAAGGCTGCTGCGCTTTGCCACTGGCCAGCAGTGACCACTGGGTGGGTCCTAGAGCTGACACACCCTGTGCCCCCTCTGTTTATGTTTTCCCTTCATCCTCATGATCACTCATTGAGACTGGTATTGTGTTATCATCCTCACTTTACAGATGGGAAACCGGCTCTGAAAGGCTAACTTAGGGTCGGTCACATGAGTTGTGAATGGTGGAAACAAGATTCAAACCTGGTCCTTTAACGTCAAACCACACTCCTCCTCTGCCACATAACCTCCCCTCTCTGTTACTGGGATTGCTAGGATGATGCCCCCTCTGACACAAGAGACTTCCTTTGGGTAAACGCTGGGACTGAGACTTGTCAAATTCATTATCACATTTAATTTAACCCTTTCACCATCCATAACCACTTACTGTTGAGTCAGTCCTGACTCAAGGCAATGCCATGTTTGTCAGAGGAGAACTGATTTTCGTAAAGTGTTCAGTGGCTGATTTTTTGGCAGCCGCTTGCCAGGCCTTTCTTCTGAGGAACCTCTGAGGGGACTTGAACTTCCATCTATTCTATTTGTAGCTGAGGGTTTTAACCATCTTTGTCGCCCAGAGACTCCAAGGAAGACCAATCCCGGACATCACACAGTTTCACCTCAGGTAACAGAGCTGGTACTTAGACCCCATCAGGCTGACCCAAGAGCTTGTGTCTTCAGCCTGTGCCGCAAAGGGTTTGTTGTGAGACTCAGAACTGCCTTCAGAGCTGTAAAACGCCAACGAGGATAGGGGAGTAGTCGCCAGAGGACGGGAATTTAGGAAGACTTTGTGGGGCAGGTAGTACTGGCATGCCTGCCTTCTAGGGCCATTCCGAGTTGCAGGCAGGTGGGAACAGCCATCCACCTAAAGTTCTTTCTGTTCATGTTTCTTGGCCGGGTTTTCTGGGAATTTGTTGTGTATCTATTTATTTGGAGTTATTTGCTTTCAGAATTGCATGGAGCGGGAAGCTGCAAGTTGGCTGCAAAAGTTATTTGGCAGTTTCTTTTAAGGGCTGTCCTTCTTCCAGCATCTTGTTTCAAACTCACCCTCCGGCACAGACACATCCGTCTATTTAATTACATTGTTGAGTCAGGCACAAATTTGTTTTTTACTTTCTCTAAGAGTGGTGGTGGTGGTCTCCATCCTCCTGGTCCATCTGTACAAAACAAAACAAAAAAGGGGCAAAAATATTTCCTTAAACCAAACATAAGTACTTTTTTTATAATTAAACAAGTTTTTAACACTGAGATGTCTGGGTTGTAGGTATTGCAAATTTAGTTCTACACCCTTTCAATGCTGGTGGTGGTGTGTGCCTTGGAGTAGGTTCCATCTCATCGCGACCCTGTATAGGGTTTCCAAGGCTGTAAATCTTTACAGGAGCAGAAAGCCTCATCTTTCTACATAGGATGGCTGGTAGTTTCAAACTGTTGACCTTGAGGTTAGCAGCCTGACTTGTAACCACTACTCTATACTTGCCTTTTCCTTTCCTCATGAGGTAACTTAAACTGCAACCATCTCAGGATAGTCTGTTGTTGTTGTTGTTAAGTGCCATCGAGTCGGTTCCGACCCATAGCGACCTAGAGAAGGAAAATTGTGTTGGTCTCAGGGTCAGAAGGCTTGAGTTCTGTTCTGTTCCTGGCTTCGCAGTGGCTACTTGGCCTGCTTCTGGCCTTGTTTTTCCCATCTATAAAACAAGGAATGGACTTCAACACCCTGCTTTCTAGGACATTCCTGCATTCTTACTTTGTAAGTTAGATACTGATGAGCGCTCTGTTCCCTGTGGCCTTCCAAGGATGTCCTCTAAGGAACTTGTTCTGCTCCATATCACGATGTTCTTATTCTGCTGAGCCATAGATCGTGACGCTTCAGTTCAAGGTTAAAAACCAATTCTGCATTCCTCAGGAATGTTCTAAGGGACAAAAACATTGTCCGTGAAATTACAATATTAACTTTGGTGTCTGAAACTAAAAATTTTGCTCTCATTGCTACATATATTACTTTGTTTCCTACTATGTTTTTAAGTGCCATCAAATCAAGCCGGGTCTGACTCATAGTGACCCTGTATGTATAGCGTTTCCGAGGAGTGGCTGGTGAGTTTGAACAGTTGCTCTTGCGATTGAAGTCTCTCATTTGTGTCCGTGAAATTAGTCACGAAGTACAGTTGTACAGCTCCTTTGTAAACTGCACCGAGGAATGGGGATGAGGATAAAATTTGATTTAAAGTCCACATACTGAATTGAATTCCTTCAGGACTGTGTATTATTTGACATGCAAGAAAATTGTTAATAGGCAAAAGTAACTTTCTCCTTCTGCACCCTGTAGTGGAGTCAAATGGTTAATGCACTTGGCTGCTAACCAGAAAGATTGGAGACATGTTGGGAAAATGACCTGGTGATCTGCTTCTGAAAAATCAGCCATGGAAAACTCCATGGGACAGTTCTACTCTGACACACATGGAGTTGCCATGAGCTGGTTAACTATATGCCACAGCACATTGGTCTTCACTGTTGGGGACACAAGCTTCGTCTTCCAGCCAGTAGCTCCATGGGCTAAGGCCAGACTCTGCTGTTACCCTCATCTCCCTAATTCTTTGTAGGTTTTGTTTTAGGTTTTATTACAGAATTTGTCTAATACACAAAGTAATGAGAATAGAATGCTGAAACTCTTACACATCACACCCACTTATTCATTTTCTGGAGTATTTTAAAGCAAATTCCAGACAACTTCTCATTTAACCCATACTCAAGTGGTATTTCTAGCAGATATATACCACACAATATCATTACCATTATCATATGCAAACAGAAAGAACAATGATTCCTTAATGTTATCTAATGTAAGTCCTTGCTTAGCTTTCTCCAGTTATCTTAAAGACCTTTTTACAGTTGGTTTGCTCACACCTAGAGCCAAACACAGACCACAGATTGCATTTGGTTGCTATGTCTTTTAAGTCTCCTTTAACCCTAATAGTTCCTTCCTTTACAAATGTCAGTTATTGTAATGTAGAGCTGGTGACTAAAAAGTAAGACAGCCTTGGATATTTCAGTCCCTCAGTGGCTTTGAGCTAAACAGAATTAAGTGATCTTCAAAGAGCAGTTTATTAATTTGTCCTTTTAAAAATTTTTTACAGTCATATTTCTTCTTCTTCCTTTTTTTTGAGCATTTGATATCTAGATAGGCTGTACAGCTTGGGAATTTCATACAGTAAAACACATTTTTTTTAAATTATGAAAAGCTTTATATATACCAGATGTTACACATGTGAGGGGGCTTCAAAATGTGGAAAAATGGAATTAAAATAGAATGGAATTTTTCCACAAAAATTTAAAAGCCCCTTTGTGTGTGCATATACATATGATTTATCTATGTATATTGTGTATTTATGTCTTTTTCATCCCAGCTATCTAGTGTTGCTTAACAACTCACCAGATAATTGTTTAAGACAACTTTTTTTTACATTTCAAAGATCTTATTGGTCAAGAATTTGGATGGGGCTCAGCTGAGCTGGGAGATTCTTCTCTTCATGATATTTACCAAGGACATTCAGGGTTACTTAGTCTGCAGAGGGCTCAATTTGGGGAGGTGGGGGGGTCCAAGATGGCTGCATTCAGATGTCTGACATCTAGGCAGGAATGGCTGGAAGGCTGAGCTCAGCTGGGACAGTTGATTAAAACATCTACTGGTGGCCTCTTTAGCATGGCAGTCTTAGAAAGTTGGGCTTTTTTGCATGGTGCTGGCTTCCGCCAGAGATGATCCAAGAGAACTTACCTTGGAAACCACATTGCATTACTAACACTGTATTCTATTTGGTTGCACTAATGACAAGCCCTTTCAGATTCAAGGGTATCTGAAAAGGGTATAGACCCACTGTCTCAATAGGAGAGAACTTGAAGCCATGTGTGTATGTACCATGGTCTGAAAGAATTACCGTGAAACTAACCCTAAGTACTAGCCACCTATTTTCAGGTTCTTTTTAGTTCCTTTTTTTTTTTTGGTAAGACCACTAGGGCAGAAGGCGTCCCTTAATGGTCATCCAGAGGCAGCTGCCTGTCCCTATTGCCCATTCTTTAAGGATTCATATAAACTCAGTTGGGCAAAGATAGGTCATTTGACTCACCACTCTGATAATAAAGGCAAGATGGAAAGGCTTCCAGTTCAGAACTCAAAGCGGAATTTGTCTAGCGGATCTTTTTTTTTTTTTTTTAAAGTTTTTTATTGTGAGGTTTACATGGGAGAACATCAGCTTTACACTCATCGTATTTCATTTCATTGCAATGATTGCAGTTCCCCTCCGTGCATCATCATAAAACCCCAAAGGGTACACCACACAGGCCCGTCTGCCCCCTACCCCCTCCCCCCCACCCCCACCAGCACACAGCCCCTCTCCCTCCCTGAGGCCAGTGTCCCCAGCCACTCCATCTGTCCACATCATCTTCTCTGTCTCCATCTCTGGTGTCACTGCCTCTCTGGGTAGGGTCCTGCTCCCCGTTCTCTCACTTGATGGTCCCAGGGACCTCCACTCCTGGGCTGCAAAATCAGTCACTCCCCTCCTTTTGTCTAAAAACATCTACCTCTATATTTCCTAGTCTCACAGTCAGTCCTGATGGCAATTATTCACTATTGTACCACAAGAGTCTTATCCCCATTTCCCTTCGTCAGCCCGGTCCCAACAGATTGGAAATCATATAGTAGTGATTCTACTTTCCCCTGCCCCATCTAGAACTAGGCTCCCTCTTGAAAGCTTGTAAGCCAGTCATTTGTTGCCTTTGTAAGCACCCCATTTTGGGTAGCCAATGTCTATGTTGCCCATCCCTGCCAACCCTGTGTACCAAGGGGGTGGGAGTGATCCTTACTGTAAAGATTTGTTCCCTTTTTTGAGCTAATACATCTATAAGTATAGGTAAAGTTCATCAAATTGTAGCAGGTTACTCTTTTTTTCTTCATTCTTTCTTCTTCTAGTCAAGTTCTGATCATTTAGCCATCGGAGCCAGGTCATGTGGGTACTATTTGCAAGTATGGGTGTTCTTGTGCCTCTCCCCGCCACTTCATATCAGCTGGACGCTTCATTTTCCATGCTAGTCCTCTGTGGCCATGTCACTGCCTCTGGGCCCAGGAGTCCCCGGGTCTTGCCATACTGCTGGCCATCCAGGTCTGCACCCGGGTTCACAGGGGTCTATAGAATGTGGCCCGGCTTAGCTTGCACTTCATTGCTGTTTTTTCCTCCCTCTTCCCTTATCGGTGACCAACGTGGTCATCATCTAGACCACATGCCTGCTCATGTATTCCCATTGACCACTTGCTTTGATGGCCCTCGGTGAACAGCTTACTTGTTCTTGTAGTAATCAATCAGACTGCCATTACTGTTTTGGATTTTTCTTGCTGGTCTTTCTTTCATGAAGTATCTTCTGTTCTTCTAGCCACTCCAGGCTGATCTTCCAGTGGATCTTTATGTTAAGAAGTTGTCTGGTGTTCTGTTAATGTCCCTGTCAGTATTTCAGTGCCTGATAGTAGTGTCACCAGCAAATTACAGAGTATCTAACATAAGTGCTGTTTAGCTGTTTCTCCTTGAGAATGGAAACATAATGTTCAAAGAGTTGGGCAAAATCAGTTATCAGGGCAGCCAGAATCAACTTGTTTCTGTTGTTCTGATTTCATTTTGTGACTGGAAGAATACATGGGAAGCCCATCTCTTAAACTGACCCTCGAATTACTTGCTTGGATGGAACTGTAGGTAGACAAATTGAGGTCACTAACAGATGTTAGGCGTTCCATGTTGATTGAAAGAAGGCTCATAGGTTCGTGGCCAGTGGAATCATTTGATCCTCAGCATCCCTGAGAGGAAGGTGATATTGAAGGAACAAATAGAGCTCTGAATCTCTGTGCTGAGGACAGTTTATCAACCTGGAACAGAGGTTGAACAATAGTAAATCAGTGATGCAACTCTCAGTCTCAGTAGTTTGAATTGATGGCTCCAGTGTGGCTGTGGTCAATGATAGAACAGTTATACCTAAAATCTACTAGCTGAAGCCATACACGGCACATTGAGTCCCTTGCCTGTGGTTTAAGGAGAAGGTTGGTTGGTGAAATTGATCAGCCTTCTCTGACTTACACTCTGCTGTCACTTTCTCCTAAGATTGCTCTTCCTTCTGGAAAAGAATTAAGGATGGTTGTTTTTGTTGCTTCCTCTGATTTCCAAGAGATTGTTAGCCAGGCAAGTCAAGAAATTAATAAGATGTGCTCTGCTTTTACCATAATTGGATTTCCAGGAGCCACCCAGACGGTTGATGTCCCCTACCCCCCTCACTATAGTGTCTTAGCTTGTGTGTCAGTTTGTGAGCATTCTAGTCTCCACTCTGCTGCAACCTCCCCCACTCCAAACTAAGTGGAATCCTGCACCCCACCATGAGATCTGTTTTCAGGGAACCGTATATGTTCTTGGAGCCAAACAGGTGAATGGGATAACTAGAAAAGCAGCGGATGACACAGAAAGAACTCTGTTCTCCAAATCAAGAGCACTGGCCTTGTTCTTGTTCCGCCACTGATAATCTATGTGAACTTGGTCATGATGTAACTGCCTTGAGCTCCCATTTCCTTCTTTGTACAGTGGGGTTACAGAATCTTGGTAAACATGAACACTCTTCAACGACAAGTTAGAATTTATAAGTTGGGCAGCCTGGCCATAAGTCCAGTATATTATGGACCTTTCTGTGTGGTCTTGATGATGGTGGGAATGTTTTCTTCACTTATGATAAAATTCCAGCTTAATTCAGCAATTTCTGATACATGTGTTTCTAGTATCCTGGATCAAGCCATTTATGTTTTGTTTATGTTGATGTAGCCATTTTGGCAATGAAGACAAAGACCCCCTAGGCACTTGAGAGGGGTGTGTTTGTGTGTATGAGAGAAAGGTCTAGTTAGCTACCAAACTCTTAGGAAACCGACCGGTCATCAGAGTCAGTGACATCATGAGGGGGTGACAGCATCAAAAGGGGTAACACCAAAATCATTTGTAAACTTTTGTGTAGTGTTTCTGCATCAATTTATTATTTTTTATATACACAGTGATGTAGTTAGGTATAGCAACAAAAGTCTGTCTTGTAAGCCCTGCTCCCATGTATTAGGAGATCTGTAAGGCTAACACTCGATTCTGTTTTACTTTCTGAACCTTCTCCTGTGTTCAGGTAGGAGGTGTCATTATTACCTGATTACAACCAGGCTTCAAATCACATGCTTTCGTCTGCACACACTTCAAGCATGAGCTCTTGCGTTTTTGTAGTTGATGATTCTGTCAAATGTTCTGGTGTTCAGCTGTAATACTGTGGCAATTAATATTTGTGAACCTATATCAGTTTTTTTTCTTTTTTAATGAGGTAGTAATGCAAGGAAAAGAAAAAACATCCAAAAAGGCTTCTGCTTAGTTACTAATAATGGTGTAACTAATAATGTTTTGGAGACCTAGTATGGCACTGTAAGTCAGCAGTTTGAACCTACCAGCCTTTCCTCAGAAACCCTATAAAGGGTTATTGTGAGTTGAAACTGACTTGACCACAACAATAATACTGTAATTCAATTTAGAAAAATTTTACAATGCAATTTTGTTGTTAGTATGCTCTAAGAAACAGTGCATTTAATCACTATACAACTCTGTCACATATTATTCTATGATTAAAATTGGTACTAAACATTACTAAGGATTCTGTGTGGACTGGCACGGGAGGAGAGCCAGATGGGGGAGGTGACACTGACCCTGGAGATACCACAGGAGTCGGGAACTAACCCTGAAATTAGTACTTCCTAGAAATAGCTGACGCAGGTCTTGTGGCAGTTGCCTTCTGGGAACTGCAGACCAGGAAAGCCAAGTGATGTGCCAAGGTGGGGGTTTCTGGGGCAGTTATTAAACCAGGGGTTTGTAAGGACTTGGAAATGAAGGAATTGATCTGTAAAACTCACTGCCATTGAGTCAATTAGGACTTAGAGCAAGTCTGTAGGACCCAATAGTAGAACTGCTCTTTGGATATCTGAGACTGTAAATCCTTTTTTTTTTTTTAACTTTTTATTGTGAGTTGACTGAGAGTTTACAAAACAGATCATCAGTCCAACAAATCATACACTCGGTGTCACTACAATGACTGCAATCGCTTCTGTGTACCATCAGTTCACCATATTTAACTCTGTTCACTTTAACTCTTGCACTCCTCCCTGTGTCTTCCTTCTGCTACCTTCATCTGCCCTGTGCAACCTTCCTCCAGTATATTGCCTTCCCCATCACCCAAATTAACATGTGACTACCCTCTACCCAGTGAATAATTTTCACTTCTTCCCACCTCTGGTAACCATCATAGAATGTTTCTTTTAGCAAGAAAACCTTTTATTAACTTTTTACATCAGTGGTCTCATACAACATTTGTCCTTTTGTGATTGGCTGTTTTCACTCAGCAATAATGTCCTCCAGGTATATCCATATTATGAGCTGTTTCGCAGATTTGTCATTATTCTACAGTGTTACATAGTACTCCATTGTGTACATGTACCAAAGTTGCTATCCGTTCTGCTACTCTGTCTTTTGACTGGTGCCTTTAATCCACTTACATTCAGTTACCGATAGGTATGAACTGAATGCTGTCATTTTGCTTTGTGCTTTTTTGTGGTGCTAGTTTCTTTGTTCCACATAAATTTCTGTGCAGAATTCATTTTGTTTGTGGATTCTCTTCATTTTCTGTACTTTAATGTTTACTAAATCTTCCTGGCTTTTATTTAGATGTGAAGGTCTATTTATTTTCTTGGAGGTTGCCCTGTAATTTTTTGTTCCCATTTGAAACTGTTGGTTATATCTCAATCTATTGACTTCCTCACCATTTGGAAGCTCTGTGTTTATACCATTCCCTCTTTTTGCTGTGTAGTTGACTTCATTATAAGTCTTATATTCAATCTTATAGGTTTGTTTTACTTTAAACACAAATATATCTGGATTGAGCTCTGGATGGGGTTATCATGTATGTTAATTTCAGTTGTTGTTCTTAGTCCACAGAACACTCTTGAATATTTTTTTGTTAAATTGTTCTGGCTGTTACAAATTGCGCTGATTTCTGTTTATCTGGAAATGTCCTAGATTCACCATCATATATGAGGGACAGCCTTGTTGGGTATTTGATTCTTGGTTGGCAATTTTTTTTTCTTTCAGAGTTTTGCATATGCGTTCCATTGCCTTCTTGCTTGTATGGTTTGTGCTGAGAAATTAGAGCTTAGTCTTATTGGTCCTCTTTTGTAGGGAACTTTTCATTTTCCCCTAGCTGTTTTTAGGATTCTTTCCTTGTCTTTTGTTTTAGAAAGTTTAATTATGTTTTGTTGATTTTCTTTTGGGGTCTGTCCTGTTTGGAGTTTGTTCGGCTTCTTGTATGCTTATCTTTTTATCTTTCATGATGTTGGGTTTAAGTTTTCTTTCAGCAACTCAGTGCTTTTAATTGTTTCTTCCTGTTCTCAAATTCCAGTCACAGTAAGTTCCTCTTGATTTAATCTCGGGCTTTCTTCTGATTTGTTCATTATTTATTTTCAGGTTGTTCTTCTAGCTTACTTGTATTAGGAGATTTATATTCAAGGTCACTAATTCGAGTTTGCATTGTTTTGAAATCTACTCCTTTGCCATTTCAATGTGTTATCCATTTCGGAGATTTTAGTATTATTTATCTTTAGGATTTCTATATGCAGGTTTTATATTGTTTCAAAATTTGCCTTTATTTTGTTTGTTTGGTCATGTCGTGCATTCCTAAATTCTTGTATCGTTTTTTTCTATGTTCTTGCCTTCCTTGATCTGTCAGTCCGTTGAAGGTACCTAAATAATTCTTTTGAATTCTTTCTCAGGTGGTACCTTTTCTTCCTCAGAAATGACCTCTGCATCTTGGTCATTTGTTTGAGTCACTCTCTCGTTGATTCTTTTTTTGTGTAAGCTACAATCTTTTGTTGTCTTCAAAACATCATGGAGTTGTTGCATTTGTATTTAATTGATGATTGTATATTGGTGTGTTCTTAGGCTCTCACCGTCTCCTGATGAGTATGATCGGTGGTGGTGGTTATGTGCTGTGGAGTTGGTTCTGACCCATAGCGACCTTGTACAGGTTTTCCAAGGCTATAAATCTCTACAGGAGCAGAAAGCCTCATCTTTCTCCCACGGAACTGCTGGTAGTTTCGTGCTGCTGACCGTGAGATTAGCAGCCCGACTTGTAACTACTGTGATTCTTGATGAGAGTGATTAGAGAATGGAAAAATGTGCACTGTTTTCCATTTGCGCAACTCAGTTTAGGGTCCGTTTGGCTGTGTTGACTGACTGCTATTGGTTTGGCTGTTGTTCATCAGGTGATATAAGAGCTGGTATTGGCCATTGCCCAGTGGGTGGAGCTGTAGAAGGTACAGTTGTGA
Source organism: Chrysochloris asiatica (assembly GCF_000296735.1). Taxonomy (NCBI): domain Eukaryota; kingdom Metazoa; phylum Chordata; class Mammalia; order Afrosoricida; family Chrysochloridae; genus Chrysochloris; species Chrysochloris asiatica. Next base: position 4,476,981 of record NW_006408587.1, read on the forward strand.
CTGAACTATATTGATTGGCTTGGTTGCTTTCTCCCATAGGGTGGGGCAAGAGGAGAAAACACACACAGGAAACAAGCGAGCAAACAATAATGAAAGCAGAATATAATAAAGGAGAAAAAGAAGCAAACACTGGCAGCAATAAGAAAAAAGAATGACTAAAAACAGTAAAGGACAAGAAAATAGAACTATAAAAGAGAAAAATAAGAGAGAAAATAAAAGACAATAAAGCTTTTATATACATAGTGACCCTGTATTGGGTTTCTGAGGAGTGACTGATGGATTTGGATCACTGACCTTGCAGTTACTAGTCCACTGCTTATCCCACAGAGCCACATTAAGACTCAGTGAAGTATGTAGGACTATAGAAAGATAGCCAACACCCACAGGCTTATCCAATTCCCCATATAGTGTAAAACCGGGATTAATAATTGATATATGGTGTACTATGTTATAATATGTATGATAACATAATGCTCTTAACAGGATAGAATTGTGGGCCAATTTAAATAAGATGAAATTTAACTAGAACAAATAGAAAAGCCTGCACTTAGCTTTCAAAACCATTACCACAAGTCTTTGGTTGTCTTTAACCCATGCATAAAAATGCAAAATCTGATAGCATTTTGTGTGTAGAAGGCATATCATTTTTGCTAGCTGTCACAGTGTGGTGTGGTTTCCAAAACTCTAGTGTTATATCTGCATTAGAAGAGCAATGAGATCCAGAAGAGGAGGTGGTACTGCCAGACTCTGCACTCAGGTTCTGGCCAGTTATGGAGAATTCCCAGCAGAGATTGGCCACAAAGGTCAGATGTCTGAAAAGCAGGTTGTTGGAAGTCTATAGTGGGAACCAGGAATTCTCCTTAACCACATCAGTGTTGACGTTTATTGAACGCTCAGAGTTCCAGGTGGCCCAGGAGCAAAGATGAATACGACAGGGCCACTCCAACCAGAAGTTCAGTGAAGATTGTTACTGAATGTTGGCCATGAACCTTGGTTTGCAGCAGGTGGTGATAGAGATGAAGATGTGGGAGGAAGGCCTCCTAGGCAGAGGACAGGAGACCAGCAAAGATGTGGGGTAGGATCGGCTGTGTATTTTGAGGGGAGCACATTTGGAGGACAATAGTTTTAACTGGAGCCTCCAGTGTATATGGGAACCTGAGGCGAGATAAAATTTCCATTTTTTTTTTCTTTTTATTGTGAATTGGGTGATGGGTTACAAAGCATATCAGTTTTCCAGATTAAACAATCATACACATTTTGTTTCATGTCATTCATTGATTGCAGTCCCCACAGTGAAACATTACTTATCACTCTTCCTCCCTGTGTTCCTCTTCCCCTTTCTGCTCCATTGCTCATCCTTCGGAATCTTGCCCTTGGACAAATGCTGCCCTTTTGATCTCAGATGGTTGACTAGTCCAAGGTGCTCATACCTTCCTAGTGTTATAGTTCCCTTCATAGACTTGTCTGGTGTTTAGCCAAACATTGAGCCACGGGGGTGAGCTCATTTCCAGACCTGAAGGGTGACTAAAGGCCAGTGTCCCAGGCGTTCCACCAGTCTGTATCTGACCAGTAAGCCTGTTCTTTTTTATGATCTTGAGTTTGGTTTCACATTCTCACCCCCCTCCCAACACACACACACACACACACACTTAAACAGGACCTTCTAATGTGATCATTTCAGAGCAGTTGGTAGTGGTAGCTAGCTAGGTACCATCTAGTCTCAGGTCATAGAGACTGATGTTCATGTGATTTATGGAATTTCAATTTTCATCCCTCTTCTTTCCTCCAGACAGGGAGAAACCAATAGCTGCACCTTAGCGGCCTGAGCTTTTAAGATCTTAGTAACTACTCATCCAAGTAGGATATAGAACAATGTGTTTGTGGACTGTGTTATAACACAACTGAGGTGTTCCTTGAAAACACGAGTGTTAATGTCATTGTTTCTAGGGCTACTGTAACAAAACACTGCAAAATGAATGGATATATATAAAAAAGGAATCTATTATCTCTTAGTTCTGCAGGCTAGAAGTCTAAATTCAGTAATCTGGGCGCTCTGAGAGAAGAACTATACCATGCTTCTCTCTTGTTTTCTGTTGGCTGCTAGCAAGCATTGCTGCTTATAGATGTATCTGCCACCTTTCTTGGGTGGCATCTGTCTCCCTCTCTGAGTGTGACTGCTTTTCTGTGTCTGTTCTGTTTTATAAAATACCTCTCAGAAAGCACTAGGATTAGGACACACCCATCCTACCTACTCTGTATGACATCATTAATATAACTGATCATTTTTTCCAAAGAAAAGCCCTGTTTCTCCAAACAGGGTCATATTCACCAATTCAGGGTTTAGGAATTTAAACAAATCTTTGAGAAGGACACAGTTAAATCCGTACCATTTAGGTTGGGCATTACTGATTGTTCAACGTTCCCTGACAATAGGCTAAGGAGTCTACACGTCATTATCTGGTGGGTGTTCCTTGAGCAGAGATATGACTGGGATAAGGCTGTGTTGTGCAGAGATCATTCTGACACAAACATCAGGAAGATGGATTGGACGATGGAGAGGTTGTAGGTAGCAGGACCATTAAGGAACTGTTGATGTGGCCTGAACCATGGTGGAAATGGACGAGAACTGGGATAAGAGGGACATGGTATCAAATGGATACAGAGCAGGTATACAGAAGACATGACTCCTGAAGTCATTTCCCCTGCTTGGAAGCACGATTTCCCTTTTTAGTTCTTGATGATGATGTATATGCTCCACTGACACAGTCACAGTTTGTTTCATCCTTTTTTTACATAGCTGGATTCCTGCTGCCGTTTATGCTGTTGAAGCTAATGTGATTTGTATGGCTTGGCTTCTTGTGCTGTGTTGCACTGGGGTCAGGTTGCAGTAAGACATTGCCAGTTGCATCTTATCTAAGAGGATCAGGCTAGTTCATTTATTTTGAGGGGCAGTTAAGACATTAGCTTATCAGGAATATGGCTGAGAACCAGTAAGTAAGCAAAAAAGGATCCTTGGACTGGCCAGCAAAACTATCACAGAGCCATACCTTTCCCTGCTGGCTGCCTGCCCCACACTTTAGTCGGCAAGTATGTGCTCTTATTTTACGCATGATGTTAATGAGCTTGGTTATTTTTAGTCCACGTCAGATCAGAGGTAAAGAAGGGAGCTGCTATGGAGAGAAATACTGACTCCAGCTCCGTGGTTGCTGGTCTTTGTGAAAAGTGATGTGTTCGTATGAGAGTCAGAAAGAGAAATGCGGATGCAAGAACTTAAGGGCAAAGCCTTGCTGTAATCGGCTGTATTTGGGTCCAGGTCAAAGTAGAAGGGGCATCCTTGTAGTCTGGAATGGTGATCCTGACTTTAGTTAGAGAAGTTTAGCTTTTACATGCAATCTTTTCGGCATAAGGAAGGAGGGAAGTAAGTGATATTACTACTAATGAGTTGGGGTCACAAACTGTTTTGGAACACTTTGCTCTCCAAGAAGTTCTGATTAATAAGGAATTCTAGCCGCTCTTCTCATAGATTTTGTAACCTTGGCTGTCTCTCCAACACTTGGACTGGGGTTTGGCATTTTATAAACAGTAAGTTTTTGCTGAATGAATGACATGAATTCACCTGAAAGGGAGAACTAGTTAATAATAAGGCAATAGAAGTGGCTTTCCAGTGTGCCACATTATGTCCCATTGTAACCACTAGACAGTGCTTCACATAATAGCACAAAATTATGTTTAGGTAAATGGCCTTGGAAGTGTAGTGTAGGTCCCAAGGTGCTTGTTCATGCAATACTTAATTTGAAAAGATCTTAGTAAGTGTATTCTCATTTTTAAGCCTGCCGTTGGTGAAGTATTATTATGTCTGGCTTATGGGCCCATCCAGAGATCAGATTTCTTGGCTCCAGATTCCACACCATGCCATAAACATATATGGGCACTATACTTTGGGGATGGACGGAGGAGAAGGTGAGAACTCAGATGAACACAGCTGGTCCCTGGCCTCAGGGGTGCTGTCTGAAGTAGGAGAAAGCCAGGCGCACAAATGATGTGTGTATGTGTAGACATGTATAATGAAGGTGGGTGCCTATTTGTGAAAACACAGAGGAGGAAGCTTTTACTTACCTGGGCATGGGGGCAAGGGAGCTCCTTTGTGGATTAATTCTGAGGATAAGCACTGGGCTGCTAACACAGGTTCAAACCCACCAGCTGCTCCTTGAAACCCTCTACAGGGTCTCTATGATTCAGAACTGGCTTGAAGGCACTTAACAACAACAGGGGCTGCCCCAGGGGAACATTATCTGCTGCCTTCTTAGTTTTGAGAAATGGTGCTCTCGGCAGAGTGCGAGATCGTGGGTTCAAGTGCCCTGACCTTGGCTTTCTTGTCTTCTGGTTCCATCCAGTAACCCTGTGGGATCTCTTTTATGCAGACTGCTCCATTCAATCCTCTTAATTTTACCTGACTCTTTTTTTAGAGTTGGAGAGGGTCACTGAGAATTCTTTCTTTCAGCAGAAGCGGTTGAATATACTTGGGTGTGTGAGAATGGGGGGTGGGGGGTGGGGAGATGAGGCGGTAGGGGAGGGATTGGATGGTGTGTGTGGTCCTGCTGCTTACAGATCTGTAAAAAGGCACCAGAAGTAAGTTGGTATTTCTTAACCAACAGAAAACCATTTGCCCTCAAGTAGATTCCAAATCATTGTGTCAAAGTAGAAAGAACTATGCGCTATAAGAATTCCAGTGATTGATTTTTCAGAAGTAGATTGCTAGACCTTTCTTTCAAAGCACCTCTGAAGACTCAGACCACCAACCTTCAGCAGCTGTATGCATTAATCATTTGCACCACCCAGAGACTCTTCCTAGCCACCAGTTCTGCTTTCTCATCCGGGTCTAGCCAGCCCACTTCACATCCAGTTGAGTTGAGGGTCTTCTGCAAAGGAGACAGTCTGGTGTGACTGGTGGGACCTACTGCTTCTAGAAAGTCCTTTTCCCAGCCTCCACCCTGAGCCCTATCTAAATTAAGAAACATTTTAGAAACATATATTAGAAATGCAAGATTAGGAATGACCTAGACTCCTGATGGAGTCCTGGTGTGGTGCTATGGGATATATGCAAGAGTACAAGATTAGTTTGAACCACAGAGTATTGTTAACTGCCATCGAGTTCCGACTCATAGCAACCCTGTATAGCGTTTTCGAGGAGTGTTTGATGAGCTTGAACTGCCAACCTTGTGGTTCAAACTGACCTTGCAGACCAGCTCGTTAACCCACAGTGCCACACCAGGACTCTGAACCACAAGATAGGCAGTTCATACCCACTGGCCGCTCCTTGGAAACCCTGTACTGGGTCACTATGAGCCCACTGACTCAATGGCACTTAGCAACAACAGGACCCCTATGTGATTTTTCAGTTCATATTCAGTCAGTGGTGGAATTCTACAAGAGGGCTTCAAAAAGTTCATGGAAAGATTCCATCATCTTTTAATTCTGCTTTTCCACAAAATTTTTGAAGCCCCTTCGGATGCCTGGGTAAGCTCTGAACCAAAAGAGAAACTTTCCAGGAAAGCAAATTGGATTTTGATGCTCCTGGCATATTCAGGGGTCCGTGTCAGAATTGGAGTCCTGGTGTGGCTCTGTGGGTTAATTCACTGGACTGCAAAGTCAGTTTGAACCACAAGGTCTGCAGTTCAAGCTCACCAGACACTCCTTGGAAAACCTATACAGCGTCGCTATGGGCTGGAACCGACTTGACAGCACTTTACAACAATGATAACAACATGTCAGGTTTGCAGCTTAACTAGTCAAGGAATCTAGCTAATGAGGAATCTGACTAGTGAGGCCTTGGATCTGTGATAATAGGTGTCACACAGATTAGTAGCGCTGGATAGCGACTGGGGAAAATACATCAGAAAGATTGGGTTGATCCAGACAAGGAGGAAGAATTATGGAATTATTATTTTTTAAAAGTATTCCTTGTCTAGGGAGTGCAGTGGCTCTGCAGGATAAACATTGGACTATGAACCACAAGTTACGGCGGTTTGAGCCAACCAGCTGCTCCAAGGGAGGAGGATGAGGTCTATCTGCTCCTGCAAACATTTATGGTCTTGGAAACCTATACAGGGTTGCTATGAATAACTACTGACTTAATGACACTTAAGAACAATAAAAGCAGCCTTCTGGCCATGCCCTCCCACCCGTGGTACTCATCAAACAATGTGTATTCCAATGTGAAAGACTTTTTTTTTTTTACTTTTTACAATAGTGGTGTTATGCAGTAATTTGCCCTTTTGGGACTGACTTGACCTTCAGACATTATAAGGTGTTTCGAAGATTCATTATTATTTAGTGTTGCATAGTATTTCATTGTATGTGTATATGTACCGAAGTTTGTGTATTCACACTTCCATTGATGGGCATTTAGGCTATTTCCGTTGTTTAGCTATTGTGAACAGTGTGTGATGAACATGGATGTGTATGTATCTATTTGTGTCACAGGTCTTATTTTTCTAGGACATGTACCAAGTAGAGGGATTGCTGTGTCAAACTGTATTTCTGTTTCTAACTTTTTGAGAAAGCTCTTTACCATTTCCCACAGTGATTGTACCATTTTACAATCCCACCAGCTGTGTAGAAGGGTTCCAGTTTCTCCATACCCTCGTCAGCATTTGTTGTTTTCTATTTCTTTGAACTTTGTTATTAATTCTGGGGTAAGATGGTAACTCATTGTTTTTGGTTTACATCTCTCTAATGGATAATGTGAACACTGAATGGCTTAAAATTAAGAAAGGTGTGTGACTTGGTTGTATTCTTTCACCATACTTATTCAACCGGTATGCTGAGCAAATAATCTGAGAAGCTGAGTTATATGAAAAAAATGTGGCATCAGGATTGGATTGGAGGAGGACTCATTAACAACCTGTGATATGCAGATGATACAACCTTGCTTGCTGAAAGTGAAGAGGACTTAAAATACTTATTGATGAAGATCAAAGACCACAGGCTTTGGTATGGATTGTATCTCAATGTAAAGAAAATAAAAATCCTCACCACTGGACCAATAAACAACATTCTTATCAACAGAGAAAAGATTGAAGTTTTCAAGATCTTCATTCTTCTTGGATGTACTATCAACATTCATGGACATTAACAGTCAAGAAATCAGATGTATTTTATTGCATTAGGCAATGTCAAAGAGTCGGGCTGCTAACCTTTAGGTCAGCAGTTGGAAACTACCAGCTGTTCTGTGGGACAAAGATGAGGCTTTGAGAAAAGATTGAAGTTGTCAAGGACTTAATTCTTCTTGGATCAACTATCAACACTCATGGAAGCAGTAGTCACGAAATCAAACGACATATTGCATTAGGCAAATCTGCACAAGACCTTTTAAAAGTGTTGAAGAGCAAAGATGTCAGCTTGAGGACTAAGGTGTGCCTGACCCAACCTATGGTATTTTCAGTAACCTCATATGCATGTCCGGAGGAAACAGTCGTTGGAGAAGGATGTCATGCTGGGTAAGGTGGAGGGTCAGAGAAAAAGAGGAAGACCTCTAACAAGATGGATTGGCCAGGTGGCATCATTGATGGACTCAAGTGTGGCAGCAGTAGTGAGGTTGGCCCAGGATCGGACATTGTTTCGTTCTGCTGTGCATGGGGTCGCTATGAGTCGATTCCGACTCGATGGCACCTGACAACAACAACAACAGCATATGCATGTGAAAGCTGGACAGTGAATAGGGAAGACCGTAGAAGAATTGATGCTTTTGAGTTATGGTGTTGGAGGAGAATATTGAAAGTGCCATGGGCTGCTAAAAGAACCAACAGATCTGTGTTTGAAGAAGTGCAGCCAGAGTGCTCCTTGGAGGCCAGGATGGCCAAATTTCGTCTCTCATACTTAAGACATATTGTCAGGAGGGACCAGTCACTGGAGAAGGATATCATGTTTGGTAAGGTGGAGGGTCAGAGAAAAAGAGGAAGATCCCTAGCGAGATGGATTTGGCAAAGTAGCAGCATCAATGGGCTCAAGTGTGGCAACAATTGTTGTGCATAGGGACGCTGTGAGTCGGTACCTACTTGATAGCACTTAACAACAACAACAATGGATAATGATCGAGCATTTTTTCATAACTTGCTGGCCATCTGAATGTCTTCTTTGGTAACATTCAGTTCTTCCCATTTGCTCAGCTTTTAAATTGGATTATTTATCTTTTTCTTGTTGAGATATTGAAGTTTTCTACAAATTGTAGAGATCAGCCCCTTGTCTGATAATGTCATTGCCAAAAAGTGTCCCCCAATCTGTGGGTTCTCGTTTTAGTCTTTTGGTGAAATCTTTTGATGCACGTAAGTGTCTAACTTTTAGGAGGTCCCAGTCATTTAGTCTGTCTTCTTGCTGGTTATATTTTCAGTTATGTTTGATAGTGTATTTATACCACTACTAAAAAATGTGGCAACAACCATTCCACCTATAACCCTCTCTACTCAGCTGGGTTCAGTAATTGATTGCAGTGACTACGCAGAAATCAGATATCCTACCCACAGTGATGGGCTTTCTTAGAGGCATTAACAGGTTACAATTCAGGGTTAGGAATGTTCAGGGCATAGTTCTGCCAGTCAGAACAGCTGTGCTGTGCTCACAGACATGCCTTTCTGTATCCCTCGGCCCCTCAGCCTGGCCTCTGCCCTGATCCATCAATGTTACAAAGCTCTTTTAGGGCACACCACTCCACCATGTAGCATAGTGGTTAAGAGTTGGGTTGCTAACCTCAACGTCAGCAGTTTGAAACTACCAGCTGTTCCACAGGAGAAAGATGAGGCTTTCTGCTCCTGTAAAGATTTACAGCCTCGGAAACCCTATACAGGGTTGCTATGAGTTGGAACCAACTCCACAGCACACTACCACTACCACCATCACTCCACCGTAGGAGTCTTGGTGTGGTGCTGTGGATTAATGTGCCAGACTGTGAAGCCATTTGAACTGCAGGGTGGGTAGTTCAAGCTCATCCCATTAGTTTTTTTCCATCTTTTAAAAGAATTATGCTTGAATCTAGATTGGGACTGCATTATGTCTGTATATCCAGAAAGTTTGCTTTAGGAAATAATTGACATTTTCACAATGTTGAGTCTTCTTATCCATGAGCATGGTACATTCTTCTATTTATGTTGGTGTCTTTTGGTTTTTTAAGTAGTTGTTTTGTAATTTTTCTTTGTATAGTCTCTTGTTTCTCTGATTCTCTCTATTCCTAATTAATTCATCTTTTGGGTGGCTACTGTAAGTGCTACTGTTTTCCTGATTTCCTTTTCAGAGCTGTCTTTGTTAGTGTAGAGTAATCCAACTGGTTTTTGCATGTTGATCTTGTACCCTGACACTTTGCTGAATCTTTCCATTGATTCTGATACTTTTCTTGCCAGGCCATTGAGATTTTCTATGTATAGAATCATATCATCTGCAAATAGTTTTACTTCTTCTTTGCCAGTTTGGACACTTTAAATTTCACTTTTCTTGCGTTATAGCTCCAAGACTTCCTGCACAATATTGAATAGGAGTGGTGATAAAGGGCATCCTTGGTTGGTTCCTACTTGCAGGGGGAATGTTTTCAGTTTTCTCTCCATTGAGGGTAAAGTAGGCCATTGGTTTTTAAATATATGTCCTTAATTTTGTTGAGATTATTTCCCTTCTATTCCTGTTCGTTGAGCGTTTTTATCAGGAATGAGTGTTGGATTTTGCCAAATTCCTTTTTTGCTTCAGCTGATATGATCATGTTCTATTTATATATGGTGGATTACGGTGATTGTTTTTCTAATGTTGAACCAACCTTGCAAATCTGGTATGAGTTCCATTTGGTCATTTTGTTTTTTCCTTGATATGTTGTTGGATTCTATTGTCTAGAATTTTGTTGAGAATTTTTATTGTTATTTAGTGCTGTCAAGTTGGTTCCAACTTGTAGAGAACCCTGTATAGCGTTTCTGAGGAGCAACTAACTAGTGATATGAACTGTTGACCTTTCAATTCAAACTGACCTTGTGGTCCAGTGCTTATCCTATAGTGCCACACCAGGACTCCTTCATGAAGGATACTACTTTATAATTTTTTTTTTTTTTAAGTGATGTCTTTGTGGTTTGGGTATCATGGTTATGCAAGTTTCATAAAATGAATTTGGAAATTTTCCATTCTTTTCTGTACTCTGGAATAGTTTGATAGAATTAGTATCAGTTCTTCTTTGAATGTTTGGTAGTAGGACCCCTAAGTTTTTTCTCTATTTTTGTTTGATAATCTTTATAGTTCAAGGTTTTGCATTTACGTCTCTTATCCATCTTTTGTTGGTTTTTGTATATGGTGTAAGCTATGGACCCTGTTTTCATTCTTCTGCAAATGGATATCCAGTTTTGTCAGCACCATTTGTCAAAGAGACTATGTCTTCCCCATTTGATGTATTTCAGCCCTTTGTCAAAACATTAACTATCTGTGAATGAATTTGCTTCTGTATTTTCAGTTCTGTTCCATTGATCTGTATGTTTGTCATTGAATGTCTTCCAGACTGTTTAACTACCAAGGCTGTGTAGTAGGTTATGAGATTAGGAAATGAGAGGCCTCCTGTTTTGTTTTTCTTTTGTGGTGGCGGTGGTTATGTGCCATGGAGTTGGTTCCGACTCATAGCGAGCGACCCAGTACATAGTTTCCGAGGCTGTAAATCTTTACAGGAGCAGAAAGCCTCATCTTTCTCCTGTAGAACAGCTGATAGTTTCACACTGCTGACCTGAGGTTAGCAGCCCAATTCGTAACCACTACGCTACAAGAGCTCTTTTGTAGTTCTTTGCTTATCCAGGGTCTCTCTCTTTTCCATGTAAGGTTAGTGATTAGTTTTTCCATCTCTTTAAAGAATGATGCTAGAATCTGGGTTGGGATTGTGTTATAGCTGAAGATCACTGTGGATTGTATTGACATGTTTACAATGTTAGTCTTCCTATCCATGTTGTTCTTGTTACATGCCATTGGGTAGGTTCTGACTCAGAGGGACCCTGTATAGGGTTTCTGAGGCTACAAATCTTTGCCAGAGCTCAACGCCTCATCGTTCTCATATAGAGCAGCTGGTGGACTTGAACTACCCACCTCATGTTTAGCAGTCCAGTATTTATCCTACAGTGCTGCTGCACTCCCCTAGTTAACCATTAAAAGTATATATTCAATGACTTTTCATATGCTCAGTTACGTACCCATCGCCATTGTCAAATTGAGAATATTTTAATACCCCAAGTAGGAATCCTGTTTCCCCTCAGTCACCCAGTTCTTCTCCTAGCCTATTCTGTACATGTCTTATAAATGGAGTTAGACAGTACCTGGTCCTTTGTTTATTTTACTTGTTGTTGTTGTTAAGTGCCATCAAGTCGGTTGCAACCCATAGCGACCCTGTATAGGGTTTCCAAGGAGCATCTGGTGAGCTTGAACCACCAACCTTGTGGTTCAGATGATTTTGTAGTCCAGCACATTAACCCCCAGCTCCATACCAGGACTCTTTCTTTTACTTAACAAGATGTTTTCAAAGTCCACCCATTTTGCAGCATGTTCCAGAACTTCAGTCCATTTTATGGTTGAATCATTTCCCATTGTATGGATAATACCAAATTTTGTTTATGTTGTCTTCAGTTTTGTGGTACTATAGGATCAGCACTGGACTGCGAAACACAAAGTTGGCAGTTCAAACCCACCAGCCACTCCTCGGAAACCCTGGACAAGGTCCCTATGCGTATTCAGTTGATGACACTTGTGTTGTTTCTACCTTTTGACTGTGAACATTCATGGACATATGTTTTCATTTCTCTTTGATACATGTCTAGGAGTGGAATTGCTGAATCACATGGTAACTATGAGAAACTCTATGCTTAACTCTATGCCACACTGTTTTTCAAAGCACCTGCACAATTTTACATTCCCAGCAGCAATGTATGAGGGCTCCAATCTCCCCTCATCCTCACCAACACTTATAACTGAACTGTCTTCTTGCTGATAGCCATCCTAGTGGGTGTGAAGTGGCATCTCCTTGTGGTTTAGATTTGCATTTCCCTGAGGACTAATGCCAGTGAGCAGCTTTTTGTGTGCTAATTAGTCATGTGCTTATCTTCTTTTGTTGTTATTGTTAAATGCCATCTAGTCAGTTCCTACTCTTAGCAACCTCCATAGGGTTCCCAAGGAGCGACTGCTGAGTTTGAACCTGTGACCTTGTGGTTCACACTGCCCTTGTGGTCCAGTGCTTTCATCCACAGCACCACACCAGGACTCCAGGGTTTACTTAGATCCTTTGCTTGTTTTTTAAAAGTTTTTTGTCTTTTTATTGTTAAGTTATAATGTTGTTGTTAGGTGCCATCCAATCAGTTCCGACCCATAGCCACCCTGTTTAGGGTTTCTGAGGAGCGAGTAACTGGTGAGTTTGAACTTTCTGGTTCAAGTGACTTTGTAGTCGGCACATTAACCCACAGTGCCACACCAGGATTCCCTGAGTTATAATAGTTCTTGGTATAGTCTAGTTACAAGTCCATTCTCAGAAGTGCAGTTTGCAAACATTTTCTCCCTTTCTGTGGATTGTCTTTCAACTTTCATGCTATCTTGGTGTCCCTTGAAGAACAAAAGATTTTAATTTTGATGATGTCCAGTTTATCTATTTTTTTCTTTTATTGTTACGCTTTAGTTGTCATATCTAAGACATCATCCCTAAATCCAAAGTCACAAAGATTGAAATTCATTTTTTTCCCTAAGACTTTAAGAGTTTTGAATATTAAATTTAGGTCTTTGATCCATTTTGAGTTAATTTTTTATACGGTGCCATCTTCAATTTGGTTTACTTAGTGTGTACAGCTAAAGACAGAATAAATGTTCGAATCTTTCCCAATATTTGCTAATTTTATAAGGAGTCAATTTTCTGACCATCCTAGGAAGCTGGTTTTTGTTTTGTTTTCTTTATCAATATGTTTGCTTAGGTTTAAACATATTTGTGTTTGGAACTATTGTTGTTAAGTGCTGTTGAATCGGTTCCGACCCATAGTGACCCTGTATAGGGTTTCTAAGGAGAAGCTGGTGAGCTTGAACCACCAACCTTGTTGTTCAAACCAACTTTGCAGACTTGCACATTAACCCACAGTTACACACCAAGACTCCTTGGAACTATTAGAAGAATATTTTTAGTCAGTGAATTGGGCCTATGTCTTGCTACTGTGAATGATAATAAACTCTTTCCTTTCTCAGAAACCAGCAGTGGTTTCTCATTTGCAGTGTCATGTGATCCTTGGGGAGATGAGAACAGGTAACATTCATTCAGCCCATTTACAGGGAAGGAAGGAGAAGGCATGAGAAGTGACTTCCTGGGTTACACAGCTAATAAGTGGCAGATCCAGGACTTGACTCTTGTCTCTGACTCTCTTCTTGTATTCATGTTCCTTGTATGTATACTACATAGTCGATTGGGACCCTGAAGTGTGAACCTTGAGTATGAGTATGAGTCCCGGGTCTATCACCAGAGACTCCAGCAGTTTTTTTCTGGGTCCTGCTCACCACTCTGTGAAATCGGTGTTGTAAGAGTCAGACCTAAGGGATGAGCTGATTTCATAAGGGTGCTTGCATTGAGGAGAAAGTTTAGGGGAAACTGCTGATGCTTCACTGCTAAAGTAGAAACCCCTCATACCTTTCTTTGAGAGTGTCTGATTCATAAGAGTCAGACCTAAGGGATGAGCTGATTTCATAAGGGTGCTTGCATTGAGGAGAAAGTTTAGGGGAAACTGCTGATGCTTCACTGCTAAAGTAGAAACCCCTCATACCTTTCTTTGAGAGTGTCTGATTCATAAGAGTCAGACCTAAGGGATGAGCTGATTTCATAAGGGTGCTTGCATTGAGGAGAAAGTTTAGGGGAAACTGCTGATGCTTCACTGCTAAAGTAGAAACCCCTCATACCTTTCTTTGAGAGTGTCTGATTCTTGCAAATCTTACTGTCATGCATAGGCATTTGTCTTAAAAGCATTCTTTTGAAAGGAGAAATTAGAAAGTGCTAATCCTGGTGATTACCAGGAGTCCTGGTGTGGCACCATGAGTTAATGCACTGGACTGAAAAGTTTGGTTTGAACTGCAAGGTTCGTGGTTCAATCCCACCAGCTGCTCCTCAGAAACCCTATACAAGGTTGCTTTGGGTCAGAACTGACTTGAAGACACTTAACAACAACAATAATTGTTATCTGGATTTTTAATACATGGTCTTTTTATACTGCTACATGACATTTGATTTTCTTGAGTCATGAGTTTATATTCAATTTATCATAAACTAGTTGACATTAAAAAAATTTTTAAGTGACATGTTACATGTATATTACATAGTGAAGTGATTTTAGCTCTTTCAGAATCTCTGATTTCTTATCCAGGCATCCCACCCTAAATTTTCATGTCCCCAATTGTCTTCCAGAAACATGCCAAAGGCCAGGATTTGTTTGATCAGATCGTGTACCACTTGGACCTTGTGGAGACAGATTACTTTGGACTCCAGTTCCTCGACTCAGCCCAGGTCGCGGTATGTATTGCTTTTTTCATTGTAGGCACAGACTGGCTTTTCATGGTGCTTGCAGAGCCATCATTGCTAGAAACTGATAGTGAAAAATAGGAGGCACACTGCAATATTGTTCCAGTCATGAGATTTGAGATGACAGTGATGGTATCTGTTTGTAAACCCATCCAGGGTACTTGGAGGGCACCCCCTGCCAGGTGGCCAATAACCAGAAAAGATGGAAGCATTTCTCCCACCAAGGGGGTGCTTTAGGGAAATGTTTCTAAGTATAGGGATGCATTATGGACATGTTTTTAAAGGATGTAGAAAGAAGAAAAACATCATTAGAGAAATTGTTTTAGTGGTACCATGTTTTATTTTTTTTAATTCACAGAAGCTGTACCACCATCCTCTTGTGGAATTTTATTGGGTATAGGAAATAGGCATTTTGAACAATGATCTAAAAATATTCATTGAGTGCCTGTGCATGCTGGTGTGGTTCTGAGCACTGTGGATAGCAGTACAAGAACAACTAAACGAAGCAAACCCCACTGCTACCGAGTCAATTCTGATTCATACCAGCCCTTCATAGTTCCGAGACTAAAACTTTATGGGTGGGTTTGAACTGCCAATCCTGTGGATATCAGTCTAGTACTTCTCTTACAGCACCACTGTGGACAGACCAGGCAAAAGTGTGCTCTCACAGAGCTTCAGTTCTAGTGAGGTGAGAGGAACTTCAAGCAGGCTTTGATACATGCCATGACAGATGTGATGCTTGTTACGAAAAATAAGGCCATGGATGTGGGAAGGTGCTAGTGTAGACGGAGTGCTAAAGAGCTGGGTCCCTGGAAGAGAAGCATTTCAACTAGAGACCCAATTCTGTTGCTGTTAAGTGCCATGAATTGGTTATGGCTCATAGCAACCCTGCATAGGGTTTCTGACAAGTGGTTAGTGGGTTTGAGCTGATGACTTTGTGGTCAGCAGTCTTCAGTGCCACACCTAAGTCCAGAGCTCCTTAGAAATGGTTAAGCCTTCCTACCTGAAAGACGCACATTAAGTACTGCTTCAAAGTTGATGAATTGGGTCTGCTGGAGAATATGAGTGAGGCACCTGAGTCCTCAGAGATGGAATGGAATCCAGGCCCTACTGAGTAGGCGCACCTCCTCGGAAGCCCCCCCCGCCCCCCACTTGGTGTCTCTCTGCAGAGGTTTCCCTTACAACACCTGCTTCCTCGGAATCCTCAGGGTGCCCTGTGTTGATGGTAGACTCCCTTACCTGTTGCTGTGAATCCTGCTGCTTGGTAGAATGAATGGTCTTGATTTCATCTATGCTTCTCAGCTGGAGGCTGTCATACTGGCCCTGGGTGGGGGACGGGCTGACTTTTCCCTTGCTGCATCCCCATCCAGCTCTACTTCCTCTAAAGTTGGGCCACCCTGCGCCTTGCCCTCTGACCTCACAATGGTCTTTCACATCTTCCAAGTCTTCTGGCAGCTCAGTTTTTCTCTTCCTCTGGGCAGCCTTGGAATTCAAGTCGCTGACGCTTCTAAATATTCCAAACACTGTTTCATCTCTGTGAACTTCCTGTGAGCCAGCCACACTTGGGGACACTTTGGGCCCTGTCCCAACCCATTACTGCAAGATCTAGAATTGTGTCATCCACTGTCCCAGTGATAGTTCCTCCTTCCTCATTCACCTCCCTCCTCATTTACTTCCCTCTGCCTCCTCCTGGTCTTGCCTCGCTTCCGTTTCACCTGTGTCCTCACTCTCCTCGAGCCCCCCTGCCTGCCCCTCACTTGCAGGCCCATCTGCTTCTCTGCAGCTTCCCCCAGGCATTGGCATAAAGGAACAGTCACGAGCTGTGATTTTGGCACCTATGCTGATAACAGGTACAGCAATGTCCAAACCCCCGAGCAGCTCTGCAGACCTTGTTAGCCTTTAATTGACTCCTGAGTGTACCCCAGGGTACCCTGTGGATCTGGACCATATACCTCTAGTCTAGTCCCCATAAGGATGCTCTTCCAGCAGTTGGCCTCATTCCCTAATGGGAAGATCATGGTCACCAGTGGAAACACCTTTAGTTTTTCATCCTGCTCCCTCAAAGTTCCTTTCTTACTCTTTGTCCAGCCTTTTCCCTTTTGTGTCCTAAGAGAAGGGACCAGGCTTGTTTCTCCCTCATTTATTCGCTTCGCCTGTGTTGACAGTCCATGCCCAGTTGTTTCTTGAGTATCTAACTGAGAGCTCTTCTCTCTGTCTTCTGCACCCTTCAGCTGCCTTCTGCTTCACACACTTTTCTGCCCTCCTCTTCCCTGAAACATCTCTGTTCCACTTTCTCCTGTACATAATAAAGCATGGGCTACTTTATGGCTCTAGAATGTCTCTGGCCTTGGACTAGGAGTGAGACATGGACCTCATTCCTGGCTCTGTTTCTGACTTATTTGTAGGACTCTGATGACACATTTTATCTCTCTCTGGGCAGGTTTCCTCATCTGTAAAATGGGGTGCTTGGACTCTCTCTTTAAGAGCTCTTCCATTCTCGTGTGTAGTGTTCTCGGAGCCTTGGGGAGAGGAAAGCGCACCTGCCCCTAATAAGAGCGGGTCTTCAGGATAGCCACCATGTTTGCCATTACAGCTAAGCAAGGAGTGCCTGTTACCTTGGTGTGTGTCCTCATCCCTAGGTGACCCCTCTTCGGTCACTGAGATTCCCAGAAAGCTGAGCCTGTGACTGTATTACAAAAGCCTTTCCCGTGAGCCTCTGATGACTTGGCTGACATGCTTGTCTATAAGCTGGTGCCCGGTCATAGTGCAGCAGGGAGGGATGGCTCACGGCGGGCTCCAGGCAGCCTTCCCAGATCACACACCTGCAGATGCTCAAACTCTGCAGGCTCCAGAGCCCTTCAGCATCCAGCTCTGTGGATGGGATGTGCTGTTCACTCACAAAACCAGGTTCAGGGTCCTCTTCTAACTTTTTTTTTTTTTTTTTTTTTGAGTGGTAAACTATATATAACATTAAGTTTGTTGTTTTAACAATTTTTAAGTGTATCATATAGTGGCATTAATTGCATTCACAATGTTGTACAACCATCACCACTATCTATTTTCAAAACTCTTTCAGGACCCCAAACCGAAACTCTGTACCCCTTAAGCATTAACTCCCCCTTGTCACTCCTCAGCCTGCTGTTGGTATTCTCTAATCTACTGTCTCTGTGGAATCATGTTCTCAGAAGGGACAAGTCCCTAGAGAAGGACATGCTTGCTAGAGTAGAGGGTCAGTGGAAAAAGAGGAAGACCTCCAGTAAGATGGAATGATACCCTGGCTGCAATAGTGAACTCAAATAAAGCAACAGTTGTGAGAATGAAGCAGTTTGGTTTTTTTGTGCATGCAGTTGCTTTGAGTTGAAGCTGACTTGATGGCACCCAACATGGTATCATACAATATTTTTGTGTCTGACTTATTTCACTTCGTATAATGTTTTCAAGGTTCATCATGTTGTAGCATGCATTCTGAATCCATTCTTTTTTATGGCTGAATAAGATTTCATAGTCTGGATATGCTGTATTTTTTTTTTTCCATTCATTAGTTGATGGGCACTTGGTTTATTTCCAACTTTTGCCTGTGCTATGATGCTACAGTGAACTTTGGCATGCAGGGATATGCTTGAGCCCTTGCTGTAAATTATTTTGGATATACTTATACCTAGAGTCCTGGTATGGTGCTGTGGGTTAATGCACCAGATTGCAAAGCCATTTGAACTGCAAGGTTGGCAGTTCAAACTCACCAGTGGCTCCTCAGAAATCCTATACAGGGTCTCTGTGGGTTGGAACCAACTTGACGGCACTTAACAACTACAACAGGAGTATGGTATTATGGTCATATAGTTATTCTACAGTGTCCTGGTGTGGTGCTGTAGGATTGGCACTTGACTGCTAATTGCAAAGCTGGCAGTTCAAACCCACCCGCTGCTCCTTGGAAAACCTTATACAGGGTCGCTGTAAGTCAAAACTGACTTGGCAGCACTTAATAACAACAACAACAAACTAACCTCAAAGTCTGGCGGTGTGAACCCACCTAGTGATACTGCAGAGGAAAACCCCAATGATGGACTTAACGTAAAGATGGTTGTTTATTGTTACGTGCTGTCAAGTCATTACCAACTCATAGTGACCTCATACAGGGTTTTTGAAGCTATATATCTCTGCAGGAACAGAAAGCCTCTTCTTTCTCCCAAAGAGTGGCTGGTGGGTTTGAACTGCCAGCCTTATAGTTCGTAGTCTAGTGATTATCCTACTACAGAGCCCAAGAAAACCCTACAGAATTTAGTTCTATTCTGTAACACATAGGTGGTCATGAGTCAGAATTGACTCAGTGGTAACAGCTTTATTTTCTGTTTTGCTTTATGATAGTTCTATGTTTTGTGAAAGGTTTCCTGGTAGTGCAGTGATTAAGCACTCGATTGTTAATCAAATGGTCAGGAGTTCGAACCCACCAGCTGCTCCATGGGAAAAAGCTGCGACAGTCTGCTTTCATAAAGACTGTTATTGTTAAGTGCTGTTGAGTCGCTTCCAACCCATAGCGACCCTGTGTTGGGTTTCTAAGGAGCAGCTGGTGAGCTTGAACCACTGACTTTGCAGTTCAAACCAACTTTGCAGTCCAGCGCATTCACCCACTGTGCCACACCCGGCATCCTCCATAAAGATGACAGCTTTGGAAACCCTATGGGGCAGTTCTTCACTGACTTACAGTCAGCAACTGGTGTATTGAACATTTTGAGGAACCATTAAAATGTTTTCCACAAGAGATGGAGCAGCTGGGGTCTTTAGACACAGAGAGGGAAAGGGGCTGTGTACTGACGACCAGGGGGCAGGCTTGCAGGGTATACCCTTTGGTTGGTTGATGATGCAAGAAGGGGATTGTAACCATGACAATGAAACAGTATACAATAGGATGAATGTAAAACTAATGTTCTCCCATGTAAACTATCACATAATTCACAATAAAACATTAAAAAAAAAAAAATGTTTTCCACAGTGGCTACATCGTTTCCTACATCAACAATGCACAATACAGGAGGGCTCCGATTTCCTCTCGTCCTCCCCAACACGTGTTATTTTCCTGGTGGGTGTGAAGTGGCCATTCCTCATCCTCCTTTGACTCTTGAGGATCCAAGAGCTGAGCCATAGCAGTAGTGACCAGTACCCTTCTTGCTGGTCTTTATAGCCTTTAGTTCCTAAGTTGGACTCAGTTCAACCAGGTTCCTGGTGATGCCTGCTCACCTTATCCCCATACCTCTGTTTCTGTTGTTCTCCTGTTTAAACTCTTGACCATCCTGTAAAACCAACTCAGATGACCATCCTTCATGAGCCCGTCCTGAACTCCAAAAGTTTTTTTTTTTTTCTCTTCTGTGTAAATCTCTGAGCTTGTTTTGCTCTCTGTGATAATTAGCACATTGACTTCCAGTTCAATGAACAATAAGCAAAGCAAACGTAAAACCCTTCTGATTATATCTTAAGACTCAGGGCTTAATCATCTTAACTTGGTGACTCTTGGTTAACAAGAAACACAACTTAGATCTTTGTTGTTAGCCTCAAAAGGAACCCTAGGAAGCATCTTGCCAAATCTTTCCATCATATAGATTTGGACCTTGGCAAATTGCTTAGTGAGTTGCAGAACTTTGACTCAGTCCTAAATTGTCCAGTTTCAGGTTCAAGTGCTCTTTCTAGTGTACTAAGCTCTTAAACCTCGATTTCTCTAACTGCAAACTAGAGATCTCAGCATCTATTTCATGGTGAGAAGAGTTTTTGCAATTTAATATATGGAATCTGTGTCTCCTCTTCCTAGCTGGTGGTGGTTGTTATTCAGGGCCATTGAGTTGGTTCCTGTGCATAGCGATCCTGTGTAGGTTTCTGAGGAGCTGCTGGTAGGTTTGAACTGCTGACCTGTGGCTCACAGTCCAGTGTTGACCCTGCAGCGCCACATCAGGGGCCCTAGTGGTAGCGTGGGGGTTTTAGGAGATATGGCTGTCTTCAGGGGTGAGCCTGCTGAGCCAGTTTACAGGAACCTGCAAGGAGGCCACTTTACCTGCAGGTGAAATCTTATCAATGAAAACAAGAGCCCTTTGGGAGAATCTGGGGCACCACTGATTTTCTAAGGGTCTGGGATGATGCAGCTGGTAGTAGATGATTGGGTGTTACAGGAGCTGTGTTTCTGGGAAGAGTTGAGTAGCAGATGGGGGCCCACTTGGTCATTTGGCATATTGTTCCAGAATCGAGGTTCCCACTAGTATTTAACATGCTCACACAGCCTCTGCAGTGGGGATCTGAGGGCTGGCAGCAACAGGCTCCAGTCAGAGTTCTCTGTGTGCCCACCTCCCTGAAAAAAGCCAAGCCTGGTTTCCATAATACCCTGCCCTGCCCTGCAGCAACGGTCAAAACCTCTTTGCATTACCTCTTTGAAGCAGTTGGGGCTGGGACCCTGGTGTTTCCCATTTCTTAATCAAAGCAGGAGGTCGTCTAGGCATCCACTCTGCATACCTCATTTTTATACAAAGGGTGAGGTCTGATTTTACATAGCTGAGCTTTCTTCTGTACTCACCAGCTTTCCCCCAGCTAGTACTCTCCATCACTGTTAGTTAACCATCATCATTTGATCTCTAACATTGACATTGGCAGGCCCATTTTACAGATGAGCAAGCTGAGGCTCAGAGACTTTGGGAACCTTGTAAAGGACAGAGCTACAGTTCAAAATCTAGGTCATTCAAAAGCCCAGCACTTTTGACTGGGCTCCACTGGTCCCAGTATGTATGTGGTACACACACCAACACACAGAGGGAAGGAAAACAGTCTAGAGTCATTCAGCAGCACTGACTTGGCACTCAATCAGTGCCAAGCTTTGGGGTTGCACAGAAGAGCCGGACACTGTCCCAGCATGTGACCTTCTGGTGGAAGAAGGGAGACAAGCAAGCATTCCTTGCTGAGTCCTCTAACAGGATGATTAGGCTACTGTGATCCTGAAGGAGAGGTTGTCTGATCAAATTAGCCAGGCATGAGACAGGAAGGGTTAATGCTGGGTATCAGCATGAAGGATGAGAGGAGTTGGGAATGGGTATAACCATTCCACCAAGCAGGAGCCACCATGCCCTCTCTGGGGCAGGTGTTCTGGAGGTCACTTGTGGCCACCATGAGTCCCCTTCCTAAGCCCCTCCCAGCCTGAAATACCACCTTTTTATGGTGGTATATTGTATGGCAAAGGATCCAGAAAAGGTGATTCAGACTTTGGCCTTTGCAGCATAGAATCTAGTAGGTAGGTAATAAGAGGGTCCTGGCTGTGTAGTGAGGTTGCTGGCAGGACTCTGGGCTAAAGGAATACTGTGGCTTCCTGGGATTCAATCTGATGATTGGTTGGAATGTCATCTCTTTCACAGAGCTTCCTAACCACTTTAGATGTGAGTGTAAGAAGGAAGGCATGATTGCTTAGCACACCTGAGGGGAACTAGGCAAGCCCAAGAGCTAAGAGTGGAAGGTGTGTTACTAGAAACGAAAATCAAACAACCCCTTCCTGCCATACTTTTGAATGGTTTCTTGCAGGTTTCATGAATACTCCCTGCATTGTGTGACACTTGTGTGGGGGAATTCACATGTGAAGCTAAGGTTCATCCGAAGGGCCCTTGCTCACCATGGCTACACAGCAGGTGTGTGGTTGAACTGGGACTTCGCCCTGGCATGCCTGCATCCTTCATTTTAGTACAAAGAAATGTAAAATGGGCTCATTGTTGTTGCGTGCTGTCAGTTGGTTCCAACTTATAGCAGCCCTGCCTAGGATTTCCAGGAACTGTTAGTACATTAGAACTGACAACTTTTCACTTGTCTTAGTGGCACTGTGGGTTAGTGTGGTAGACTTCAAAGTTGGTTTGAACCACAAGGCTGACAGTACAAGCTCACCAGCTGCTCCTTGGAAACCCTATATAGGGTCACTATGGTTCAGAACCGCCTCGATGGCACTTAATAATAACAACAACAACATAATGTCACACCAGGGTTCAAAACGGGCTCAGGAAACCCAAGTGTACCAGATGTCCCAGTAGCCTGACTCTGAATATTGGCAGCAGGGGTCAGAATATGTGTTTTCCACATGTGCACCTATGACTGCTGGGAGAGTAAGGAGCTGATAATAGGGCCTTTGCCGTTGATTTGGGTGCGGTGGTGGAATTCTTGCCTTCCAGGTTTGAGACCTGGGTTTGTTTATGGCCAGTGCACCTGATGCAGCTACCCCCCAGCTACCAGGGGAAACTTACATGTTCTGATGCTGCTGAATAGACTTCAACAAAGCTTCCAGACTAAGATGGAATAAAGACGTGGTGATCTAGTTAAAAAATCAGACCGGGAAAATCTGTGGATCAACAGTCCAATCTGCAACTGATTATGGGGAAGGCGCAGGACTGTGTTTTATTCCATTGTTCATGGGTCTCTATGAGTCAGAAGTCAACTTGAGGTCAGCTAACAAGAACAAGAGCAATTGATTTAGATAATGTAAAAGCTGATGTGAAAGAACTTATAGGACTTCATTATTGTTGTTAAGTGCCGTAGAGTCGGTTCCGACCCATAGCGACCCTGTACAGGGTTTCCGAGGGTGTAAATCCTTACGGGAGTAGAAAGCCTCATCTTTCTCCCGCAGAGCGGCTGGTAGTTTCGAACCGCTGACCTTAAGGTTCGCAGCCCGATTCGTAACCACTGCGCTACCAGAGCTCCTTCATTATAGGCGAGGAGAAAAGAAGAGATTCCTCCTTCCCTCTCTCCCCTGCAACCGCATTGATGGAGAAGACACTTCAAGCTAGTCTGTGGGCTGGAAACCTAGAGCATTGTAATGTCAGATAGACCCGAGTTTGAATTCTGTCTCCACTTCCTGTTAGCACTGTGATTCTGGCCTCATCACTCCTTCTCTATGCCTACCTCATCTGCTTACTCATCAGAGTAAGGTGATGGGTGAGGAACAATATTAGCTCCCTTCTTTATCCCTTTCTCTTTTGGGTAGGATAATCTCTTCAGGTTCCTTTCAACTCTGATATAAACACAAACTAGGTACTCTTTGTAGTCAAGAAGCAATTTGTCGTTGTTGGTTCCAGCTCATAGCGACCTTGTATAGTTTCCGAGGAGCAACTGGCAGGTCTGAACCACCAACCTTGGGTTTCATACCAACCTTGCAGTCTAGTGCTTATCTTCCATCTCCACACCAGGACTCCTATAGAAACTAGAAATCCAGTTACGAGTTCTATTGCCCAGACTTCATGGTGATTCCTCAGAGGATGTTTAGGCAAAAGATTTTCAGAGCCTCTTCAAACCTGAGCTTTTCTCAGGCACTGCAGTGCCAATGTCTCTGTGTCGATTTTAGACAATTAAATTCCATTAGCAGCCTTATGTGTGTCATATTTCCAGGATTGATGCACTATTAGAACAAATGGGCTCTGCCAAGATCACCTACCATCTTGATTTATGGAAAGGGTTTTGCCAGATGGACTTGGATGAGAAGCACCGATCAGAAACCACCTTTCTAATACCCGTTAAAATGTGTGAGTTAAGTGTCTTGCCCTTTGAACTTCAAAATGTACCTGTCTTTTTTCAGTTGTTGGTTAATGGTCTGTTAAGAGGACTGAAGCCATCTGCCTTGGCCTTTAATGACGGGCAGTATGGCTATATTTAGCTAGAACATCCCAGACAGGTCCCACTGCTGCTGCTGAATACATCAGTCCCCAGAGCTGAGCCTGGGATATAGTTTATTAAAGCCACATTGGGCTTTCAGTGCACAGGTAGGTATTCAAGTCACAAGGTGGCCTTGTGGAATGAAGCGCAAGTGATCAGAGGCTGGTAACTAACTGCCCACAGCTAAGAAGAAAGTCAGGCCATTTTGAGCTGGTTGGGTACAAGGTAGACTTTATCATCTCATGGATTACAATTGTGACTGGGTGTCTTATCACTTCTGATGCAGACAGCAAACGTAATCAGAACCTTAGGGGACAAGGGATCAAGGGGCTTTTGAAATGATGAAATCATTTCTGATTCCTTTCACAACTTAGCCCTGTGCTTTTCACAGTCCTCTGCTCTGGCAGCTGTCAGGTCAGGTCACTTTGCGCAAACTCCATGGCTGGGCAGGAGGGTGGAGTACAACTAGCAGTAGGCAGTGTGGCCAGAGAGAAAGCAGTCGGCTGTCCCACGGGTCTGTCTGACCACATCTCTTGAGTTAGCACAGGCCATATACATTTGGTCGTTGCCTGCAATGAACTAGCCAGTAAGCTCTGAAATTGCTTGAGAGTGCACAGTGAGCAAACAGCAATCTTCAGAAGGGGTGGTGGGTGTCCCGAGATCCCCAGGATCATCATGGTATAAATATTCCTGGGTTGGAAAGGATGCGGAAAACTTTAGCATTAAATATTTAATGGGCATAGTGGGAGTCTTTAAAAAATACGCTGATGCACTGAGATTCTCTTTAATGGACCTTGGTATCTGGTTATTGACTTTTTAAGGTTCGTCAATGATTGTAATGCGAGGCCATTACATTCTCTAGTCCTCGTGACTAGAGAAACCACACATCGTGGATCAAGATTAGAATTCCACAGCAGAGGGAGAGGAAAGGTGGGCTTAAATGTATACTAGTCAAAATGTGCTCAGGAGATTTGAGAAAAAAAGGACTTAGACTAAGCACATTTAAGTTCTGAGCCTCACTACTAACTCAGAGGGCTGGCTGCAGGAAGAACTTGCTTTGCAGAGTAAACATAAATTCTTTTGTAAGTGAGAGGAAGAACCCTGGAAATCAAAGCCATTAGCATAGTACTTATTTTGGTAGAAGAGTACATTTTGTGTCTATTATCAGGCCTGTGTTTGCCTTCCTCCTGGGGCTCCCATGCCAGGCATATGGTAACTAGTTGCCCTTGAGTTGGTTCTGACTCACGGTGACCCATGTGTGTCACAGTAGAACTGTGCTCCATAGGCTGGTGTGTTTGGAAGAAGACTGCCAGACTTTCTTCTAAGGGGCCTCTGGGTAGACTCAACCCAACTGCCTTTAGGTTAACAGTTGAGCTTGTTAATAATTTGCGTCTCTCCCAGACTCTCCCAGAGGCTAAGGTTTGGGGTTTTGAGCTTGGTTGGGGCAGAGGTGATAATCTGATTCTAATGAGTCAAATTAATCATCAAAACTACCTGACAAGGATGATGGATATGGGTGGTGACAACCCAGATCACCCCCATGAATATAATATTCTCATTAAAAATTTAAAAATTAATAATAACAACATAGAAAAGGAAAATAAATGCAAATGACATTCACAGCACAGCCATCCAGACATAACCTCAAAAATGCCTTCTGGGACTATCTTGTTAATACTAATTATATATAAATAGTACCCTGCTTGATTGTGTGTGTTTGTGCCTTGGATCTCTTGCCACATTAATAAATATAGATCGGCATCAGTGTTAAGAGGCTGTATAGTATTTCATTGTATGGTTGGGCCATATTTTAATCCGTCTTTGTTGATGGACATGTAGGTCATTTCGAATTCAAAGCTATTAACAGTGAGATAAAGCATCTTGTACATGTGCCTTTGAGATAGGCATCCCGCTGCAGTGATCTGCTGGCTGCTTTTATTACACAATTGCCTAGCCAAGAGTAGAGACAACAGAAGCCCACATTATCCCTTAGCACTGTGCACAGCTCATTGCATTACAATTCATTTGTTATTTGCTTTTGTGTCTCCCTACCCCTCTTCCCACACAGTCATAATGGGCCCTCTGGTTAGGTGTAGGGTACACTATACTAATTTAGTCATGTTCTCTATCATTATTAGAATGGGCCGAGTTTAGATTGCTTCTGAAAGTAGATTGACAGTCAGCAGATTGGTCTCTGATTCTGAATAGCGAGTGAGAAACCACACTTATTCTAGTAGTGACGTGCCAGCGTGTATTGTGTTAACATAAAGTGATAGGGAAAGTGTCTATTTGCCTCATTTTAAAAAATGACACTTCACATTTATTTCTCACGAATGCAGACCTGTGAATACCAGGCCCTGTGCCCGCACAGGTAACGCAGAAATAGTTAAAGTCCCCACCCTCTAGGAACTTACACTCACATGGAGGGGGTCACAGCATTATAAAACAAAAACCACTGCCAGCAAGTCTGTTCGGACTTAGAGTGAACTTGGGTGCCAGCAGTGAACACCTAACTGAGAGTTAGTAGGAAAAGTTGGTTTGGGGATGAGAAAGATTTAAGATTTTGAGATTTAAGATATCCTAGTGTTGGATGATACTGTACAGTGTAAACTGAGGCCATGTATGTGGAAAGAGGAAGATCAATGGAATAAAGTCAAGGGACCATGATGATAGGATGATGAATGGGTCATCTGGCTGAGTATTGAGTAGTGCTGGCTTCTAGGATATCAACTAATTGGTTCATTAGTTAATCATCTACTGAGCATCAGTACAGGGCATTGTTGTTATTTACCATAGAGTCAATTCCAGTTCATGGAAACCTCATGCATACAGAACAGAACTGCTCCATGGGGTTTCTTGGCTGTAATTTTAATGGAAATAGATCATCTGGCAGCCTTCTTTTCACAGTACCATTGGGTGGGTTCAAACTACCAACTTTCTGGTTAATAATTGAGCACCAACTGTTTGTGTACCACCTGGAAACTCTAAAAGAGGTTTTCCATGGAAGTTGACTGCTGAGGCCATCAGGACTATAGTATGAACAGATTTGGCAACTTAAACTTTTTTTTGAGGGCAGTGATCGCTCTTGCAATGTCCTTGAACGGCTAAAGCTGCAGGGCTTCTTCTGGTGAACACAGACTTCTGAGGAGCAGTCTGCCTGTACATCTTCCAACAGGACAGAGTACAACTGCTCCCTAGGGTTTCTGAGGCTGGGAATCTTTACGGAAGCAGACGGTTACTTTCTCCCTCCAAGTAACTGGTGGGTTAGAACCACAGAGCTTTCAGCTAGCAGTCCAGTGCTCCATCTGGTGAGCACATTGTTGTTTTTAAGTACTGTTGAGCCCATTTTGACACATAGTGACCCTGCATAGGGTTTCCAAGGAACAGCTGGTGGGTTTGAACTGCCAACCTTGTGGTTAGCAGTCCAACGCTTAACCACAGCGCCATGCTCTCAGGGACAGATCAGAATCATCCCAGGCAAATCCTTGGCTGCCTCAAGTGTCAGCGTTCCATCTGAAGATGGAATCATTTTCTTGGCTTTATGATTTTACAGTTTAGGGAAACAGAACTATAAGACTGATGATGATTAGAAACTCTCAAATGTGGCTTGTTGTCTTTACTAGATTAATGGAAAATTGGAATTATTGGGAAGTCTGTAATGTGTGAAACTGATCATTAAAAAAGCAGGTGGTGGTTACACTGACCAGAGGGATTTTAAGATCATTTAGTTAAGAGATTTTTTTCATTCTTCCTTTTAATTGTGGTAAAAATATACAAGGGAACTTTAAGAAGTTCATGGAAAACTTCCATTATTTTAATTCGTTTTTCCACAAATGTTTTGAAAGCCCCTTGTATAAAAAAAAAAAACAAAAACAAAAAACACTTGCCATTCCAGCCTTTTTTACCCATTAATTCAGTGGTATTATTCATGTTTACTATATTGTGTTAAAGGAGCTTTGGTAGCATAGTGGTTATGAATCGGGCTACTAACCTCAGAATCAGCAGTTCAAACTACCATCTGTTCTGTGGGAGAAACATGAAGCTTTCTGCTCCCATAAAGATTACAGCCTCGGAAACCCCATACAGGGTCGCTATGAGTCGGAACCGACTTCACAGCACATAACCACTATACCCATATTATGGTATGGTTAGCAATTTGAGGTTATTTGGGGTACACCTTTGAAAATTCTTATATAAACTGTGGACTGTTTACCCAGGGGAACAAAATAAAAAAGCATATATCTGCATAAATACAAAATTTACCCTAGCATCTCAAAGAGGTTGCAGATCCCCAACCTAAGAGCTTGTGATCTGATCCAGTATTGGATTTTGTTATGTAGACTCACCAAGATCTGTACGAGGAAGTGATACAGTAGCTATGAAGGTTGCATAGTATTGCTGGTAAGCTTTTCCTAAAGAAACATTTTCTTTCTTTCAGCACTGGCTGGATCATTCCAAACCCATAAGAAAGCAGATGAAAAGTAAGTGAAAGGAATTAAGCATACTCATTTATTTCTTTTCTCTTGAGCATAAACTCCTTTGCCAATGTTTTGAGGTGTTATGTTTTCATTAGAACCTGGAAACATTTTAAAAATAGATCCAGTTTTAAGTGGATGATTATTAATTTCTTAAGGCTAGCCAAATGTTGGCATTTAAAATTTGAATAAGAGTTTTTAGTAGATGTTAAAAAATAGACTATGCACGCATTTGAAATAAGATGCCCTTGCCAGTGAGAACTGATGCATGTACTATACAGAAACAATTTTACACCTATTCAGTTTCAAATGAGTTACAAAGTATATTCAGAGACTGGTAGAGCGGGAAGCATCTTGGATTGTCTATCGAGTCCAGCTCTCTTTATAATTTAAAAATATACATAGGTATACATATACTTTATATGGAGTCCTCGTGTGGTGTTATAGAATAAGCACCAGACCACAAGGTTGGTTTGAACCACACAGTTTGTGGTTCAAACTCACCAGCCACTCCTCGAAAACCCAATACAGGTTTGTTATGAATTGAAAACTGACTTGACAGCTCTTAACAGCAACAACGACATACTTTATATATAAAGAACATATATGCTTATATACTTATATATACACATATTTATGCTCCCTGAAAAAGTACTTTGAGGTATTTTTACCATATTTTTAGATTTCAGCACACATTGCTGCCCCTTCTTTAGCCCACTTGGTTTTTGTAAAAAGTAAATATCAGTTTGGAGTATCTTGACATCAGACATGAAAGTTAAATGTCAACTGTTAGTAATTTATTTAGATAATTAATTTTTGTTTTGCTCCCCCCCAACGAAGTTACTAGTCAGCACAAAAGTACAAAAGTCCGTGTTAGTTTTCCACACTACGATTGAAAAGAACTTTCTATCTTTGCATGTCCTGTGGTATTTTCCTAACATAGCTGTGAATTTGTGGTTAATGTATTTTTCCTTTTGTCCATTCTGTGATCTTCAAAACTGGGGGAAAAAAATCTGCAAACTTCAATCTCCAAATGTCTAGTTGGACCTGCTTATGCTTTGCACTTTCGGGTTAAATACTATTCTTCAGAACCGAACAACCTGCGTGAAGAGTTTACAAGGTAGGACATGGTGCAGAACGAGACTCCCCACTGTTGCACTCACCTTACATGTAAAGAATAGGTCTTCTAAATTTTGGGTTTGCCTCCCCTTCCATCTGCTGTCTTTATTTCTTGGAACAGGAGTTCACACTTTGCCTGTGCTTATCTCTGTAGTCTGTTGAAAATCTATAACTTAGTTTGACCTTTTTTTTCTTAGTGAATAGAAATGATAAAATTTACTTTCTTGTCAGACCTTTATTTTCTTGGGGAAAATGGTTAGGCTTTCGATAACTCGTAATTTTGCCTTCAGCTACAAAAATGAGAAGGCAGGCACTGAAAGAGCAGTTCTTGCCTTTTTTTTCTGAGGGACTGCAAAATATCCCCGTGTGTGTTACAGTATAAGGAACTCTCTGTTTAAAATAGCTATATGCATGACCATAGAGTTATTTGAATTCCTTCATGCGATCTTTCAACTCAACTGAATTTCCTGTTTTACGTGCCTCTGTCTCATACATATACATCAGAAACAGTGCACAAACAAAAGGGATTAAACATTTTTAAAGTATAATGTTTCCTTTTACCCAGCCTTCCTTCAGTGAAATTCTCTGCCTGGAGAATTTTACCTGCTTTTGCTATCCCCAGAGTCTCCTTATAATTGTATGATGCACAGTTGTTGGTGACATCAGCTAATGGGTGGCCCAAGGTGGTGGTCACTAGCTTGGAGATGAATGCCTAAGATATGCTTTCCAGACTGACCATTTATCACCATTCCCCCACTGGGTGGTTAGGTTTTCTTAAGTTCTGGGCACGTCAGCACTGTGTCCTCCATGATGTGAGTACGCAACATGGTACCCTGACTTTCAAAAAGTGAAGTGCAATGGTGGTTTATTAAGCACCTGTTGGGAATCTGGAACATGCTGGAATATACTAGATCCTTCAGGTCCCCCACCCCTCTTACAATTCTGGGTTACCCATATTCTATCTCCAGTCCATAGAGAGTGATTATCTAGCATTGTTTTCAAAGTTCAAACAAATGAGATTCTTCTAGCATTCCTCTTCAGAATCCTTTAAGCTGCTTCTAGCTGTCATCAAAGCCAGTGGTTCTTAACCAGGACTGTGTGAATCAGAAACACCTAGGAAGCTTTTGAACCATTCAGATTCCTAGGGACCACTCCTGTGTGTAATGTTTTGATTCGTAAGTATGGAGTGGTGCGTGGGCTGCTTCAGTATTTACAAAGCATGACAAGTAGTTCTGATGCCCACATCCTCCTGGTGAAAAATCACTTATTTAAGCCAGGACACTTATTTTTTACCTAATCGAACTCCACTTGTGTTATTTGCTGTCTTTCCTCCCGCATCTTTCCTTACCGCTATAAATGATGGCAATACAATTGCCAGAGTTTTTTTGTGTGTGTGTTTCTTTGTTGTATGTATGCGTGCTTGTCTGTTTTATTTAAAAAAAAAAAGAAAAAAGACTGCAGTTATACTGCATCAGGAAAAACGCCTCCAGCTATTGCTAACCACAGTCAGCTGTAAACTTTTCGATATAATCAGCTGCAACCTCTCTGGAATCTGCCGGTGGAGCTGGCTGAGGGCCTAGTCCCGTGACTCCATCCTGCCTGTTTTATTGGACACGTTGCATGCCTGTGTGCCCTCGCTGATGCTCTTCTCGAGCTCCCAGGGGATTGTGGAAGCACTCATTGAACTGAGTGTGGTATTCCATGTTCCATCCTACCAAGTATCTTTTCAAATTCCGTACATACCCTCACCTTCCTAGTCGGGCTCTGAGACAACCTTCCTGGAGATTCAAGGGGTGATGCTTCCACCAAAATTCTCATTTGATTTGGACTCCCTTTTTGCAATGTGAAATTCTAGGCTGTGTGTAGAGGGGTGGGATGTGTGATGGGTAGTTGGGGATTGGAAATGACTGGGCAAGAGTTATCCTCTGTTGACTTTTATATATGTTTGTCAGGTACCTGTTTGTTTTACAACTCAGGCATGACATTCTTTCGGGAAAGTAAGTATGTTTTCATCCTAACTCTCAACCCAGGATAGATCACCGTATATTTAAAAATAATTCACTGTTTTAACTCTCTCACCCTTGTTCCCTTTTCAAAATTCAAAAAAAGTGCACCAGGCATTGTAAAGTGAGTCTAATACTTGTATCACTGTCATCATCATCCTATTTTAAATGATTACTATATGGCTTGAAGCATTTCCAAGAGCATTTAATATCTTAAGTGATGTGTATTTGGGAATAATTCTCTCCCTAATCACATCACTGCCCCATTCATAA
This sequence comes from Chrysochloris asiatica, assembly GCF_000296735.1. Lineage (NCBI taxonomy): Eukaryota > Metazoa > Chordata > Mammalia > Afrosoricida > Chrysochloridae > Chrysochloris > Chrysochloris asiatica. The sequence goes on from NW_006408587.1 coordinate 4,509,041, forward strand.
TGGCTTTTGTTGTATTTGCAAGCAAGATACCTTATTAGTATGTATACACTTACAAGTCTTTGGACAGTCAAAAAATCTCATTCATTACCATCTGCATATAAGTAATATAAAGAGGTTGTGCTCTGATTCCAATAGAACGAGGTTTAGACATTTCATTTTACTTTATTTTCCCTTTAAAAGATGGCTTTAAATACTAGGCCTCTGGCGAGATGATTTAATGATTGTTGGGCACGAGAAGCATTGGCACTGACGTGGTAGTTGATTTTGCATACAATATTAATTTATTTTAAAGATAGGGAGATTTCAGCAGTCATAGCTTTTTCCAACATACGTAGTGAGTATTTTCTATCATGAAAAGCTAAGGGTATGTTGAGCCTAATAAGCAGTCCTTGATACTAACAAGAATACATTTTTGTATCTGATTTTTAGTATAATTGGAAGGAAATTTAAAATGTAATTTTAGAATTTGCAAACGCTCAGTAGAATAAACTGTGAAAATCTCAGTGCAATGTAGACGATAAGACGTGTAGATTGTACAGTGTATACATTTGCCTTATTCAGCTATGCACTACAGATCTTTGGTTGGTGTGTGTATTATGAATGTGCGTGTGTGTGTGTGTATTTTGATCTCTCTCTCCATACTGTGCTCCCCATACTAAAGGTCACTCAACCCTACAAATTGTCTTCAGTTTGGAAAAATAGTAATGGCAACACCTTGCATTTGTACAGTACTTTACAGTTTATCTGCACTTCAGCCTGATTTTCTGTACTTGAGAACAAGATGGTGTTCTAGTCCCAGCACTGCCTCCTGCCAGCTGATGACCATGGGCATGACACCTAAACACTCAGGTCCTCACCAGTAAAATGGGGGTAGGGAGAGCGTACCTTGGCAACACCCATCCTAGGGGTTTTAATTAATTCAGTGCATTAATACATTGGCTAATATATAAAAAAGGTTTTGAAAACTATGAAGTGCTATACTAATGCATGTCATCATTATTTTTCTAACTAAATTTGCAGTATTAAGTAGGAATGCAGTCGCTGGATTTGTAGTAATATACTTCAAAGGCTGTGTCTCAGTTGTACTGTTAGAATGTTTGAGTGTATCTAAGTGTCCTGGAAGTGTTAGAAATGATGTCTCTGTATTTATTTTTAACAGTGTGACCTTATCCCACGAAAGTTTTAAGGCAGCTTGGAAAGACACATGCACGTTAGCAAGATAAAATAATTTAAGTTGTAAAATAACAAGGCACTTAAGTCTAGACTTATTGAACCAGTTGAGACTGGAGGATTCTCTAAGACTGTTGCCCTGAGAAACTCTTTAAACCTTGAACCAAAAGATGAACCACAAGGTCATCTTTTTAGCTAAATGACAGATTGGCTCATAACAAAAGCAGTATCAACTGTGAGTATTGTACTTCAATGAAATAAAAGCATTCTTTAAGAAATCAGTGAGACTGAGCAGTCAACACTTATTCTAAAGCAAAGATGAGCTGAAGAAGGGGACAGGGACACTAGATTACTGGAAATGGAACAGCCAGAACAGAAATAATGAGAAAGTTGGCACACTGTGTAAAATGTAACTAATGTCACTGAACAAATTGTGTGAAAATCATTAAATATGAACCAAAATTGCTATGTAAACCTTCATTGAAAACACAATAACATATTACTGAATAATAATACAAAGGAAGACTTTTCATTCTATTTTCCAAACTCCCCCAATCTTGCCAAATTCTATAAATTGTTTGCAGGGTTGATCGTGACTATGCATAGATTAGATTCTTTTGTTATATGGTAAGGTCTAACTCGGGGAAATATGTGGTCAGATTGTTGGCGTTCTTTGTTACGGATAGCAAAATATCAATGATACAGATTAAAAGTGATTAGCACTATCTTTTGTAAAACAATTTTAATGAAATTTTGTATGTGTATGAATATATTTAAGTGCATCTTTACATTAAAAAAATTTTTTTTTCTTTTTTCCAAGATTGAAATGCCCTTATGAAACTGCTGTGGAATTAGCCGCACTCTGTCTACAAGGTACGTTATTCTTTTAGTAGTAATTAGTGTTGTAATGTTATTGCTTTTCATTTCAACTAATTAGTGTGTACAGTGTTGCAGGCATTGCGCTATACTGCAGGGATAGCAATGAGTATGATATGATCTCTTTCCCCAAATAGCTTCTAGTCCAGTGAGGAAGGCCTTCCAGAATAGAGAGGGAGGCTCAGAAGAACAAGACCTGTAGGGAATGAGTAGATTTCGATGAATAAAAGAACCAAGACACAAAACAGAAAGAAAGGGCAGAGAGGTACCAACAGACTCATGTTGTTAGAGCGTGAAGTTCTGAAAGCTAGACAGGTGGATGATCTTGGAGCTCGTGTAAATGGCAGAGTGCCATGCTATCAGGTAGGTGCCTTTGAAAACTCAGGAGGGGGGTGCAGGTTTGGTCAGATGTGCATTTTAGAAAGTCCATACTGACTGTGGTGGGGAGAAGGACTGGGGCTGGGGGTGTGGTAAGGAGATATTGGTATAATAGAGGGAAAAGGAAATGAATGAGTTCTGATTAGCTCATCGATGCAGGGATTTAACAACAAAAAAGGTTTCGACTTTGGAATAGAGAAAGGAGTCCAGGATGACTCAAAGGATGCTCTCGGGTATGTGGCAGCAATGATGATTGGTTTCGAAAACTGGGCTCCAGGGGAAGAGATGGTCTGTTGCCCAAGAGGTACATGCGGATTCTCCATTAACTCCTTGAATCTCTGATTGCCCGGTCAGCAAAGTCAGGCCAGGCCAGAAGCATCAACTCAGGAATCATCGCTGTGTGAGTGTAGACTATCTCAAGGTGTGCCTGCATTATTATCAATGTTGACTGTTTCATCCAAATGACACATCAGTGGGTTTTCGTTTAAAATGTATGCAAAACACTTGCTGATGTCTCTAGCATGAATTAAGTGAAAAAGAATGTAACCACGCATAAGGAATTTCATTAGGTTTGCAGATAGACATATGTTGTGAACTCATTTAACAGTATGTTCTGTTTCATTATGAATTAAGATGTCTTCATTCCTAATTAGTAATTATTTATTCACACCCTGATAAAGTTTGGCTTCCCACTTTGGTATTTTACCAAGTTTTAAAAGTTGATCTGAGAAGGTTTTTTAGATTATAAGATCAGCACATAGTTATTACAAGCTATCAGGACAACACAACATGCCAGAAAGTACAAGGAAGGAAGTAACCCACCACCCAGAGACAACCCAAGTTGCTATTTATCAGTTGTTACTGGAGTTTCAGAACTGGACTGCGAACTACAAGGTCAGCAGTTCAAAACCCACCAGCTACTCCTCAAAAACCCTATACAGGGTCACTGTGAGTCAGAATTGACTCGACAGCACTTAACAACAACTGTGGAGTTTTAAAAATGTAATTATGATTATAGTCATATGTATGTACATTTTTTTATGACTTTTTAAAATCTGGTCACTTTCGATAGACGTGTTTTGTCAAAATGTTTGCTCTCATAAAGATGGTTTTTAATGACTGCGAGAAAATGCCATTACCTGACATTTCCATTGCTTTGTTACCTTTTAATTCTTATTACCTAATGGGGGCTTGGAGTGCTGGTGGTGCTGTGGGATAAGCACTGGACTGCTAACCATAAGGTCAGAATTCAACCCCCCTGGCCACTTTGTGGAAGAAAGATGAGGCTTTCTGTATCTGTAAATATTTAATCTCAGAAACCCTATACAGGATCACTATGAGTCGTATGGCACCTACCAACAATAACAATGGGGTCTTGGCATATTGTAGGTGCTCAGTAAGTACAGAATGATTTGAATGAATACAATTGGAGAGAGCCCCCCAGCCCATTCCTTTCACAATCTCTCATGAAGAGGGAACCGGAAGGTGCTGGTGGTGGTAGATATGGTGATGACATCATCTGTGACCTCCTGTGCTAAGTGCTAATATCCATGTTCCCCTGATACTCCCAGCAGCCCTTATGGTCAGTACCATAGGGATGTGCATGGCTAAGGGACAAGGCAGTGGTCCCTCCACTTTTTGCTCTAGCCTTTGGCCAGCTACTGATTCATCAGTGCTTAATTACCTTAATTAGTGACCTTTATCACCTTTGAGTTCTAAATCACTACATCTTAGCAGGCCTGGTGGTTGAACCATAGGTGTCAGGTGTAGTTTGATGGGTTAAAAGTCAGACTTGAGGCCAGTTTTCTGCTGGAGAGTGGCTGCTTCCTAAGGCTATTGGAATAACATGGCAAGCTTATGTGCTGCCTTCTACCATTTCATTCCAGGCACCCATTGGCATTGCTCTCCCTTCCTTCTGCCCCCACACACCCCTGTGTAATGAGACATCACCACACTCACAAAATTCAGACTCTAGAAGAGCTTTTGCCTGCCCCCAGAGGACAGGCAACCAAGAATGAGGTCGGCTGTCTGCGAGGATTTCTTGGAGAATTACCCATTTGAATGGGAACTAAACAGTGTTGTTCTAAGATGTACTTACTACGTCAGGTACAAAGGAAGACTTTGAAGACTTAGACACAAACTGGGGAAGCTCTTGTTACATTGACCCTCCGTGCCCCCACCTCACACCTATGGCATCAGTAAATGTTATATAGCACACTTTCCAGTTTAACCATATCCAAGCCTCTGCCGATCAATCATTGTTAGAGTTTGAAGAAAATTGTATTCCCTCCTATACTTGAGCCTTAAAGACATGTCTTGTGGTGTTGCCTTGAATTAATGGTACCTCTAGAGTTGTGTGATGTGGTGACCCTGCATGTTGGCAATGCTCTTTGGGTAACAACATTTATGGTAGATTTGAAAAATTAATTCAGGGGGGAAAAAAGGAAAGAAAAAGGAGGAAGGAGGGGCAATGCCCTTGATCTTGATTTTTCCTCGTAGCATTCTGTGTTAATGGCTGTGGCAGCTGAGACAACAGAGCTCCAGACAGGTTAAGTGTCTTGCCCTCTGTTACACAGTTGTTGTTAAGACCATCAAGTCGGTTCTGACTCATAGTGACGCTGTGTAGGGTTTCTGAGGAACAGCTGGTGGGTTTGAATTGCTGACCTTGTGGTTCGTAGTCCAGTGCTGGTCCACGGTGCCACACCAGAAGCCCACAATAGTAGAGAGTAATGTTGGGAGTTAAGCCCTATGGGCTCTGAGCTCTTTCTGCCCTGCTCTCCAGGCTCCCAATGTTGAGGTTAAAGACTAGGTAAATTAATTGTCCAGCTTTGCCAGTGGTTCCTGAAAGTCAAGCATTGCTACATCCCGGTGGCTGTATCAGGCATCATTCAGGCCTGCTTTAGTCCAGTCATGGAGAGAAAGGACGTCGGGCCCTTTGCCTGGTCTCAGCCCAGCCAAGGAGCCTTGTAACTCCATCTGGTGATTCCATCTCAGGGCTTGATGATGTCTGTGGCACAACTAACCCAGCCTCTTTCAGAAACATGGCAAAAAGCAGGACTCCCTTACCTCACTATAGTTCATGGGGCAGGAGACCAAGATCAAACACACTCATGGCCACCCTGTACAGCAGCACAGAACCTCGTCCTTCTCCAAGGAGCAGGTGGTAGATTCGAACTACAGACCTTGTGGTCCAAGGCTTATCCCACAGCACCACCAGGGCTCCTTGGTGTAGGAGAAAGGTAGTTTGTTTCAAGGGGAACTTTTCTTGCCAACTCTCTGGTTTCAGGGTGCCCTGTTGGGCAGAGAGGTCAGTGGTACCCACCTTGGAATCCCAGCCCTCACCCTGTATGCTGGGCGAATTGTTTTTCCCAGAGCAGAGTCCTCATTTGTGACTTGGCCCAAGTACACCCAGCTGCACACACTCCCAGGCCCAGACTACACTGGGCTTTGTCTTTGAGGTGCAGTCCTGTTCAGACAGCACCGCATGGTCAGACAGTGGGCTGCAGTCAGGGAGGTATGGTCCCCAGGTGCCCATGGTGTGTGTCAGACACTGCGTCTCATACAGCATCCCACCATCCCTTAGTCTGGTGCAGTTGCTTAGTTTGTATGGTTGGGAAGTTGTAGCTACTTCTCTTATAAGCCAATAGGAGCCTTTCTTCTGAAAGGTGGTGGAATGGGAGGGGTTATGCAAAAGTCCCATCCCCTACTTGGAATGTTCCAAAAGTGGAAAGAGCTGCTGGTGGGGGTGGGGTGGGGTGTTCAAGCATGTGCTGGTGGGTCACTTATGGGATTTGGTGGGTTAAACAGTGGTTCTCGGCTGTTTGGGCATTGCCTGGGAATTTGTTATAAATGTAAATTCTCAGTCAGGCCTCCCTACCTAGACCTAGGGAATCAGAATTGCTGGGGTGGGGGTGGGTGGCAAATCCCTCCAATTGATTCTAATGCATGCTGAAGTTTGAGCATGCTGAAGTTTGGATTAGTGTTTCTCAAATTGTAATAGGTACACCAGTCACCTGGACATCTTCTTAAAGGCAGTTCTGACTCGGTAGAGCTGGGCTGGGGCCTGCGATTCTGCATTCTGAGCAAACTCCCAGGTGCTGTGGATGCTATTGGTCTATGGACCACACTTTGAGTAGCAAGGTATTAGATCACCTGGGAGACTCCTTAAGGAGCCTTGGTAGTGCAGTGGTTGAGTGCTTGACTGCTAACCCACAGGCCAGTGACTTGAATTCGCCAACCACTCTGTAGGAGAGCGATATGGCAGTCTGCACTGGTAATGATTACAGCCTTGGAAACCCCATGGGACAGTTCTCTGTCCTGTAGTCTGTGGGGGACTTAGCAAGAGAAGGACCATGCGGCACTGTTGGGGTTTTGCCCTGGGTTGGCACGTGTCTCTGCTCCTCTCTCCTCCCTCCCAGTGCTGCCTGAGTTGCTGCAGTTGCTCCTGCAGCCCTCCCTCCCTCTCTCCCTCTATCTCTATTTTCCCTGGATTCTGCATGTATCCAAGTCCTGATTGGTCCTCTCCAGCACTGCAGACCCTGAAGGGCTCCTCTGACCTGCCTTTAACAAGAGCCCTGTGCCATGGATGTTTCTAGGCAGGTCCTTACTCCCTGCAATTGGCTTTTATTGCAAATGCAGAGCTCTACCACTTCGTGGGGAAAACGTAATGGGAGTCTCAACTGGGTAGGAGAATCAGTGGGGAGAAAGACAGTAATAACTAAGATAATGTGTATCACCCTGTGAGGGGCCATTAGTGGGACTCTTGGGGATTCAGAGTGTGCATGTGGGTTCTGAACAGGAGTTACATCTTCCTGAAGAAGAAAGGTATACATCAGGGGGGGTACCTGTGCTTTGTAATCATGCAAACTACCTTTGGACCTGGTTGTTAAAAAAATTCTCACTTTTTAATAACTGAAAGCATTAAATGCCTCCTTTTTTCTCCCTTTATGAAACTTGCAGCAGAGCTTGGCGAGTGTGAGCTTCCGGAACACACCCCAGAGCTTGTGTCTGAGTTTCGGTTCATTCCAAATCAGACAGAAGCAATGGAATTTGATATCTTCCAGAGATGGAAAGAGTGCAGGTACCTTGATGCTAAGCTAGCATTCCAATAGATGTGTTTACTTTTCATATGTAAGCAAGCGTTTGTCAGAATCTCCTCTTCACCAGTAGAATCGCTCTATTGATGACTCTTTGCTTCTCTCCTCTGCTTGGGTCCTGTTTTCCCTAAGGCCCAAGCATCTTTGCTCTTTTAAGAGCTAGTCAGCAGGAACCAGACCATGCGCTTTTCTCTGAAATACAAAGTCTGGTCCTGGGTTTCACATTGCTGCCAGGCTGGCCGCTCAGAGAGAGTGTGGGTGCCCTGCCTTGACACACACCCTTCTCACCTGTGTCTCTAGTAACCGCAAGACCAGAATCTTCCAGATCAGACCTTTAGGAAATGTACCCCTTATGAGGGTATTCATAGTTAAGACCATGGGAATGATTGTATTTCAGAGAGTGTGATCACTCTGCCTTTAGGCTTGTCATCCAACCATGTCATTTTCCTCTTTGCTTGCTACCCTCCCTTTTCCCATATAATCACCACTCAAGTCTCAAGCTGGCCTTGCCTGCTGGACTGGTACCTCCTTTTTACTCTCTGACTCCCCAAACTAGCCTTTCTGCCTTCCAAAACTCTTCCCCAAACTGCCTCTTCCAAGTCACTCTCAAACTCAGAAACTTATCCTGGTTGCCTTCTGTCATTCAGTCCTTCTTAAAGAGTCACAGAACTTTTTTCTTAAACAGAAAGGTGACTGGCTTGGTGCATTCTCATTTTTCATAAAATTGAAACAATATAGAATTTTGTGGATATTGAGACACACACACTCACACACATACACACACACACATACACACTGCCCCACTGCACTCTCTCTCTCAGAAAGAAGCCCTAATAACTGGCTGTTATGTATTCTTCCAACCCCCTCTTATTAACAAATTTGCCTGCTTGTATCCACACCTAAAGCTTTATTTTGTTTGATGAGCTAAGCACTGTTGGGTGATCTTCCTATTAAATGCACAGCATGTTTGTTGTTGGTGATATTTTGTGGTTAACATAAGGTGATTTCCCTTCTTCCTTTAACTGCTACATAGATCCCATAGCACGGGGGGTGTCCTGACTTGTGTAAGTTTATGAGTTGCAGTTTACATTGTATTTCCATTGGTTTTTCTAAGGGGAAAGAGCCCTGCCCAGGCGGAACTCTCATATCTGAATAAAGCGAAGTGGCTGGAAATGTATGGGGTAAACATGCACGTTGTCAGGGTAAGAGCTGTGTTTGTTTCATTTTGTTTTGGGTTACTGAGATATGTGGAAACAATGTGCAAACAAAGTAACATGGTGAGGAAACTGTTTTTCATTCTGCTCTGTGACGACCTGTTAGAACCCTCTACCGACTGTCACTTCGTTTGTTTGTAGGGAAAAGATGGCTGTGAATATTCTCTTGGACTGACGCCGACAGGCATATTAATCTTTGAAGGAGCTAACAAAATAGGCTTATTCTTTTGGTAATTTAGTTTTGTCTGATATTAAAAATGTCTTTTCCTATTTTGTGGTGGAATTATATGTGATGGATGATTAGTGAGGGATGTTTGCAATACCTAAATTTATTTTTTAAATACATCATGCTATATTGTATTTGTGGGTGAATTTCCAAGAAACTTCTAGGTTCACATGCTAATGAGTGCATGGTTCTAAAAAAAACAAACAACCAAATTTAACACTCAAAAGTAGAAAGAAAACTGCTGTTGGATATATAGATAGTTTTGCTGCAGAATGTACTTTTTAAAATGTTTTTTCTCTGACCAGGCCAAAAATTACCAAAATGGATCTCAAAAAGAGCAAATTGACAATTGTGGTGGTTGAAGATGACGATCAGGTAGGCCTCACTGTGGGTCCTCCTCCTGGCTGTGAATTCCCTGCTCACATGACAGGCACTCAAGTAAGCGTCTTGTGCTTCATCTTTAAGGGCCGTGAGCAAGAGCACACATTTGTGTTCCGGCTAGACAGCGCCAGGACCTGCAAGCACCTCTGGAAATGTGCCATCGAGCACCATGCCTTCTTCAGGCTTCGGACTCCAGGAAATAGCAAGTCGAACAAATCAGACTTTATCAGGCTGGGATCTCGCTTCAGGTTCAGGTAGGAACTATTTTTGCAATGTGGATCTCTTGTTTCCTGGAAGGGCAACGGTCATGTTTTTTTTCTGTGAAAAGAGGATGGATTTGGGCTTTACATCCCATCCCTGCTTTTTTTGTGTGATCTGAGTTTTTGCCTCCATATCCTCATGTTCCTACAAAATTAGGACTAGCTGACATTTAGCTAGCGGGAGGCTGCCCAACAGGGATCCCTGGTGGGTCTGTGGGTTAGACATTGGGCTGCTACCAGCAAGGATAGTGGTTTCAATCCACCAGCTGCTCTGTGGGAGAAAAATGATACTATTTGCTCCCCTCACGATATACAGTCTTCTTGTTAAGTGCCATCGAGCCGGTTTAGGGTTTCAGAAGAGCTACTGGTGAACTTGAACCATCAACCTTGGAGTCCTGGTGTGGTGCTGTGGGTTAATGCACCAGACGCAAAGCCGTTTGAACTGCAAGGTCGGCAGTTCATGCTTACCAGTCGCTCCTCGGAAACCCTACACTGGGTCACTTTGGGTCGGAACTGACTCTACAGCACTTAACAACAACAATACAGTCTTAGAAACCCTATGTATTGTCACCGTGAGCCAAAATTGACTCGATGGAGCAAGTTTGGTGTTTGGTTTATGTGCTGTCTGACAAATGAGGGCACTGGTAGTTCAGTGCTAGAACTCTTACATTCCATCCAGGACACCATGATTGGTTCCCAGCCAGTGCTCCCATACACAGTCATCATCTGGCTACCAGTGGTTCATTGTGGGTTGCTATGATGCTGAATAAGTTTCATGGATGCTCCCTAACTAAGCTGGACTAGAAACAAAACCCTGGTGGTCTTTTTCTGAAGTTCAGCCAATGAAAACCCTATGGGTTATAATGGTCAGACTTGCAACTTGTCATGGGTTGTTTCCATTTCTGTTGAGCATGGAGTTGCCTTGACTCAGAGGCCTGCTTGATGGCAGCTAACAAGAACAGCATGCTTTCCATCATGGTAGCCACTAGCCACGTGTGGCTCTGCAAATTTACGTTAATTAAAGTTGTTAAATTGTAGGCTCTAATTCTTCAGTCTCACTAACCATGTTTCAGGCTCTTCATAGCCACATTGCTGTTAAGTGCTGTCGCTGTGTAAGGTTTCTGAGGAGCTGCTAGTGGGTTTGAACTGCCAACCTTGCAGTTTATTCTAACGATGGTGGCTACCATATTGTACAGTGCAGATACAGAATGTAACATCATTGTTGGACAGTACTGTGCTAGATAGAGCTTCTAATGTATTAACTCTTAATTCTCAAAGCCTCCTTAAAAAAAGGTCATAGGTACTCTAATGGTCACCATTTACAAATATGCAAACTAGGGCCAGAGAGGTGACACAATCTGCCAGAAGTCACACATAGCGAATAAGTGGTGGAGACAGACTTTTAACTTGGCGGTCTGACTCTTATATTTCTAACCACTGCTATGTTGCCATCTGCCCATGTTGGGAAGTTGGGTCATGATTAAGAATGAGAGCAGGTGTCAGTGTGTTTATGTCACCCAGGGTGGGCTCAGTTAATGTTTGAATCTGACAAGATCCTGAAGAAATGGAGAGCTTAAGTCTGTAGTATGTATTATGGTCCCAAGACCATGCTTCTCAAACATGTGCATGAGAACTCCCTGGCATTGGTGCAAATGAGGATTTGCCTCGCCTGAGACCTTGGCGATCAGAGTCTGTGGGTGTGGACATGTGTGTGGAAGGACTGGGCATATGCATTTAAAATGTGTCCAGGATTGATTTCTGAGGCAAATTTTCAGGTCTGTGAATCGCTAGTACAGGCTCTAACATTTGGCATGGTTTTATAACCTCTACCCACACATGGCACATCCTTGAACCTTGTTTAAAATGCCAAGAGATCTGCTCCTTTCCAATCTATCTACTGTGTAAGGAAATGGCTGTGTGCGTCTGGTTAAAGAAATATTTTTGTTTGAGTGTATTTTTAAGTGCTCCAGGGGGAGAAAAAGACCAAGTACTTTTTGAGAAAGAATCAAATCACAGGCTTCTGTGGTGGATATAAAAAGTCAGAACTGCAAAGGTTAACAGAGACGCAGCACAGGTTGCGGATACCGTCTACAGTTGGAGTGAGGAGGGAAGGGCTGTCAGGTGGTTACCATGGCAAGCTTTTCCCTCCTGGGAGCACACTCCCCCAGGATTCGGCCGGCCAGGCTCCCTTCTGCTCTGCGAGGAGAAGAACAAGGAGAAAGGGGAGGTTGGAGATGAGGTGGCCCAATGGGGAGGCACTTAGAATTCAGAGTAGGTGGCAAGGAGGTCCTTCCCTCTGATAAATCATAAACCAAGAATGACTGGGATACCACAGTGTAGTGGGTGGCCCAAACCAAAACAGCATGCCTTCTAGAAGCTACATCTTGGTACTGTGTTTTTTAAACCCAGAATGATCTGGTACAAAAATAATATTTTCCTTAGCATAGCAAAGAAAGCCAAGGTTTAGTTCAGTGGCCATTGATAACAACCTTTAAAAAGATGAATTAAATGTGTATGTAGCGTCTTTTATTTTAAGAGGTGGTTTTATATGCTAATCAATGTCTCTCTGTCAAATGTTGCAAGTACTAGTAACTGCTTAGTACATACAGCCAAGTTTTGGGTACTGAAATTGCAGGTTTCATCCCTGGTTGGAAATTTGATGTTGTTAGTTGCCATCAGGTCATTTGCGATTCATGGTGATGTTGTGTAAGCAGAATAGAACAGTGTACAATATACAGAGTAGAACCGTGTGCATTATACAGGGTAGAACCGTGTGCATTATACAGAGTAGAGCCGTGTGCATTATACAGAGTAGAGCCGTGTGCATTATACAGATTAGAGCCGTGTACATTATACAGAGTAGAACCGTGTGCATTATACAGATTAGAGCCGTGTACATTATACAGAGTAGAACCGTGAACGTTATACAGAGTAGAACCTTTCCAGGTTGTGACTTTTCGGGAGTAGATCAACCAGCTTTACTTTCCAGCACCTGTGGGTGGTTTGAACCACCAGCCTCTCCATCAGTAGTCCAGTATTTTCTCATTTGCACCACTCAGGAATTCACTGCCCCAATAATATAGGCTAGATTTGGCAGAAGTGAGTTTTATTTCAATGTGGAAGGCTAAATTTAGTATGTTTCTTCCCATGCAAGTTCAAGACAAATTGAAATTCACATTGGAGCTCTTGAACATAAAAATTTACTTCTAAGTACGTATAATGTACTGATATGTTGATATTGGTAACATGAAATGAAATGTTTACTTTCCAGCGGGCGAACAGAATATCAAGCTACGCATGGGTCCAGGTTACGAAGAACCAGCACCTTTGAAAGGAAGCCCAGTAAACGCTATCCGTCTCGAAGACATTCCACTTTCAAAGGTTGTGCATTTTTCGTTCTGCCTTGGAATTTCACCTGATGATTGAGTGGAGCCCTGGGGAGCTCAGGAAAGCTGTTTGAGAGGGAATTCTCTGCAGTTCTGCTTCATCATGACAAAGCTTTTCAGAAAATCCCAGTACCCTTTCTACAGGAAGCACACCTCTTCTGCCATCCTGTGGTCCCTAGTCATCCCCTTTGGTTGCTCATTTCCTTCTCCCCAGTCCCGTCTTATCTTGTGCCTCGTTGCTTCTTCTGGATCTGGGACGAAGCCCTGGGCCCACAGGAATATTGTAGATAAACATATTACAGGAAGAAGATACTGTACCGTAATGGGAGAAACAGTCCCTTTTCTCTTAGTTCCCAGTATCAGATTCCTGGTGCTCACAGTTCTGACCTTGTCAGAGTAGATACAGCCACGCCTCGGTTTATTGGGGCTCACTGTGTTGCACTTCACAGATAGTGTATTTTAGTGCATTGTTCATTTTTTACACAAACTTAATAGTTTGTGGAGGAAACCCTCATTGAGCAAGTCTTTTAGTGCCAATTTTCCAGCATGTCTCCATGTCACGTTTTGGTAATTTTCACAATATTTCAAATGTTTACATTATACTGTACCCAAGGATGGGGTGGTACTTGGGATGGAGAGACTACTCCAGTGGTAGTCTCTCAGGCATGTCTGTATAAGAACTTTTCAATGCTTGGCTCACTCCTCAGCATCAGTCCAGCTTACACCTTTCCGTGGATATAGCCAGGCCCTCACTAACCCCAAGGCTTGTCTGTATCATTTGCTGTTGTGTTGTCACAGCTGGCAGTCGACCCGGTACCCACCACATAATCTGTCACTGAGTCAGTGAGCAAGCCATGCTCATTTCTATCTAAATCCTACCTCCAAATCCCATTTTGTAGTGTTCCCTTCTCTGTACTGGATTACTCCTCCATTCTGAATTCCTGCTGTAAAAGATAATGGATTCCCATAGGGGGAGGGGAGATTGGACCTGTCTCCACCCTCCAGCCTTCTTTGTCCTATTCTAACACCAACCATCCCTCCAATGGAACTCTACTTTGCTGCCAAGTTCGATCATTCATTGCAATGGCCACATAGAACTCAGACAATATTCATAGCTATGGGGTTTACTTGGAAAATTAGCACGTCACAGGTCAGGATCTGAAATGTTCAGGACACAGTTCTTTGGTCAGAACAGCCTCTTCTCAGGCAGGCCTCACTCTGGCCCCTGGCCCCTTGATCTTACTTACACCCTGCTTGGGCAATGTTACAAAGTTCATTTAGAGCTGCTGATAAATGCTCAGAGGGCACTCCACTCTGCTGTAAACTTCAGCCCCAACAAAGGTGCTCAGTTTGAGCTCTGTGGGTCAGCAAACCTGGCCCCCTGGATTAAGTACCTTGAGGTACCCCGTTCCATAATGAGCCTCCTGTTTGAAGGTTCTGAGCTTTACTTACTCCAAGGACCAGAAAGCTGAGTTTCTCTGCCACTCCTCTGGTTTCACAGATTTTTTCCCCTGGGTCGAGAAGGTTCAGGCATAGGTATCTTGGGACCCAAAAGATGTCCTCCACTCTTACTCTTTTTTCTGGATGTTAGTGAGATCCCCCTTCCTGCTTCTGAGGTGGCTCGTCTTAAACCCAACAGGATGACAAAATTGACCAGTCCTCTCTCATTTAAATTTTTAAGTTTTTACAGTCACTCACAACTGAATCATAGAATCCTATCAGCCTCTTCCCTCCACCTTCTTGTACCCAGATCCATCAGGAAGAGAAGAAATACAGCCAATCTGCATGGTCCCAACCAGTCATTTGGTGGGAGTTATAAAGACTATGTCTGATGTTGTTAAGTACAGTTGAGTTTATTCCAACCCATAGCGACCCTGTATAGGGAGTCCTGGTGTGGCGCTGTGGGTTAATGCGCCAGACTGCAAACCGCAAGGTCGGCGGTTCAAGCTCACCAGCTTGGAAACCCTATACAGGGTCGCTATGGGTAGGAACTGACTCGACGGCACTTCTTAACAGTAGGGTTTCCAAGGAGGGTTTGAACTGCCAACGTCGTGGTTCACAGTCGGTTCACAGTCCAGTGATGATCCTACAGCACCACACCCGGAGTCCAAGACCATGTCTAGAAGAGCCATATTAAATAAGACACTGCAGCTCACGTGGTTTCACAGTACGTTGTCCTTTTATAGGAAATCTTTGGAGGGCAGGGCCCCTGCATTCTAAACTCACTTCACCCTTTCTATAGCTTTGTGACTCATAATAAACATGCCATCCTTTTTTATTTTTCTTTGATTCACAAGGTTGGTGGTTCAAATTCACCAGCTGTTCCTCAGAAACCCTATACTGTGTGTTGGAACCGACTTGATGTCACTTAACAACAACAGGAGTTAATGGGCCTCCTTGGGAACCTGGCACCTAAATGTAAACACACCCTTCTTACAGTTTTTAACTTGTATTTCCCGCTCTTTTCTTCTTTCATGAACCAGTAGTGCACCAGTGTGGCAGCCAGATCTCTAAAGTCATCAACGCTTTTGTTGTTGTTGTTATATGTCGTGGAGTCAATTCTGATTCATAGCGACCCTGCGTAGGGTTTCTGAGGCTATACAGGAGCAGAAAGCCTCATCTTTCTCCTGCGGAACAGCTGGTAGTTTCTAACTGCTGTCCCTGAGGTTAGCAGCCTGATTTGTAGCCACTTATCAACTGCTTTAGTGGAAGGAAAATGCCCAGAGCCCAGGAACTGTACCCCACCTTAAAGACAGGCCTGATGGTGGAGCATATCTAGAGAAGGAGGATGAATTGATGAGGGACAGAGAAAGTGTAATTGTGGGAACTCTGGGAGTGGTGGGGAAGAGAAATTGTTTCAGAGGCTGTGTTACCCCTGTGGGGATTATTTTACTTGTGTGTATGGTTCACTGGGCCAGTTATCCGGAAACCAACTACTATAAGAAATAATTTTCTGATAGGATTTCTGAGAGAAAGAACAAGCTAACTTAAGACACTAATGATCTCCCAGCCCTTATCAGTGTATGCAGACACAACAGAAGTACCCCTTGTTGAGGCCAAGATGGCTTCAGCTCTGTGAGACCCAGATTGTAGAATTCCTTTCCTCTTTCCTTCTTGATCTTTCTCCTTTATTTTGCTGACTTTTTTTCCAGCCCAAGTTCTAGCATCTTTGTGAAGCTTTTAAGGGTTTTCTGTTTCTCAGTCTTTTAAATACAAAATGCTGTATAGTTAAATAAGCTCTCCCTCACCCCATGTCTCCCTTCCACACTGCCTCACACTGCCTCCCCACTCAGAAGTAACCGTTCTGAGTTTTGTGGCTACCAGAGTCATGCTTGTGTTTCAGCCTTTGTGACCTTAGGTTGTTTTCACTTTTACATGCCTCTCTGTCTCTCTCTGTGTCTGTCTCGAGACTGTGAGCTCCTTCAGAGCAAGGACTGTGTCTCTTGTCTCTGCACGCTTAGTACAGCCAGCGGGTGAGGTAAAATGCGCAGTGAAAGTTTGCTGAGTGAGTCAGAGGGAGAGGAGCACAGAGGAAAGGCCTTTTATTTTCCCTTAGAAAAGAAGAGGTAGCTAAGGTACAGATTCTGTCTACAGTGGATTGGGACTGCTCTGAGATCTCAGAAGTCTCTTCCATGTTATTGTCTTTCAAACTGCATGACAACAATAATTGGTCTATGTTCTCATGGAGCTATAGAGGAAGAAGAGTTCGGAAAAAGAAGAGGAAGTAGAAAGCATGGCTATGTTGCCTCCATGAGCAAACGCCATGCAGCCAGAAGCTTTGGATGGCGCTTGGCTACCATTTTGAGCAAAGATTCTGTAGAAGAATCCTGATCAAAAGGAAGAAATATACAGAACAGGATTTAAAATTCTCAAGGAATCCAGATTTTCTGGAACCTTGGAAGCTTTATCAACCATTGCTACTATCACCCTGAGATAATCTTTACTAGTTAAGCTAACCAATTGCTTGGTTTAAGGAAGACTTTAGGGGACATTTCTGGTGTAAGGTTTAAAGAATGTCTGCCGTAAGCAGCAGGCTGTGTTAAGAACCTATCTATGTGGGATCACATTGACCACAGGAATTCAAAAGAGCAATTTAAGGAACCTCAGGGGTCAGTGAATTGATGTTATGGGAGAAGAGCAATTCAGAAAAGGAGGGGGACAATAGTTGTACGCCTCAAAGAATGTAATCACTGTCACTGAATTGTGCATGTGGAAATCGTGGAATTGGTGTATGTTTAGCTGTGTATGTTTTCTCAACAACAGAAAAGTTATAATTGCTCTCTAAGATGTCATAACTTTTTTTCATTTTTCTTTTAAAGCAAGCAACCCCGTGATTGCGGCTCAGCTCTGGTAAGTGCCCCCAGACTCTGGGGTACAGCTCCTCTCTCTAATTATTCTAATTATTTGCAATGCTGACTTCCCTTAATGCAATTAAATCACAGAATGAGTCACCTGATAATCTTTCTGTTTTTCCTTTGTTTGTTTCCTGGCTATACCATCCTCCTGGTTTTCAATAAGTACACAAAGAAATAGTTCCAGGACAGTTTGGTTTGTTGTTGTTGTTGTTGAAAACACAGCTGCTCTGTTTGAGTTGCTTTGTGTATTACAGCAGTGATGATCAAGATGCTAGGAACGTGTGCAGCACATGGTGCTAATGGCCTTGCCGGCAGTGACAGGAACAAAGGCCACGCTCCTGCGCAAAAGCTGGATGAGAGCAAATGCTGAATTTGTTCAGCGACATGTATGTTTATAGTCATACGCGTACATGTCAAAGACATTAAATCCTGTTCTTGAAGTTCCCCAGGGAAAAGAACTTGCCAGAATGAAAGTGTAGCACAGGGGTCAGCCTGCTTTTCTGGCAAAGGGTCACATGGAAAATATTTTAGGCTTGGTGGGCCGTGCTGTTTCTGTTGCAACTGCTTAACTCTGTGAGATATAAAGGCAGCCGTAGGTACATGAAGGGGTGTTCAGTAAAGCTTCACTTTCAAGACTCAGTGAGCCAGTTTGGCCCAGAGGGCGTGGTTTGCTGACCTTTGCCCCAGCACAGGTGCTCTTGGTCTGTCCTATGTTCAAGTCGTCTGATGAGCTCTGACAAAGCCCAGAGTGCCTGGGGGTAGTGGGGAGTCAGGCATCTATGGGTTATTTTTGGGGTTTTTTCCAGCTCCCCAGGGAATTCTGGTGTCCTGCTTCGGGGAGAGCCCCTGCCTCCCTGGCCTGTGGTCATTTTTCTTCCTCTCAAACAACCCTTTTTCTTAGGTGGGTTCTGATGTGTTACAGCCCTGGTATGGCTGCCACTGCAAGATAATGAGCTGAACCACAAGGTCAGCTTGAACTACAAGGTCGGCAGTTCAAACTCACCAGCCACTCCTCAGAAACCCTATATATACAGGGTCGCTGTGAGTCGGAACTGTCTCAAAAGCATTTACCAACAACAACAGCAAACTATCATGTTAAAGAGTTACAAGCTATAGTAGTTTTGGCCCTGCATTTGGACACAGTTCTGTTCAGCCTTTTGGCTGTCCCTGACACAGGTCTCAGTCTGCCTGGGGCTGGAGAGGAAGTCTGTGAGATGAGAGGTGAAGTGTGCCGAGAGCTGTAATGTGGACGACCCAGCATGAGGGACGTGGGTTATGGATGCCTGCATTAAATGATCAAAACACTAGTGGAGGAATCAGCGACCCCCAGCCTAGCCCCAGCTTTGCTTCCACACCAACTCGGGCACTTTCAGCCTTCCCTTCTCAGCATCTCCTGAAAACATGGACTTTGAGCTACATCAGGATTTTGTTTTTAGTCTCTGATTTTTTCCCACCAGAAGCCCAGCAGACAGAAGTAGAGCTACTGGGCCTATGAAGCAGTGAGCATGGGGATTGAGGAACCAGTGTCTGCCGGCTCCCCTGTCTACTTCCCAAGGCAGCCCCAAGGCACCTTCAAGGAGCTCAGGGTCTAGAAAATATAATTTGATGAAATGATGATTTAGACTAACCCCTTGTATCTCACAGCTGGGAACCCCAACGCCAAACTGCTTATACTGCCAATCTGCTGGGGCTCATGCGTCCTGGTTCTTGTCTTGGGGTTCACTGGAGGGACTGGGCATCACCTCCTGCTCCGGAGAGTGGAAGAAGGTCTCTGGGTTCTTGCACAGGTGTACCCAGTTTCTAGGGCACCTCTAGCAGGTGGTGTGCTTAAAAGTATTTGTCCTTTCCTCAGTCTCTCAAGGTGCCTTGATTTGAATTCTCAGGGGTTTGTAAGCCACAGCATTTATTTCCTTTGCTCTCTAAAGAGGTGGTTTTTTGTTTGTTTATTTGCTTTGGTTGGTTGGTTGGTTTTTCCCTAATAAAATTCCATTTTCCTCTTAGCTTCTGGTGGAGATTATATGTATTGGGAATCAAAACAAACTTAAAAAAAAAAAATCTCTGCTGAAAATAAAGCCCCAGTAAATACACCCTTTAGGAACAAAATGAGCTAATAATCACTGTTGACAGCTGTTCAATTGCTCTCTGCAGCCTGGGGGCTCCTGGAGTGAGTGGGCTTGCTGTGGGAGACAGGGGCTAATCGTGCTCTGGACTGCAGGGTTCTACTAGGAAAGAGCCCCTCCCAAGACACTTACCTGCCCCATGAACTCCAGCCAGTTGTAGATCTAGTCCAGAGCTTAGCTCTGTGCTACTAGACCTCAGAAAACTGAGACACAGAACCTTCTAGAGCCAAGCAAGTAGGTTTCCCTCTCATTACGGGAAAAGCAATAAGCCTTCAAGCACGCCTAGCTAGGTCACCCAACAAGTGTGGCCATGTTTGTTTGTGGTTTTTTTGGGCCATGTTTGTGTTTTAAGCACATTGCACACCAACTTTTTTCATCTATCTATCTATATATTTTTTAAACAATACTTACATTTAAGATTCTATCAAAATAGGTTCATGTATAAGGAGCCCTGGACACGTTCTCGGGCTCTCAAAGTGTCAGCTCTCAAAGCATCCAGATGTTGGGACTGAATGGGTGGAGATTCCTTTCTAGTCCAGTGCTGTTGACCAGCCAAGTGACCCTGAGTCCTCTGTTAGACAAGCGTTTTCTTTATCTATAAAATGAGACTGTAACGTTTACTGACCTCGTATCATTGTTGTGTGGATTAAATAACAGATGTGATGGTCCAAGGACCAAGCTTTTAATGACATGAGCATTCCAAAGTGGTGACTACATCATCTGCAATATTCCAGTAGCAACTATGCCTATAGGTGGTTCCCACTGCAGTGTTTAGTGGTAAATACTCAGAAGTGGCTGTCCCTTCCAACTAGAGAAAGCGCTGGGCATCCGTGGAGATTCCTGGTGCTGTGGGCCACCCAGGAATGCCAGGGTAGACCTAGAATGGGAAATACAAAACATGGTTCACACAACCAAAAGGGCCCCCTCTTTCACCACCAAAACATTGTGTTATCTGCAGTATTTTGTAATATTATCGTACCTTTTTATTTGTGAGCTCTAAAGTGCTGAATAAAACTTGCTGTTTTATTTTCTGGCTTATATGTTAAACTAAGCAAGTAATAATATACCAGAAAGGAGAACAGTATGTGAAAGTTCCCAACACTGTAGGAAGTGCATTAGAGTAGCTTATAATATTTAAATAAATCAGTAATAATGCCAACTGGTTAAGTGATCATTTCTTTTCTTTTTGTTTTTAGCCCTAAACCAAATCCTGAAGTCCATAATTACCAGGTAAGAGGTTGTTTGTAAAGGTTCGCATGTAATACTTCTTTATATTTTCTCCTTTTTCTACATTGAGCAGTCATTATGCTTTTATTCAGATTTTGAAGAAATGTTAACAAGTGTTTGGTTTTTTTCTTGAGAAAATAGTAAGAAGAGAGCTCTTGCTGACTCTTCCTCTTGATCCTCTGGACTGGGTATGGTTTTTAACCTTGTCATATGGCGTAAGCATAGGCTTCAGGGTCATCAGACATCACCACTTCGAGGCATTGAAGTATGAGGCAGCTTTTGGTCAAAGTGTGTTCTAAGCCCAAAGAATACGAGTCCCACGTGGCGAGTTCACAAGAGGGTATCCTGGTCGTTTGTTTGGGAGATGCTGCATCCCTTCCTCTCCCTTCTTGGGTTTCACAGTGCCAACTGGCATGTGAAAGTACCGAGATATACCCTGCAAGAAATGTTCTCCGTTTTTCCCTTTATTGTGGTAAATATATATGCAGCAAAGCATTTGCCATTTCAACGTTCTTCACATCTCTAATTCAGTGACATTATCTTCATCCTGTCATTCAACCATTACCAGTCTCCGTTTGCAAATCTTTTTATCACCTTTAACAAGATTCAGCATCTCCTAAGCAGTGAGTTCTGTTTTCCCCTTCCCTTTTTGAATCTGGAGTTTCCCACAGGCAATTTGAGGATGAGACACCCTCCCCACAAAAAAAAACACAAAAAATCTGGCGTTCTTTTTCTTTGTGGACTCCCCATTAGCATCAGTGGAGCATTGGTTTCTACAACGCATTTTGTAAGCACTGGGTTAGGTCCATTTGCTGCAGAAGAAGCATGGATACTTCTGTGGCTGGAGTTATGCTTGTTTACTCATCTCAAAATTGTCCCATGTCCCTATAACTCTGTGGTGTGGCCACCCAGGGCCCGGGGCTGCTATCTCTCTACCCACCTTCCAGCATAGTAGCCCACAGTAGCACTCAAGGTAAAGTCCACAGCCCAAATTGGATGAAGCACTTCTCTCTCAAACATCACTGGATGACTCTCACTAGCCATTCATAGCCTTCTATGACCTGGCTCTGACTTATTCTTCTATGTCTGTTTCTCACTGTGCCTTCTCATCACACACCATATGTTCAGCTTTCAGGGAACTGCATACTTGTTGCCCTATAATGTCATTCCTGGTTCCTCCGCATATGCTTATCTGCCAGAATCCCTGCCCGTCTAGTCTGTACATTAAAATACCCTCAGAGACCGGCTCAGACACCACCTCTTCTACACAGCCTTCTGTCATCTTGCCTGGAGGTCAGCAACACTGGTGGTTCTAATTGGTGCCCATTAAAATCAGCTGATAAACCTTAAAAACAAACAAACAACAACAACAACAAAAATGCTAAGGTCTTACCCTAGAGAGATTGAATCAGTAATTCGAGGGGTAGAACTGGGCTTGAGTGTGGTTTTAATGAGCAGTCAAACTGGGGAATGTTCAGCAAATGTGGCCCTCTTCTGTAGGTTGTCACTGTTGGTGCTTAGAGGCAGCATTCACATCTGGTGACATCTCCTCTAAGTGTGGCCAACTTTCTTATGCTGGATGGGTTTGATTGTCTGAAGCATACTGCCCTCCCTGTCATCCGTCTGGTTTTCAGTGTCACCAATAATGAAGTTATTCCATTTAAAAACAAACACTTGGAGCCTTCTTCAAAATTATTCCATTTCTTGGTCTTTCATTACTGTAAATGAGGATGGAATCCCAGTGTACATCATTTTTATGAGGTTTCCGGATTGTTCTGTGTTAGCAGAATTTTGTGACATTGCTGTCGGGACATGAAATCACATTCCCAGCATGCAAGACCTGAATGTGACTTTAGTGTTTTCATGCTTAACTAGTGAAACAAAGGCTTTTAACACGATGTGGGGAAGGCTCAGGTCACCCAATTGCCCTCTTTAGGTTCTTGAATCTTCTTCTTGATGGATTGTTTTATGTAGTTGTGTTCTTACTGCACGTTCACTCCTTAGGGTGGACATTGAACGTATTTTTTGTTGAAATTGGATCTACTTCACACTGTTATCTAGACAGTAGTTTTCACCATCTTTGACAACCACTGCTCCTTTGCACTTTGCCAGTCTTGGAGGTTCTGTCTTGCTCTTCAAGGTTTGGGGGTAGAGTGACTGTGACAAGCAATGGCTTGTTAAGTATCTGAGGGCTGTGAAGAGTTTTCAGGAGGCCACTGTTGCAGTGTTTATCTTACTCTGTGCATGGTGAGGTTAGCCGCCTGCAAAGGGTGAATACTGTGTTCCCAATGGGGGTGACATTGGCATTTTGGAAGGGACAGTTCTTCATTATCTGGGACTGTCCTAGAATTACAGGACATCCATTTTCCCTGTTTTCTGCCCTTTAATTAAAGGTAAGCTTCCAGTCATTGTGACATATGCCACATACATTTCCAATTGCTTCCAAAGGGTCATAACTGCCACAGTTGAGAACCATCTGCTGACATTACAATTCTCGACAGCTGTAAAGTTTTGTGAGTCGGAATCTACTCGACGGCATACAATGAATAGCAACAACATTTAGAGTTTTATATAAATACCAAAGGAGACTGGGGGATTATCTTCTTTCAGGTCTTTATGGATGAGAAGGTACCCATCTTTCTCTGATGACTCTGATTTGGTTGTGTTTGAATATGGGGAGTAGAATAGAAAAACCAGTTCTAAGTTAATCATCCTCTCTTGAAGGCCCAGTTGACGGAGCCACATTTCGGGCCTGGAGCCTGGCTGGGTGACCAAGAACCCTGCAATAGTTTGACTTTGAACAACCATCTAAACTCTCTGGGCCTCTATATACTCTAAAAGAGAGAGGTGTGGAAAACTGCATTAGGGAGATTCTGAACCCTGTGCAGCTCTTGATTTCTGTTACTGAGATAGTTTCTCCAGACCCCTCTTTTCCTGTTGCATGTCCTTTTGGGGACTGCAGACTTAGCTTGCTGACAGGCATCATTGAAGGAATGAGGACATCGTCCCACTGCGTCCTGACCAAGATGATGCAATAGTTAAGCACTTGGCAACTAACCGAAAAGGTCTGTGGTTCAAACCTACTAACTGCTCCATGGGTGAAAGATATAGTAATCTTCATCCATAAAGATTATAGCCTTAGAAACCCTAGCGGACAGTTCTGTTCTGTCCAGTAGGGGTGGCTACATGATTAGGAATCAACTAGAAGGCATCAGGTTTGGCTTCTGTTGTTGTTTTGTTTTTTAATAGATCAGGCTTCTCCGTACTTACCAAAGCAGCAAAGGAAAAGAGAGAAGGGGAAGAAACCATTTAGAAAGTATAAAGACTTGAATGTCAAAACAAACCTGTTGCCACCAAGTCAATTCAGGCTCACAGTGACTCTCCATAGTGGCTCTGTCAGATAGAGCAGAGCAAAGTTTTAAGGTTTTGAAGGCTGTAACCGTGACAAACAAACTACCACATCTTTCTCCTGTGGAGTGACTGGTGTATTCAAACCTCCAACCTTTTGGTTTGTAGCGGATTGCCGAACCACTGCGACACCAGGATTCCTTACTTAAATGCCAAACTCAAACCAAACCCACTGCCATGTAGCCAATTCCAACTCATACAACCCGATAGGATAGAGTCTAACTGCTCCCTAGGGTTTCCGAGGCTGTAAATCTTTATGGGAGTAGACAGCCTCATCGTGTTCCCACAGAATAGCTGGTGGATTTGAACCACCCACCTTTAAGTCACCAGTCCAATGCTTAGTCTACTACACCACCAGAATTCCTTTTTTTAAAAGTCAGAGGGCCTAATTTTGCCCCATAGAAAGTTTAGTCTTGAGAATTTCCATAGTTAATGGCAATGTCTGGGACTGCTGCCCTCTTCAGGCCAGAAGTGGATTAACAGTCCACAGCCCAGCAAGGCTGATCCTGTCTTTCCAATGGTAAGGTTTTGTGAGAGTTGCAAACGTGTTTTCTCAGCTAAAATGGACCAGCACCTTCCTCCCTCAATCTTTCCCTTCCTTTCTTCAATTTTACCAGGATAACAAGTATTCTGGACTTTTTTTTCCTTGGTATTTTACTTTCGATTATATTAGAAAATTATTTGTATTGCATATACTAGGGAGAGGGAAGAATTCACCCACAGCTCTGCTGTCTGTTCATCCCTGACCTGTCTGTGTCTGTGTGCAGATATAACTGTTAAACATGGCTGTTGTCGTTTTCAAAAATGACAAAAAATTGTTTCTGAAGGCAGAAATTCCCTATGGACTCCCTTCTCTCTGGGTCCCTCCATCTGTTTTTTTTGCGGGGTGGGGGTGAATATTGCGTGTCCTGGGCATGCTAGATGACCCCTTTCAGAGCAGATGCTTCATTGTTTTCTGAGGGCCACTCTCCAACCCCTTTGAGTATGGGGACTACCTCTGTAGGTGGCGCTTCCAGAACCAGGTGTGGTGTTCCAACCCCAGCCTTTGTCTGTAGGAGAAGCGTTGCTAGTCCTCACCAGTCAGGGTTTAGTTACAGCTTTTCTGTTCACAGCCCTGCTCAACCCCTCAAGTGAAGGCCAGTGCAAGAAAGTAAATGAAGACTGTGGAAATAAAAAGGTCATTGAATAATCGAGTATGATATTTTATTTCTAGCCTCAGTATCATCCTAATATCCACTCCAGCCAGTCTCGGTGGCACCCCCATTCTCCAAATGTCAGGTAAGTGCTTGAACCCCAAGACTTGTGCTTTTGAAGTTTCTGCTTCTCTGGGAAGTTCAGATTCAAACCAGTCTTAGCAGTTGCATTGTCATGGTTGAGATTAATAATTTGCAAAGGAAAGAAAACCAGTGATAAGTCTGGATTTACTCAAGTTATGCTTTGTGAAATTAAAACGAATTTAAGTTTTTTAAAATAATTCTAACCTTGGACATTTTAGGTCTGTGACTTAGAAATGGTAACTTCAAATTACTAAGTTGTTTTTCTGTCCTTAGAATTTATTTACTTACATAAAAGTTTGGGTATTTTTGTTGTGGTGGAGGTAGATTTTCAGGGGGTAAAAAAATCCACCCCACCCCCCAAGTGTATGAGTGGGAGTATGTTTTCTGTGGTGGTAAATCTTTTTTTTAACTAAGCATTTGGTGGACATTTTCTGTACAGGGCCAGATAGTCAGTGTTTTTGGCTTTGATGAACATTTTGGTCAACTGTTGAAATTACTCAGATCTGTCATTGTAACTTAAACAAAAAACCAAACCCACTGTTCTCTAGTTGGTTCCAACTCATAGCGACCCCATGTAGCCTTACTGAGACTGTAAATCTTTACAGGAGCAGACAGTCTCATCTTCGTCTCACAGCTGAACAAAACAGCCACAGATAATACCTAAATGAAAGCACAGCACGTGGCTGGTTTAGTAAAATGTGCAACACAGTCAGTGAGAGTGTAGTTTGCCAGACCTGCTCTAACCTAACTACACAGTTCTTTGAAAGTAAATTGATTTCTGTTAATATTACAGTTTTAAAAATGATAGTTTTGTGAAGGTGGTTGTTGCTGTTAAGTGCCGTTGAGTTGGTTCCAACCCATAGCGACCCTGTGTAGGGTTTCCAAGGAGCGATTGGTGAGCTTGAACCATCAACCTTGTAGTTCAAATGGCTTTGCAGTCTGGCGCATTAACCCACAGCGCCATACCAGTACTGCTTTGTGAAGGTAGATGCTCCTTTTTTAATTTGATTTTTATATCAGTCTTAATTGATGTTTGTTTATGAAAACTATTGCAGAAGCATAGTTGGTAAGTGTAGTAATGGAAGTAAGTCCATCTGTGGGGGTGGGGGACTTTTTTTGTTTTTTTTTTTCCTGCTAAAATTTATAACATCATTCGCTGGCCATATAAAACAATCAACTTAAACATTAGTCTGCTATATTTGGTTAGAAGTCCTGGTGTGGTGCTGTGGGTTAATGCACTGGACTGCAGAGTTGGTTTGAACTGCAAGGTCTGTGGTTCAAGCTCACTAGCCACTCCTTGGAACCCCTATACAGGGACACTATGAGTCGGAAACGACTCAGTGGCAGTTAACAACAACAATGTGATGGCTACCAGGAGTTCTGGTGTGGCATTATGGGTTCATGAGCTGATCACATTCACCAGTCCCTCCTCAGAAACCCTATACAGGGTCACAATGAGTCAGAACCGACTCGGCACTAAACAACAACAGCAATGTGATGGCTGGAACTGCAGTTGCTTTGGCAGGGCCAGACCAAATGATTTTGTGGCTCTTACA
>NW_006408587.1:4543467-4551353 GCF_000296735.1 Chrysochloris asiatica
AGGCTTTCTGCTCCCGTAAAGATTTACAGCCTCAGAAACCTGTGCAGGGTCACTATGAGTCGGAACCGACTCCATGGCATATAACAACAACAACCTCTATCACTAGCAATCTAACAACCCTGTTAATGCAGGTGTTCATTCAACAACAAACCCATTCTCAAAGGAGCAGAGTTTGGGGATTATGTGTCAGTGAACCACTCTGTATTGAATTGATCCACAGTTCCTTCCCAAGTGCTCACAAACTACTCATTTCTTTTGGATTTTTACCTGCCAGAAAAATCAATTCAGATGTAATGGAATTCACTTTTTTACTTTTTGAAACTTGGGTTTCTACTGGTCTTGTGTCCTCCATTCATTTTTCTGTGATGCCTCAGACTATCTAAGTGAATTGATAATGTCATCATATTGAAAACAATTTATATGGACCAGAACTCTTGAAATCATGCCAGGCAATTACCTTCCCCTTCAAAATCCCTGGTTGGTTCCATTTCATTTGGTACCATTTCCACTGAATCTGATTCTCCGTAAGAGTGAAGACAGAAGAATAAGGACAGTGCTGGAGTACCACTTTGCCTTTCTCACCTATTGATATTGTACCATCCTTCCAGGTCAGTGATTATATCCTTCTGGTTCCTGCTCTGAACAACACTAATGACATAGCCTTTCTGTTGCCCATGTAACTTTTCATCCATTAACTGGCCCTTTCAAATTAGAACTCATCACAGAACTCCTTGAGCAGCCATATTGATCTCTTTGAATCAATATTTCTCAAGCTTGACTCGTCAATTCCCTGACTGGCCAAGTCTTCCAAAGGTACCAAGCAAATTCCCAAAATAGGCCTAGATGATTGGCCTCAACCATTTTGTTAAAGGAGGCAATGGGCAAGTGGAGAGGCAGGGAATAAGGGAGCCCACATAGAGAAAAGTTCTGGTAGCGTAGTGGTTACGAATCGGGCTGTGAACCTCAAGGTCAGCAGTTCGAAACTACCAGTTGCTCCACGGGAGAAAGATGAGGCTTTCTGCTCCCGTAAAGATTTACAGCCTCGGAAACCCTGTTCAGGGTTGCTATGGGTCAGCATTTAACAATGACTTAAGGAAGGTTGTTTAGCATATGAAAAGTGCTGTGTTGGATAAAGGCCTTGGAGTACAGAAATTGACATTCAGTAAAAGTATAAATCTTTAATAATTCTGCCAATAGGCCCACTTCTCCAAATTGTTAAGTGCCTTCGAGTTGGTTCTAACTCATAGTGATCCTGTACAGCATTTCCAAGGAACAACTGGTGGATTTGAACCCCCAACCATGTCATAAGCAGTACAGTGTTTATCCTGCTGTGCCATACCAGAACTCCTTCTCAAAATTAAGGAGGCAAAATGCATGGACAGCTTATTAAAATGTAGATTGTTAGGTCCCATTTAAGTGGTTAGGCAGAAACCTTGTTGTTATGTGCTGTGGAGTCTGTTCCCACTCAGTGACCCTGTACAGGGTTTCTGAGTCTGTAAATCTTTACAGGAGCAGAAAGCCTCATCTTTCTCTCACGGAACGGCTGGTAGTTTCAATCTGCTGACCCTGAGGTTCGCAGCCCAATTCGTAACCACTACGCTACCAGAGCTCCTTAGGCAGAAACCTTAGAGTGCATTTTCGTAAACATCCCATGAGAGCATGAGGTGGTCAGTGACAGGATCTCACTTTGGGAAAGCACAGCTGCTTATCTGACTATATTTGTCCTTGTTTTAATGACTTAATTTTAACTCTCATTAGGTTAACAACTTTTTTTTAAGTATGCATAATGTTAAAAGCACTCCTGGTATGACACTGTGAGATAAAGCATTGGGGCTATGAAACACAAGTTCAGTGGTTCAAACCTACCAGCTACTCCTTGGAAACTCTAAGGGCTACTATGTGTTGGAATCGATTTGATGCACTTAACAAAGACAACATAATGGAATCGTGGTGTGGTGCCGTGGGTTAATGTGCTGGATTGCAAAGTTGGTTTGAACCACAATGTCTATGGTTCAAGCCAAACAACTGCTCCTTGGAAACCCTATACAGGGTTGCTGTGGGTCAGAATCAACTCGACAGCACTTAATAACAACAACAATGTTAGAAAGTAAGTGGATAGATACATCATAATAAGTTTCTAGGTCTGTTTCCTCAGCATAGTTTTGTACTTCTTTAGGCTCGTGGTGAAGCAGAAGAAAGTTAAAAATCCAGTGATTCTTTGTTGTTGTTGTTAGGTGTCATAGAGTCTGTCCGGACTCATGGTGACTCTGTGCACAACAGAATGAAACACTGCCCAGCCCTGCACCATTCTTAAAACTGTTAGGCTTGAGCCCATTTGGGGTCACCATTGTGCCAATCTGTCTTGTTGGGGGCTCTTCTGTTTTGCTGACCCTCCATATAAAGTGAGTCTTATATGACTTTAATTTCTTCTTCTCATCATAGCCCTCCTGTTTCTATCAAACCAATTTGGTATTTTTGTTCTGAGCTCCTCAGTCTGGAAGCAAAGGACTAGTGAATTTTAACTGCTGAAGGATGGGGTGTTGGCACAACCTGTGTAGGCATCTGTGCCAAGATTAGGGTCCACAGTGGAGAAATGTGTAGAAGTTTACAGAAGGAAAGTGGCAGGCAGGTGGGATGTTGCATGCCAGGTGAGAGACGAATTGCAGAATATACTGGGCAGAATACTAATTTGACTTCATCTGATTACATGAAATGTGTAAGCTTTGGAATTGAACTTCCAACTTTGCCACTTACTACTAACCATATCACAGAGTCCTGGTATGGCACTGTAAGATAAGCACTGGACTAATCGCAAAGTTGGTGGTTCAGACTTACCAGCTACTCCTCAGTAACCCTGTACAGGGTCACTGAATCAGAACCATTTCAACGGCGCTTTAACAACAGTCATGTGACAAGTCTCCAGGTGGCACAGATGGTTAAGTAACAGAAAGTTACTGGATTAGTAACGGAAAGTACGAAGTCATCCAGAGACCCCTTGGAAGACAGGCCTTGTTATTTACTTCCAAAAGATCCCAGATTTGAAAATCTATGGAGTTTACTTCTACTCTGCACACATGGGGGTTGCCGTGAGTCAGCAACAACTCAGTGGGAACAATTGCAGGCATGTGACCTTAGGCCAGTTTCTTATCTTCTGTGTGCCTTATTTACCTCATCCCCAAATGGAATTTAACTATATCTCACTGTCATAAGAATTGTGTGACATGTACAAATGGTTCTTTACATGCAGTGGACATTAGCTTTTAGAAACTCTTAGTGATTTTGGAGATTTAAGGCCTTAAATGTCTATATGGACAGAAACAGGGCAAGGAGATTCAAAGTCTAGTTCAAGAAATGGTACATCTCATAAGTTGATAGGTTAAGATGGATGGTCTAAGTTTAGCAGTGGAAAGGGTTTCATTCCAAAGGAAAGATCACATGGAAGAACACAATAGATAGAAACATCTCTTTGAGAGTCTAGCAAGCTAAGAGCAGACACACCATGGGAATCTTTTAAGAGAAGATAAATAGAAAAGACATTTCCTTTTGAGGATATTAGGAAACCTATCCAAGTGGGATATGCACAATGCTTTTTCTACCTGCCGATGGCAAGACTGACATAGAGCAAGGAATTTGTGGGACTGCTGAGAATTTGTTCTGTCTGGTACCATCAGGGCACAAAAGTCTATAGAGAATTGAAAAAGAACATCTGTTCATTCCCAATGTGTCCAATTTAGGGTTTTTATACAAAACAGAAAATTTGAACTATTTGGAGACGAAGTTAGCAACAAAGAACCACTGTGTTGTGTTTTTTTTTTTTTGCTTTTGTAACTAGGTAATAAAGGCAGTGGTAAAAATTCACACAGAATTAATTTTAAATTATTTACATCGGCTTTCTAACTTCTTATGCTTCCGTTTCCTAGTTGTCCCCAGATTCAAACATTGTTAGCATCTTAGTGTGACAATCTAGAGCTAGCCTACATATAAATGAGCTGGTCATTTAGACTGCTGGAAATCTCTAACTTCGCTGTTATCTTTGTACCTTCTGTTTTGTACATGGAGCAACTCCTCTGTAGAATAAATGCCTACAGTAGAATCACTGCATCAAAAGGTATGCGCATATTAAACTTAGGTATCACCTAATGAAATTTCCCTCAAAAGGTGCTCTATCTGCTTATGGGTCTCCATCCACACACACACCAGCATTAGTGCCTGTGCCTCTGGGAGTCCACAGAAAGCAAGCTCATGCCTTAACCAACCTTTTATTTCGCCTTAGTTAGTCTGATGGCTAATAATTTGACTTTGTGTTTTAATAGCAATTCTCTATGAGCAAGGTTTGCATACCATTTAATCCTCTTGAATACCATTTGTAATTTGTTTTCCTATGAACTGTCTGGCACCTCTATTCTTGAGTTATTCTAGTTAATAAAGATCAAGCTAATTAAGTCAAAGTAAGCATGTCATCTTATATTGGTGATAGTGAAGACAGGGAAGGCTCGAAAGAGTTAATCTTTAACCAACATTTTTTTTCCTAAAGCAAATTTCTGGATGGAAGTTCAGGTGAGAATCAGCATGATACCAGGCCCTGGAGAACTAAAAAGGAATATGGGCAATGTAAAAATAGCCCAGGAAAAGAGATTGATTTTTAGTATCTATGTCTACTCTGGGAGTCTGGTGAGAAATTTCCACTCAGACGTCTTAAATACTCTTAGAGACATCTGTGAATTTTCCTGGTGCATTTAATTAGGGAATACCTACAAGGAAGGTTTGTCAATATGATTATTACTCAAATTTGTATACCAACTACTAATGCCAAAGATGAAGCTATTGAAGATTTTAGTGACATCTGCAGCCTGAAATAGATCAGACATGCAATCAAGATGTATTAATAATTACTTGTGAATGGTATATGAAAGTTGGAAACAAATAGGAAGGATCAGTAAGTGGAAAGTATGGCTTAGGTAATCGAAATGATACCAAGATCACCTGAGAGAACTTTTCAAGACCAATGACTTACTGCAAATACTTTGTTTTTGTTTTTCTAAAAACAGTGACTATGAGCATGGGCCTTGCCATATGGAGTACACAGCAATCAAATAGACTATATCTGTGGTAAGAGACCATAGAAAAGCTCAATATCATCAGTCCGAAGCAGCTATGGAATAGACTAACAGTTACTCATATGTAAACTAATGAGCTTAAAATGAAAAAAAAAAGCCAAAGTACAACCTTGAGAATATCTCACCTGAATTTAGGAGATCATCTCAAAGATAGATTTGATGCATGAAACACTTATGACTTTAAACACTTATGCTTTAAACTCCTATTCTGGAAGACCAGGTGAGTTATGGGATGACATCAAAGATATATGAAAAAAGGAAAACGTCATTAAAAAGGGCAGGAAAGAAAAAAATGACCAAGATGGATGTAGAGTAGCTAAAGCAAATGGAAAAAATGATGAAGTGGGATCGCTGAACAGATTTCAAAGGGTGACTCTAGAAGATAACCTTAAGTATTATAATGAAATATGCAAAGACCTGGAGTTAGAAAACCGAAAGAGAAGAGCACATTCCGCCTTTCACAAGCTGAAAAAAATGCAAGTCTCAAATTGCAATATTGAAGGATTCTATGACTCTTGGTGTATTGCTGTAAGATAAGCACTGGACTGTTATACAGTAACATTAGTGGTTCAAACCTACCAATTACTCCTAGGAAAAGCTATACAGGGCTATATGAGTCAGAACTACGAGTCGGAACTGACTCAACAGCACTTAACAACAACAACAACAATAATGGGTAAAGTATTGAATGCCACAGAAAGCATCCAAAGAAGGAAAAAGAAAATAGAGTAGCACAAAGAACTGGTCAACATTGAACCTTCTCAGGAGGTAGCATCTGATCAAGAACCTATGGTATTACAGGGAAGAAGTCCAGATAGCTCTGATGGCATTGGTGAAAAACAAGGCTCCAAGAGTTGACAGGATACCAAATTAAGATGTTTCAAGAAATGAATACAGCACTCTTGTCTTGAAATTTGGAAGACAGCTACCTGGCCCACAGACTGGAAGAGTTGTATATTCGTGTCCATTCCAAAAAAAGATGATCCAACAGAATGTGGAAATTTTAAATAAATGTCATTGATAATACACAAAAGTAAGATTTTGCTAAAAATAATTTTATATGGTTGCAGCAGTACATCAATAGGGAATTGCCAGAGATTCAAGCTGTATTCTAAAAGAGGACATGGAACGAAGGCTATCATTACTGATGTCAGATGACGGATAATGGCTGAGAGCAGAGAATACCACAAAGGTATTTATCTGTGTTTTATCAACTATGAAAATGCACTCAGCTCCGTGGATCAGAACAAGTTACAGGTGACATTGCAAAAAATGGAAATAACTGAATAGTTAAGTGTGCTCATGCAGAACCTGTACATAAATCAAGAAGCAGATTTAACAAGGGAGTGTACTGTGTGGCTTAAAATCAGGAAAAGTGAGTGTGAGGCTTGCATTCTTTCACCGTAATTCATTCTGTATGATGAGCAAATAATCTGACGATCTGGACTATGTGCAGAAGAATATGGCATGATTGGAGCTTCCTCAATCATGAACATGCTTACGATATGTGGATGACACAGCCTTGCTTGTTGAAAACAGAGAAGACTTGAATCATTCATGATGAAGATCAAATATTACAGCCTTCAATATGGACCTCAACATAAAAGAAAAATTCTCACACTGGATCAATAAGCAACATCATGATAAATTTTTTCAGTATTGAAGTTGTCAAGGATTTCATTTTCTTCCATTCACAATCATTGCCCATGGAAGCAGCAGTCAAGAGATCAAATGATTTATTACCTTGCAACAAATGACTTCTTTAAAGTGTTAATAAAAAATAAAAATAAAAAAAAACATGTCACTTGAGGTATAAGGTACACCTGAACCAAGCTACTTCATATGCATACAAAAGCTGCAAAGATTTACAGCCTCAGGAAACCCTATCCAGGGTCACTGTGAGAACTGACTAAATGGCACTTAACAACAAGATGAATTGATATATTTGAATTATGGAGAAGGTGAAGAATTTTCAATACATCGAGGACTGTCAGAAGAACAAATAAATCTGTCTTGAAAGAAGGGCAGCCAGAATGTTTCTCAAAAGCAAGCATGGTGAACCTTCATCTCATGTACAGTGGACATGTTATCAGGAGGGACCAGTCTCTGGAGATGAACATCATGCTTGGTAAAGGGTCAGAAAAAAATCAATGAGATTGTTTGATACAGTAACTGCAGCAACGAGCTCAAATGTAGCAATGGTTGTGAGGATGATGTAGAACCAGAGAGTGTTTTGTTCTGTTATACATAGGGTCAGTATGCGTCAAAACCAACTCGGTGGCACCTAACAATAAAAACATTTGATGATGGAAAGATAGATTTATTTTTAGGTACAATTAACATTCTAATGTATGCATGGATCCAAAATCGCAGCTGCATCCCAAGACTCACCAGTGGTTTTATTGGAGGAAAGACTGCAGAGTTTAAAATACTGAAATGGCTGTAGTTTCGGCAATCCACTAAACAGCGTTAGAATAATTAGAGGAACATCCCCGTAGGCTCATGTTATAAAGAATCCACAGAAACCTACCTAATCATCCCCTCCTGAATGGTGAATGGTTTAAACATCTACTTTCTGCAGCAGAGACCTCAAAAACAAAAGGTGTTGCTATACTAACTGTACAACCAGCCTCATTCCCTGGTGTTGTCTTGCTTAATTAAAGGCAATTAACCTTAGCGTAGTGGTTATGAATCGGGCTGCGAACCACAAGGTCAGCAGTTCGAAACTACCAGCTGTTCCATGGGAGAAAGATGAGGCTTTCTGCTCCC
>NW_006408587.1:4551453-4557544 GCF_000296735.1 Chrysochloris asiatica
TTCCCTACTCCTAATCTAGAGCAAGGTGGATGAGAGAAATTAGTTCTTGAGTGTTGTTGTGTGTCTTCCGGTTGGTTCCAACTCAAGGATCTTATATAGGGTTTCAAGGGAGCAGTTGGTGGGTTTGAACTGCTGACCCTGTGGATAGCAGTCCAGTGCTTATACTACAGCACCACTCCAGGAGTTCTTGATAATTCTTACTAAGTTAGATGGGAATATTATAAGAAAATGCTACAATTATAAATAATTTGATTTCCTTACAACTTTTTTATAGCAAATTAGACCGGCAAGATGATAATTCTGAATGATTCTGTATTTCAAGGACATTTATTGTCAAAACCTATTACCGTTGAATCACTTCTGACTCATAGGGACCCTACGTTGTTGTTGTTAAGTGCTGTCGAGTTGGTTTCGACCCTGTGTATATCAAGGAGCAGCTAGTGAGTTTGAACCACCAGCCTAGTGGTTCAAACTTACCTTGCAGTCCAGCGCACTAACCCACAGCACCACATCAGGACTCCACAGTGAGCCTGTAAGACAGTAGAACTGCCCAATGGGCTTTCCAAGGCTGTAAATCTTTATGGAAACAGACTGCCTCATCTTGCACTCTTGGAGCAGGTGGTAGATTCAAACTGCCAATCTTTTGGTTATTAACCCAACAATTAACCATCAGGACCCCTTCCAGTTTATTGTCAGGCATGAGAAATGGAAGCACTGCATAACACTGATACTTTAATTCATGATTTTTACAAAACATTTAATTTGTCATTGCCTAGTATTATCTGGTCAGTTTCCTTCTGGTGTGTGACCTAGCCCAGCCCTTCACAAAGGGACTGGCAAGGAAACCTCAAAGAATAGTGCTTCCTCTGTTGTGACTTTTGACTAACAACATCTGCCTCACCCAGGATTTTGTTAGAAATGCAAATTATCGTCCCCACCCCAAACTTACTAGATCAGACTCTCTGAGGGTGGTGGTGGTGGTTATGTGCCCTGGAGTCGACTCTCACTCATGGTGATCCCCATATAGGGTTTCCGAGGCTGTAAATCTTTATGGGAGCAGAAAGCCTCATCTTTCTCCTGCAGAATAGCTGGTAGTTTTGAACTGCTGTCCTTGAGGTTAGCAGCCCGACTCATAATCACTGTGCTACCAGAGCTCTTTCTCTGAGGGTGGTGGTGGTGTTATGTGCCCTGGAGTCAGTTCCAACTGATAGCGACCCTGTATAGGATTTCCAAGGCTGTAAATCTTTATGGGAGCAGAAAGCCTTATCTTTCTCCAGCGGAACAGCTGGTAGTTTCGAACTGCTGACCTTGCGGCTCATAGCCCGATTCGTAACCATTATGCTACCAGAGCTCCTTGATGGTAGAGGGTAGAGCTCTCTGAGGGTAGAACCCAGTATTTTATAGTTCAGCAAGCTCTCCAGAGCTTGAAGAGTAGTCCCTGGGTGATGCCAATAGTTAATGCATTCAGGAGGTAACTAAAAGGTGGGCAGTTCCAGTCTACCCTGGGGCACCCTGAAAGAAATGCTATTGAAATCAGCTATTGAAAATCCTGTAGAGTGCAGTTCTGCTCTGACGTGTGGGTCACCGTGAGTTGAGGGTCGTCGGATAAGAACTGATTTTCAGATCTGGAAGCACCAGATAAGATGCCTCATGGAAAGAGTTGACTGACCCAAGGCTTTTGGCTAGTGCTGTATAATGTATTCAAGTGCACATTAGCATGAGAAAAGCCCAGACACACCCATTGTAACTTTCACCTAGCTTTCTCAGGACTGACTGAAGGCGCTCTTTGAGAAATGACCCACCATAGACAGTTTTTCACTGCTTGAAAGTGGATGTTGTTACGACTTTTGGATTTTAAAAATACCAAATTAGAACATCCATTCATTTCCGTCTGTAAGTCATCCCCATTCACGTTGTGTGTGGTTTTTCTCCTTGCTCATATCATTGGTGCTTGAGCCCTTTCACTCAAATTTCTGGGTTTTCTTCCATTCCCCCACTAACCATTCACTCTGCAAACAAAACAGGCCATACTTTCAGGATGACAGGTCGTGTTGGAAAGCACCGGCCGGTGGAGATGGCAGCCACTTTGATTATGTCCAGAACCAGAACCAGAAGAACTTGGGAGGAATGCCAAGTATGGTGTGTCAAGATAAGCTCATGACTGCACTTTGAGAGACAGAAGCATGTCAGTTCCATTCACCATCATAGTTCCATTACATTCCATGAACAGTGGTGTGGCAATCACATGGATGTGATTGTAAAAGAGTCTGGAAGTTGTTTTCCTTGTCGGTGTAAATATTGAAAATAACTATCAAAGCTAGTTGTATTTTACTGTTGACTGCATTCTAATTACAATGAAGGTAGTTTAAAAGCTCAGGAATCATTTTGATGTTCTGATACAAAAATTAGAGTAACAGTCTGTGTTTATTATACTGCTGTGTTACCTGATGTTTCTTTGTTATTTAATTCATAGGACCAAATAAAATCAGAAAAACTTGGGAAGACAACTTAACATATAACCAGGGGATCAGGATTGCTGGGCTCTAGCCCCTGGCACTGTGTCACTTTAGGCAATTCATTTCCCTGTTGTTCATCTAAACAATTTTTCCACTTAAAAAGACTGGATGGACTAAATGATCTCTGAGCCCCTTCCCAACTCTAAATTTCTGTGATTTTTATTAAAATTTAATTTTTTTTAGACTGAGGACATAACATCCGATCTAAATGTCTCATCAGGAAACAATAGTATCTGCTTCTCTGAGAGAGAAGCTAAATAAAATCTACAACTGATTATATTGTTATTTAAATACAAGGAGACTTTGAATTTCATATCTTAAAGCCCTGTGGCCATTTCGATTTCAGTGATTATACTAATCATAAACTGCATAGCATTTGTTTTGATAGAATTTGCTGCTCAAATACAAGAATAATTTTTTTTTGTCTTAATGATCGATCGGTGCTGCTAAATTGCATGATTTTAGAGGACATAATTGTGAATACATGCTGTTAGAATTTGTAGAATTTGAGGGTGGGT
This sequence comes from Chrysochloris asiatica, assembly GCF_000296735.1. NCBI lineage: Eukaryota > Metazoa > Chordata > Mammalia > Afrosoricida > Chrysochloridae > Chrysochloris > Chrysochloris asiatica. The sequence continues at coordinate 4,554,488 of NW_006408587.1, forward strand.
TTTTATCCTACATTTTGTTTAAAAAATAACATGTAGCACAAGATGTATTTATGACTCAATGTGGATATGATTTTACTGAAGTTGTGCCAAAGCATTCTATACAGTGGGACAGGAGAGGTGTTCATCTTTGTAGAACCAGAAATCAATATTATTTTTAAGGGTAAAACTTGTTCCAAAATATTTATTTCACCCCATTTCAAGCCATGAGTCAAACTTTTTTGTTATGCAATCATTTAATTCTTATACCACTTTTATATGTGTCATTGTAATTCATCCCACTTTGAACTTTGAAAAAAGAAAAAGAGAGAAGTTTTTAGAGGTATTTCATTGTTAAAATCTGATTCCTTTCCAGTTACCACAAAAAATCTAGTCAGAAGGAGGGAACCAACTGTGTACCTTGCACAGTGCTGTTGGTAAATTCTTCCTAAGACATTTGTTTACAGGTGTGTTCCAGTTTAGCAGACATTTTGATTCTCAGTGTATATGCTGCCTACAAATAAATGTCTTCTGAATCTTCCGATCTTATTAATACATTTTTTCAAATGTGTTTTCCAAGGAATAAAAGTTGTTCATGCTTTTTTGACTCCATCTTCATTTTTTGATTCTTGGCTGCTGAACAGAAGTATCAGTTATGCGCAAAGTATGTAGTGAGAGAGTTGGTTTTTGGAAGGTGAACGTTTGGTTAGCTGGCATGGAACAAGATGGTCTGAGGATGGGGCTGCCCTTGGGAAGCATGGCTCTTGCAGGCATTTGGGTCATCTGGGCTGTTCTAGTGAATGTTCTAGTGCCTGATTATAGGTGCTGAGCAGAGTGAGGTGACAGCAGAGTCTGTCCTGGCTTCTCCTGCTGCTGCTCCTGATGGAAGGACAATCAAAGCTGTATGTATGACCTTCCTGGAGGTTGTGTACTCTAGTACCCTCTAATAAATACCTTTCTGCTTAAAGTAACTTGAGTGGATTCTGTTGTCTGCAACCAAGAAGTCTAGCCAGTACTTATGACTTCCTGATTGCCAAATGGAGTGCATGATTTTCATTCCATAACTCAGTGGGTCTTTCTCTTTGTTGGGGTTGACAGTGGTGGTCACACATTCACAGCTTCCTATTCGCCTATGAGTGCTGTTCTCCATTGCATGGGAATCGAGACTTCTCTAACCCTCTGACTTTTTCTTCAGCCTTCATAACAGCCTCCTTCTCTCCTATTAAATATTGGTGTTTTTCAAGAGCCCTTCCTCTGCCTACTGCTTTTCTCACTTACCCTAGTCTACCTATGTATTCTCCTGTCATGATCTTATGATGCTGTTGACTTGAAAGCCATTACCTCTACCCCAGACTTCAACCATGGCTTTTTAGACAGGCATTTCCATTTGGATAGCCCATGGAAACCTCCAAGTCCACATCTCAGAAATGACATTTCATCATCTTTTACCAAAATAAAATTTCCTTCCATTGGAATGTTCTCTTTTCTTCCCCAAGGTAAGAATGCACACACCATCCTCAACTTTTCTCTCATTTGCCACTTATATCCAAGCATTTAGCAGCTCTATTCAGCTCTGTCTCTGTGGTGTCTTTATCAGTCCTCTCTGTCTCCTTACCAAGCCTGCTCTTACGGGAAAATCTTTTCTCTGGCTGAGAGATGTCTTTACTGATTTTCCTGACACCAGACTCTCATCACAAGCTCATTCTTCTCATAGTCACTAGGCTGATGCTTCTAAACCACCACCTGATTTTTGTCATCCTAGTGATTGCATCTGCTCTGGGGTTCTCCGTCATGGTATAAGTCCAAGTCTCTTCCTATGGATTTCCTATGGAATTCCCACTAGCATGCTTTCCCCCTCATTTCTTACCCTCCTGCTTAAAATCATACGACACCAAACTCCTTATAATTCCTGGCATGCACTACATTCTGAGGTTATTTACATCTGTCCCTTTGCAAATCCTGTTCTTCTGTCACTTCCACTACTTTACCCAAGTCTTGCTCATCCCTTGAGCCTCAGCTCAGGCAGTCTTTCCCTAGGAACTCTCTGGCTGCCCCAGCCTCTGGGTTAATATCTATGCTCTGTGTTCTGTTAACACCACCATGTCTACCAGTGCTGCACTCACCATTTTACATTAGAACAGCCTCTTGCTCAGCTTGTCTTATAGCATGTGTGCACCTCAAGTATGCGTTTTTTGTCTTATTCACCTTTGCTTCCCAGTGTTTGGCACATTGCAGGTCTTCAGTGAATGTCCATTCAATGAATTATTTATTCCACATTCATTCTGAAGAAAGTGTCTAACCAGGTAACAGACAGTATTCCATCATCTCTAGGCTGGTCAGAAGGTACCTAAACAAATGTCTCCAGTCAAGGGCATCGTATTCAAATAGAATCATGTTAGTTCCAGATTCAGCTTCGTCATCTGACATTTCAGTGTGTCAACTGTGTTCTCACCTAAAACATGGGTATACTGTCGTGCTGAAAGGAGAGAGTCTAGTACTATGGTGTTGGAACTCCCCCCTTATGGTTAACGTTGGTCCACGGTACCTAGTAGTTAAATGGAGTCGGAGTCCTGGTGTGACACAGTACAATAAGCATGGGACCGAAAGGTCTTTTGAGCTACAAGGTTGGCGGTTTTAACTCACCTCAAAAATCCTATACTGGATCACTGTGAACTGGACCTGACTTAATGGCACTTACTAACAACAACAACAACCAGCAAGAGTAGTTAAATGCTGTGTTTAGCACTCTATACCTGTGATTTCTTTTAATCTTCCTAGTCTCTATGTGAGGTGGGATGGTATCCTTGTTCCACAGATAGGGAAACACAGACTTAGGGTTTAGCCAAGCAACTTACACACAGTCATGTAACTAGTAAGTTGTTGTTGTTAGGTGCCATCGAGTTGGTACTGACTCATAGCGACCCTATGCACAACAGAATGAAACATTGCCTGGTCCTGGGCCAACCTAGAAGTGTCATGTTATAAGGAATCCACAGAAACCTACCTAATCATCCCCTCCTGAATGGTGAATGGTTTAAACATCTACTTTCTGCAGCAGAGACCTCAAAAACAAAAGGTGTT
>NW_006408587.1:4557644-4558410 GCF_000296735.1 Chrysochloris asiatica
AATCCTCATCTGTTTGTTATTAGGTGCCATCGAGTTGGTACTGACTCATAGCGACCCTATGCACAACAGAATGAAACATTGCCTGGTCCTGGGCCAACCTAGAAGTGTCAAAGTTAAAATTCGGACTCCAAAGCCTATAGTCTCAATTCTTGAGATCTGCCCCTTGTCATTAATCATTCCCCATTTATGATCCTGTGTATCCATTGTTGTTGTGAAGTGCTGTCGAGTTGGTTCCCACCCATAGCGACCCTGTATAGGGTTTCCAAGGAGCGAATGGTGAGCTTGAACTGCCGACTTTGCAGTTCAAACGGCTTTGCACTCTGGTGCATTAATCCACAGCGCCACACCAAGACTCCATAGCTCCATGAAATTACGTTGAATAGTGCACTACACTGAAATCCAATCACTAACTAGAGAGCCACCCACCCCCACCATGATGTCCACCCTGCCCACAGCACCACCACCGGTGGTCTACTAACCCTGCCCACTACTCCTTCCATTAGTAGACTAATACTGCCCATCACCACCGTCTCTATCACTTACAGTCTAGTAGCTCTGTCCACATGCACTGCCACGTGCTACCTAGTGGGCCTGTCCACTCCCATCATACACATACGTACAACAGTGTTCTAATAACTTGGTTCTACCTCCATCACTAAGGAGCTCTGGTAGTGTAGTGGTTCTGAATTGGGCTGCTAACCTCAAGGTCGGCAGTTCGAAACTACCAGCTGTCCCACAGGAGAAAGATGAGGCTTTCTGCTCCCGT
>NW_006408587.1:4558510-4583852 GCF_000296735.1 Chrysochloris asiatica
GAACCACAAGGTCAGCAGTTCGAAACTACCAGCTGTTCCATGGGAGAAAGATGAGGCTTTCTGCTCCCGTAAAGATTTATAGCCTCAGAAACCCTGTATAAGGTCGCTATGAGTCGGAACCAACTCCACAGCACATAACAACAACAACAACAAGCAAGCCCTTAAAATTAGGCCCAGGGTCTGACCTCAGAGGTAATCCACGGATGTTTATAATAGAATCTTCTGAAAAACCAACAAAAATCGTGGAGCAGAGAGTGAACCATTTGAGTTTTTATGCACTAATGAATACCAAAATAGATTAATCCTCATCTGTTTGTTATTAGGTGCCATCGAGTCGATACCGACCCATAGCAACCTTATGCACAGCAGAATGAAATACTGCCTGATCCTGGGCCAACCTCACTACTGTTGTCACGCATGAGTCCATCGATGCTGCCACTTGGCCAATCCATCTCATTGGGGGTCTTCTTTTTCTCTGACCCTCCACCTTACCAAACATGAAATCCTTCTCCAGTGACTGGTCCCTCCTGACAATATGTCCGAAGTATGAGAGACTAAGTTTGGCCATCCTGGCCTCCAAGGAGCACTCTGGCTGCACTTTTTCCAAATGGATCTCTTGGTTCTTTTGGTAGCCCATGGCACTCTCAACATTCTCTTCCAACACCATAACTCAAAAGCATCAATTCTTCTATGGTCTTCCTTATTCACTGTCCAGCTCTCGCATGCATATGAGGTTACTTAAAATACCATGGTCAGGCGCACCTTAGTCCTCAAGCTGACATCTTTGCTCTTCAACACTTTCCTCATCTTATCATCCCAAAAATACACACTTAGTTTTCAGCTTCACCTCCCGCTCACTGATAACTTACACAATTAGGATGTGATGTCTTAAATCTATCCTTAACAGATCATGCATTTTACTCATCTAACCCAAACTTCATTTTGAAATGAATAATGTTTTCAATTCCTTTGTTTGAACAAACTGGATCATGTCTGCCGAGTGGGAAATAAAATTTCCAACTCATGCTCTAGACATGGACTCAACATAGGAGGCTTCAAAAAGTTCATGGAAAATCTCCATGATGTTTTCATTCCATTTTTTCCATGAGCTTTTTGAAACTCCCTCATACATTCATAAAGACGGTGCCGGACTTGGCAACTTTTCATTCCATTATGTATAACGTTGCCATGAGTTGGAACCAACTCATCAGCAGCTAACAGCACCAATTTAGCCATTGTTTTGCACGGTAGCAGCGGACAATGATTATTTTTCATACTGTTCTTGAGGGCTCCTAAATGAAGTTGTTTGGGATGCACTTAACAGCAGTGATTAGAGAAAGTCTACTAATGCTGTCACCTGCCTGAAAAAAAAGAAAAAGGAATCCTCTGGCAGAGAGTGGGCAGAAATGAGAGGTCAAAAGAATCTGTAAGAAACCAAGAAGGAAAGCAGCGTTGGATTTGTTGGAAGTAAGTGATACTGTATAGGGAAACAACTGTATTTGTGTCAGATTATAGTTTGTTAAGGCAGGAGAAATTGAATAAGGTCTTAGTCATGAGCCTCAGCAAAAAAATAACTCATGAAATATTAACTCACTGGTCTCAGATCCTGAAACTGATTAAATCCTAGGTTTCACTGCAAAGTCAGAGTCCTTTCTCACAGTTTCATGAAGCCTCAGTTGCATGCTTGTGCACGCACATGCTTACACAGTGAGGTTATTATAAAATTTCTCACCCAGGTGGGTTTTCTGGCATAAAAATTTCAAGGCCTGTTTACCTGTTTACGGTCATTCATTGGAGTCATCTGTTAGCAGTTTCACCAAACTAAAATTCCAGACTCAGAGATGGAGAAAATGTCCTACTTTATCTTACTCTGACCAGAGTCTTAAAAACTACAATCACTGCTTAAGATGTGCAATATTTCAGAGTTTTTCAGAAAGCAAGTAAGATAATGTTTGAAACAACTGGAGAATTCATGATTGAGTGAAACTCTCATGAGTAGAGAATTAAAATTTAATGTCCTATAACATTCATTTATATACTATGCTTCTACCTGTGCACTGTAATAGATGGGTATTAATGCTAAAGAAGTGTTTAACCCCAGGTAGCTGATAAGCTAGTCACAATGTGATACCTGAGTTAGGACTAGAAATAGTTCTAAATCGATTGCTTAGAAAGTTATTGAAAGAAATACAAATTGGGGGAATTTCCTTCTGATAATTAATCTGTATAAAGAAATTTCTATTTTAACCTTTTCAGACAAGTGAAAAATGAGATAAGACCTTCTTTTCTCTCTAGTTTATTTTTTTAAAAAGAAAACCATTAAGTTACAGTATGAAATCATCCCTAATTAGCAGACTTCACATTCTAAGGTGTTGATAGAACTTTCTTCTCAAATCCATTGAGGAAAAACAAACAAACACCATTTTGCAAATGTATGCTGAAATTATTGCCAAACTGTTCTTACACTGAATTCAGTAAAAAACATGGAGTAATATGTTGGTCTAATGACCGACTCTGTTGAGTCTCTACTAAATTAAAATAGAAGTAAGTAACAGGAATTTAGAAACCATCATGAGTAAATTAAGTCTTATCTCTCATTTGAACATGACGGCTATCCAATTATTTCATTGAGCTATAATTCGTGGTATATAAATGGTTACACAAAACTAGATTAGGAGCTCCTTTGATTAGCTTATCAGCTACCTGGGGTTAAAAACTTCTTCAATGTTAATACCCATCTATTAACGGTGCCTGGCGCCTACCCTTGCACAGGTAGAAGCATAGTAAATATTTGTTGAATGAATGTTATAGGACATTACATTTTAAATGTCTATTCATGAGAATTTCACTCTGATCATGAATTCTCCAGTTGTTTCTATTGTCTAGGTAGGACACATAAGAGTTACGTAAGGTCACGTAACTATGCAGCAGCAAAGCCAAAGCTAAGTGCCAACCAGAGTTATTTTTACGTCATTACTCTGCTGCCTCCATCTATGTGGCAAAGCAATTATCACTTCACTTAGGAGAACCCAGAGCTCTTGAGTAAGGCTGTTTGGGTTCAAATCCCAGCTCTACCACTAGTTGTGTGACTTTGGAATGTGTTCTAGCTTCACTGTTCCTATTTTCTTTATCTGTAAAGTATGGCTAATAACTGTCCCTAAGTGTTTGTTGGAGGATTAAATTAATAGATGGTGCATTGAATCACTTTTACTTATTTTCATTTCAAAACATTTCACTTTTACTTATTTTCATCTGTGAGTAGTTATGATTAGAACTCTCTTAGTGGAATCCATTCAAGTACCATGTGGTTCTCTTAGTGGAATTTATTCAAATACCATGTGTTTAAAACATATTCCACTAAGAGAATCCTAATCATACTAACTACTCACAGATGAAAATAAATAAAACACATGGTATCTGAATGGTTTCCATTTAAAAAGTCCCAGTTGTCGAGCCAGTTGGAGAGTTGAGGCAAATGGACTGGATGTAACTAGTAGTGATGCTGTCCAATTTTTTCTTGTCCATGGCAACATGGAAAGTGACAATATTTGTATTGCACACTGGGGTAAGCAAACAAGGCTGCTTGAGGCTCCAGGTTCCCAGATCCTATCCATTTTCTCTTAAGCGCTGATAGAATAAATAGCTCAGCCCACCTCTAACCCTCTGGTGGCTCATCACTTGGGATGCTCTGCCCCAGTAGTCATCAACATCCCCTATGTTTTAGTTCTGATTGTTGTAAAGTGCCATCAAGTCGGTTCTGACCCATAGTGACCCTGTATAGGGTTTCCAAGGAGCAGCTGGTGAGGTTGAACTGCTAATATTGCAGTTCAAACGGCTTTTCAGTCTGACACATTAACCCACAGCGCCACACCATGAATTTGTCCCTGTTGTTGTTGTTATGTGCCGTGGAGTTGGTTCCGACTCATAGCGACCCTGTACAGGGTTTCCGAGGCTGTAAATCTTTTCGGGAGCAGAAAGCCTCATCTTTCTCCCGCGAAACGTTTGGTAGTTTAGAACTGCTGACCTTGCGGTTCGCAGCCCGATTTGTAACCACTACACTAAAATAAACAAGAACCAGTTCTCCCCAACTAGGCTTCTCTGAAAGGTCTGAGCAGTCTATGCCCGTATTTCAAGAGCGTGTGCCCTCTGTGTGTGTGTGGGCTACAGTGAAGCTGCTTTGGCCTTCAGGAAGCCTACCAGGGAGCTGAGACTCATGGGATGAGCAGGTGAGATGATAACTCCCAGTACAGGCAGCAGCACATGAAAAGTATGCGGTGACTGATCCAGACAAGACACAGGACTTTAGGAAGATGTTCATTGTATTTTGTGAGAGCAATGTCAAGCTGGCACAAAGGTGACACATACCCATGGGACTTCATAGCCATGCAGACGCTGGTATTCTGCTAACTGCAGAGCATCTGCTGATTTCTTGGTTTGCCTGGCTGACAGTTTGGTTCTTTGAAAGGTAAAAAAGAATCACTACAAGTTCTACTGTTGTAAGTGTAATTCTGATCATCAAGGAAGATTAGCTTAATAATGTGGAAGTGACAAGGTCCTTGGAAGAAAAGGCCTCTGACGTGTTACACTAAGAGATGAGTGTACTCAGGGTTTAATCTTCCATGTATTCCAATCTTTAGAAAATGCAGATTTCAAAACATGTCCAAAAAATAAAAGATCTAAAAGGAAGTATTTTCTATATGGTTTGTGAAGGCTTTCAAGGATCTCTTAATAGAAACCCACAACTTAAAACAGTGTTTTTTAAAACAGAAAGGTTGAACTTAATTGTATGACCAAAAATAAAGGTGCCAGAGTTCTGGGTTTTGTTTTGTTTTATGGACTTTTAATGCTTTGTAGATGCTTTGGTTGAAGCAAAAAGATGAATAATTTAATAACAGCCATTGTTGAGGATGATACTGTGAAATTAACAGGGTGGAGAGGCAGTACTACTCAATTTCTGTTTTGTCTTTCTCCTTTTCAACAAGAAAGCCAGACAGTATATTAACTGCAGAAGATGAAGAGAACAAAGAGAAAAAAATTGAAGAGCAAAAGAGAGAGTAGTTAGGGAATATATTACTGCTTGCTAATTAGTTCAAGTTCTTGGGCCCAGAAAAAACTGGCCTCCTAGAATACTGAGAAAATTTACACATGTTAATGTTAACTTAGCATCAGTACTCTGTGATAAACCATAGAGTTTTAGGAGAATGCCAAAGAAGTAGAGAGGGAAATGTCACACAGCTTTTCAAAAAGTGAATTTCATAATCTAGACTGGTAAGCTTGATGCTGATGATACCTAGAAAAGTTTGAGAACAGATTTTTGTTTTTAATTTTTTTAGGCACTTATTGAAGGAAGTGGTGTTCACTTAGGAACAGTATGGATTCACCCAGAATAAATCATGCTAATCTTTCAGTATTCTCAGTAAACTAAGACTAGAAGTACTCTCTCTAATCTGATAGACAAGATTGGTCAGAAACCAGCATTTAGTATTGAAACAGGAAATCATTTATACACTTCAGAAATAGCACAATGATGACTGCTAATGTTCAGCACTATTCTGGAGAGCTAATCAATGCAGTAAGGAGCTCTGGTAGCGTAGTGGTTACAAATCGGGCTGCGAACCTTAAGGTCAGCGGTTCGAAACTACCAGCTGCTCCGCGGGAGAAAGATGAGGCTTTCTACTCCCAGAAAGATTTACATCCTCGGAAACCCTGTACAGGGTCGCTATGGGTCGGAACCGACTCAACGGCACTTAACAACAACAACAACAATCAATGCAGTAAGCCAAGAAAACAAAATAACATATAAATATTGGAAAGGGAAAAACAAAATTCATGTGATTATATTCTTAAAATTTTAGTAAGTGAAATCCCACCTATAATGTTGTTGTTGTTGTTAAGTGCCGTTGAGTCGGTTCCGACCCATAGCAACCCTGTACAGGGTTTCCGAGGATGTAAATCTCTACGGGAGTAGAAAGCCTCATCTTTCTCCCGCGGAGCAGCTGGTAGTTTCGAACCGCTGACCTTAAGGTTCGCAGCCTGATTTGTAACCACTATGCTACCAGAGCTCCTTTCCACCCATGATAGACTTAAGTAAAATGGCCAGAAGTAGGAATATCCTAGTCAATAGTGTTGTGCATCTAGCAGTCAAAAACCGAGGGAAATGTGTAACTAATGAAATCACATTTTCAATGATAACAAAATTGAAAACACCTAGAAATAATAAGATATGATCCATGCTTTTATGGAAGAATTTAAAACCCTGACTGAAAGACATTTTTAAACATCTAAGTAAGTGGAGAAAAATGTTTCTTATGAAAACATTTTCCCAAATTAACCTATAATATTTAATGCCTGTAGTGTGGCACTATGGTTTAATGTGCTGGACTGTAAAGTTGGTTTGAACTGCAAGGTCAGTGGTTCAAGCTCACCAGCCACTTCTTGGAAACCCTATATAGGGAGGGTTACTACAGGGTCGCTATGGGTCGGAACCGACTCAACGGCACTTAACAACAACAACAACTATGGGTTGGAACTGACTTGACAGCACTTAAAAACAATCAGAATTACAATGGAATTTTTTAAATTCTAAAATAATTTACCTGGAAGAGTAAGCACATGATAATATACAAGAAAAATAAAATAATGATGTGTCCCATCAGATACAAAAATAGGTTTATTTAAACAAAAGCAAGTAAGACAATACAATATAGTGCTAGTTTAGTAATAGTTAAAAATAGAACAATCAAGGTAAGAAGAATCCCAAAGTAGACACAGGTATATATTGTGTATCCATCAGCCTTGTGCAATCAGAGAAGTTAAACCACTCTAGATGTTCCTTTCAGAAGGAATTCAGTACAGGCAACTGGCCATACAAGGAAGGAAAGCACTAAATTAGACAGAGGCAATCCAGAAATTCACAACTAGAACCTGCACATCATTCCTAATGCTGGAGGGATAAAGGAAGGAGCAAGGGCTCCAACACCAGGGACCTCAGTGGAAGGTGGGACACAGGAGACTGGTGCAGTAGAGCCGGAGCCATAGACAACGCCATGCTGATACTGGAGCACCTGAAGCACAAACTAATAGGGGAGAAATACCCTGATGTAGCCCCTTTTTTCCACTCTCTAGCCTTTTGCCGGTACCTCCTATTGGCCAAACCCACCGGGAAGCCAAAAGGCAGGAATCCTGGGGAATACATTCCTGTGGGAACAGCAGTTCAGGCGAAGAACAGGGAATGGATTTAAGAACACTCAGAAAAGTACCTGGGTCCTATAGAAGATGGCAGTTCAAGTCTGTATGACAAGGAGGAATTATTCCTTTGATGATAATTGGGACAATTGGTCTTCATTTAAGAAAAGAAATAATGAAATCTTTACCTTACAATAGAGACATGAATTCCAGATGAGTTAATAATCTAAATATGAAAAACAGAATTATAAAAGCAAGAAGCTCAGTCTCCTGTATATATAATTAATCATTTTAACATTGAGGAGAATGTGTGCATTGTCAACTCCAGGCCTTAGAACAAGCTGTCCCCACTCCCAACCCACTTTTTCTTACCCTTAGGGCATTACCTACTTCAAACATCACTTCCCCAGGAAATCTTCCCTGTTGGCTCCTCCCCAGGCTGGGTTGTGCAGACCTCCCCTGCCTCACCGTACATACTGCCTCGTGCCTGTTACTTGGCAGTGAGGTCCCTGAAGGCAATGACAGTATCTCATTTGTCCTTTTACCCTGGAGCCTCATCGCAGGCACAGAATTGATGTTCAAATATTGATCAAGTGAGTTAATATCTAACTTCATCATCAATTCAACCTGTATTCATTGAGCTCAGTGAAGGATGTGAAAACATGTCACGTGACAGTCTGTTCCTACAGCGCTTACTGTGTAGCTGGGAAGACAAGACAAGACAGGTACACAAGGATATCCCAGGCAGCAGAGTTCTGAGGAAGATTTGGGATTTTCCTGATGAGTGCTTTTGCTGCCTTAAATAGAAACTGAAGCAGATGGGAAGATGTAGCAGATGGACAGCACTTGGCCAGTGAGTCCTGAATTTCCTTCCAGGCTCAGCAAGTTACCTGCTGTGTGACCCTGGTCCCCTCAGGTCCCATGGTGGGGCCTTATTTCCCCATCTGCAAAATGAGGCATGGGACTCAGGCTATACCCTGGATTGAGAGACAGATTTATGATGGAGTAGGGGCTGGACACTGAAACTTTTCAAATTTCATCTGGGTATTTTTGACAGATATAGATTATTATATACTTCACTGATTTAAAGTTGTACCACTCAGTGTTTTAGTATATTCACAAAGTTGCACAACCTTCACTATAATTTTAGAACATTTTCATACATACTCCCCTCCACCCCCTTACAAGAAGTTCTGTGTCACTTTCCCCATACTCTGACAGCCCCGAAATCTTCTCTCTCTCTAGGCATCCACCTATTCTGGACAGTTACTGTAAATGGAATCACACACTATGTGGCATCATGTTCTCAAGGGTCATCCATGTGGTAGCATGTTTCACACTTCATTCTTTTCTATGACCAAATACTTTTATTTACTCATTCGTCAGTTGATAGACATTTGGTTATTTCCCTTTTTGCCTATTATAAATATGAATATAAACCTATACAAATATACTACTCACACATATTTTATTATATGAATATTCACATACAAGTTTTTGTGTGGACATATGGTTTCATTTCCCTTTGGATAAGTACTTAGGAGTAGAATTGTGAGGTCATGTGAGGACAGCAGTTCAAACCAACCATCCACTCTTCAGAAACCTTATACAGTGCCCCTCCTGGGACAGAACCAACTCAACACTAACAACAATAGCATAGTAACTCTGTGTTTAACCATTTGAGGAGTTACTAGGCTGTTTTCCAAAGCCACTATACCTTTAACATTCCTGGTGTGGCACTGTGGGTTAATGCACTGGACTACAAAATTGGTTTGAACCACAAGGTCAGTGGTTCAAGCTCACCAGCCACTCCTTGGAAACCCTATACAGGGTCACTCTGGGTCAAAACCAACTCGACTGTACTTAACAACAACAACTGATGGTGTGGAATCCTGGTGTAGCACTGTAGGATAAGCGCTGGACTGAAAACCACAAGGTCAACAATTCAAACCCACCAGTTGCTCCTTGGAAACCCTTTACAGGGTTGCTGTGTGTTGGAACCAACTCGATGGCGCTTAACAACAACTGGTAGTGTGTGGAGATGGTTTTAATATTCATTCATCACCAAAAACCTGCTAATGTCTGAGGAGCTTCATTTTAAATTCTATGATTTCTTATCCAGGATTTGATTTTCTTATGGTTCCTTCCAAAATCCCACGTTGCCCAGAGTTTGACAGAGCTATAGTATGGTGTGATTGGCTTGCCAAGCAAATGCCAAAGAAACTTCCAGCTTGTTTTTGAGATAAAATCCTGGGTCCAGCTCAGGACCCTCCCCAACTCCTGCCCTGCACTGGTCCCAGTTCTGGAGGTGGATTCTGGAAGCTTCCGTTACACCATATGCAACTCTTTGATTGACACCATATGTTCAACAGGCTGGAATCCCAGGGTTAGGGAGGGGAAAGGGTCTAGTTGGGCATATGTGTGAGATTAAGCAAGACTGGAGAAGTTCCCAGCCTTACCACTTCCACAGAGCTGTGCCCACCCCTTAATACAGTCAATTAAGTCCCATATGACCCAGGTTGCAATAGGAGCACTAATTTCCTGGAGCTGGAGGAAGAAAGGGAAGAGAAGAAATTAGATCTGGTTCCATTTTTTCACTTGGCATTTACTAACAGGGCAAGTTGCCCTCTCTAAGCCCCAATGTAATGCAAGACATCAGCAGCTTCCTTGCTAATAATGTGGAAATTTAATGCTTAAGTGCCTAGCTCAGTGGTGGACACAGAGCAGCCTCCTTCTTCTGCACCAGATTTCTTCCCAACCTGTGGAAGCAGAGAGGCTGAAAGCCTACAGAGCCCCTCTCCATCACCCACTATGAAAACCAGGGTTTGTGGCCGTCTTCCTGGAATGCCAGAAGCCTCATGAGTCTCTGGCTCTGTTGTTGGTGAACACTGCTGGCCTCGTCTCCTGAACCTTATAAACCAACACTCCCTGAGTCTCCTGGGCTTCTGAGTGCTGCTGGGACCCCTGGGATGGGGTTCAACCTTTTCAAAGGGACCCGTCACCAAGGCAGATGCTCAGGTCTAGTGGGAGTCACTTGCACTGTAGTCTGTGAACAGTAGAGTTCGGTGAGGAACAGTCTGTGAGACAGCAGTTTTGCCTGTGGTCCTGCAACTCATGAACCTTAAACGATTCGTGACAATGCAATATGTACCGGCTGAGAAAGCTTCCAGGTGAGTTCACTGCCTGCTTAGGAACCAATGACCTCAGGCAGCTTCTCTGACCGTCACCTATTTTTCTGCCTCTTTGTCTCTTTCTCTGTGTTCCAGTGAAGTGGCTGTAAGATGTATCACATTCATGTTCTATTTGGCAGGTTATTAAATGTGGTTATCACTCCTGGCATCTATTTTTCTTTTTTAACTTGTCACTCTGAGTTTCCTGGAATTAAAAAAAAAAAAAAAAAAGCACTATTTACTTGGAAAGACAAGTACAAGATACCACTGTTTCCTTCTGAGTTAGTGGTAGGCATCACTAATCGATCACTGCATTCTCTCCTAAGCTGGGCTTAACTCCTGATTCTTCTGTCTTGCACTTCAAGTCGAATGAGAATCAATTGGAGATGGCATGGAAGATCCTATTTAAGGACCATGAAACCCTCTTACTGACAGTCTCCTGACTCCACCTCCAGCCCTGATTGGCCACCAGATCTCTGCTATAGCACATCTCCCCTGGGTGCTCATTCTCACAGGTGCTGTGAGAATAGTTTTCTCTTCTCAAACCAGCCTCATTCACCACTGTCTTTTTACTGTTAATGGCATGCCATTTGCCTGGTCCTTCTGGCTAAAATATTTGGAGTGTTTATTTCTGGGTCATCTCCATGTCCTCCCCTTCTCAAATCTAACCAATACCGCGATCTTACTTCTCTCTCCCTTGCAGTGTGTTTCAGACTTGTCCCTTTTTGTCCAGACAATTAGAGTGCCCACTCTAACCCTTACTAGGCTGGCAGTAGCTAGAAAGAAGGGCAGGGTAGGAGACTAGCTTCACTTTGTGAAACCCTCCCTAGGCCCCTCAGGGAATTTTCTCTGTTCTGGACTCTCAGTCTCTGAGTCTCCTTAAGACAGATGTTATTTTCAACATATCTGAGAAAGTAAAATAATGGCTTTGGATACAGCAGAGCCATTATCAACTCTACAGATTTCCTTGTGGGTTTTGTGTGTGTGTGTGTGTGTGTGTGTGTGTGTGTATGTGTTGTTCATTCATCCACCATCCATTCGCTTTTTATTAATCAACTATAATGGAGCATCAATATGTACCAAACATTGCTGTTGTTAAGTGCCATTGAGTCACGTCTGACTCACAGCAACCCAATACAGGGTTTCCTGGTGTGGCGATGTGGGTTAATGCGCCAGACTGCAAAGCCATTTGAACTGCAAGGTCGGTGGTTCAAGCTCACCAGATGCTCCTTGGAAACCCTGTACAGGTTTGCTATGGGTCAGAATCGACTCGACAACACTTAACAACAACGAGGATCGGCTGGTGAGCTTGAATCGTCAACCTTTCAGTGTAAACTGACTTTGCATTAACCTTCAGCACCACACCAGGACTCCAAACACAGGTTTCTATAAAATGGAATATATTATGAAAAATTGCTGACACAGTGTCTGGAAAATAGCGAGTACTTTATGCATAGGTGGGAAAAGAATGATCCTCAGATCTGGCATGTTCCCCGAGATCATCTAACCCACTTCGTGTTATCTCTGAGGAATCTGAAGCCCAGACTGACTGACTGCCCAAGGTTCCACAGAAAGTCTGAGGTAGAAAGAATTAAGACTAGACCTCATGTTTCAGATTCAACTCTTTTTACTTTCTGTTGCCCCCATCACTGCCACCATGAGGAGGGTGATACCCATGTCAGATTCAGATTACCCAATAAGGACGGTAAGCACAGGCTTACTGGTGCTTACTAATCTGTAGTGAACAATTTCACATTTTTCACCACATCAAAGATTCTGCTTGTAGGTATGGCTGCCATTTGTCTCTCTCCTGACCCTGTAGCACCTTTCTACCGATTCAAAGTCTCTTTTCAAATTTACAGTCGCTGATGGGGATGGAGTACCCAGTAAGCAAGGTAAATATAGGCTTACTTGTGCTTGCTCACTGATCTATAATGAATAGTTTCACATGCTTTTCAGTGGTGAAACTCTTCACTATAAGTTAATAAGTAAGCACAAGTAAGCCTGAGCTTACTGGCTAATCTGACCCAAATAGATACCTTGGGTTATATTTCAGGTTGGAAAGTAAGGATGGATCATGATGTGTAAAAGTCAAAATTGTATCTTCTTCCATATCCTTAAATACACACGTACACACAGGGTAAGACTGTCCATGAACAGAGTCCCTGCGAGCCAGCTGGCTTGGTTGAGAGAAACTCGAGATCTTGAGGTGGGAACATTCAGTGTAGTTTCATCCAGAATGTTTCCTACGTATCTGAAGAATCCTTATCCACACCTCCTTCCTCTCCACCAAAGGACAGGCCCTAAGCCTACACATACTACTGCATCTCACTCCATCCCCAAGTTGAGGCCCTGCCTTCTGACCTCCTAATAATTCTGGTTTCCAGCATCTTTCTCACCAGTCTTGTCTCCACAGCACTGAAAAGGAACTTTTAAAAATGTAGTTTCATCTTAACACACCCTTGTCTGTTGCACCTTACTGTCCTCATCCAACCCTTTATAACTGACACCGGCTTTCCTGCTTACCACTTCCCTCATCCAACCACCCTGCTCCTTCAACCACTATTCCTTTGCTCATATTATTCCTTAGGCCTGTGATAGAGGTTTCTACCTCTTCCACATGGAAACCACTCCTCCAAAAAAACTAACTTCCATGTGGTTACAAATGGAAGAAGTCAAGCTACCTGAATCAATCAAAGAATTTATTAGCACTGAACTGAAAGGTCAGATCCCTGGTGTGGCACTGTGGGTTAATATGCTGGACCACAAGGTCGGTTTGAATTGCAAGGTCAGCGGTTCAAATTCACCAGTTGCAGCTCCTCAGAAACCCTATACAGGGTTGCTATGAGTTGGAACGACTTGATGGCACTTAACAACAACAACAAGGTCAGTAGTAGTACCAGCTGTAGGAGTCCCTGAATGGTGCATATGGTTAAGCACTCAACTACTAACCAAAAAGCTAACAATTCATATCTACCCAGATGTGCATTGGAAGAAAGGCCTGGTGTTCTCCTTACAAATGTCACAGCCACTGAAGCCTATGGGACATAATTCTACTTTGAAGCATAAAAGGTTACCATGAGTTGACATTACTTAGATGGCAACTAGTTTTTAACTGGTTGTACCAGCTTCAGGCATTGCTGGAACCAGGAACTCAAATTCTAGCACTATGATTTTTTTTCTCTTTGCATCTACCTTCCATCTCTGCTCTATCTTTATTTTCTGTGAATTGACGTCATTCTCTGAGATGCCTTCTTTGTGTCTAGTGAAGAGGATCACAAGCGGCCCCAACTTCTATCATCTTTACAAATAGGGCCTTGTGCTGACAGATATATAATACAGATATATTCATCTTTTTGTCAACACAGTCATAGGATACTTTTTTTTTCAATGGAGGAAAGGGTGAAGGCAAGAGAGTCTAGGACCTTATTTAGAGCTGACTAAGTCAGCAGTTTGAAACTACCAGCAGCTCCGCTGGAGAAAGATGAGGCTTTCTGCTCCTGTAAAGATTTACAGCCTCAGAAACCCTGTGTAGGGTCGCTATGAGTCAGAACCGACTCCACAGCACATAACAACAACAACAATAAAAAGAAAGAGAGATCCATTTTATCAATTTTCATATGTCACGTCATACAGAAAATGCTAATTGGATCATACTCTAAAACATGTCATTCTCAGAGGACCCGATTGACCAGATTTGACTCTCAAGCCCACCCCTTATGGAGGATATATATGTTTACATCCTCATATAAGCACAGGAAATGGGGTTTTCTGTAAGAAAGAGGCTTCTGTTTCAAGACTATCCATCAAACCTGACTATCTCCCCAAAAGTTCTTTCCTTTATTACCCCTTCCCCCCAGGAGATATGTCATCATTTACTTCTCAGCTCTCAGCAATCCCAGTGGGACCCTAATTTACTGTATCATAGTCTCTGGGTCTTTCTGACACTGGATGTCAGCTTCCTGGAGTGGAGAAAGAGTAGAAAGGGGGCTGACTGGGTCTACGTGTGTGAACAGGAGACATTTGATCTGGATCTGCAGCTAGAAGTCTTTCCGGGGGGAAGGGGCATTTCAGCAGGGTGGAGGTATGAGGAAGAACTTTAGGAGCAGGTGATGGGGAAGCTACCAGGATGGGAAGGACGTGGGACATAGAGAAGGATACAGCAGGAGATGAGTCTGAAAAGATGATGGGACATTATCATCGGTTACTAGGAATGCCACGTAAGGGAATTTGGATTTGATCCTGCAAGCCACCAGGGCTCCTAACCTGGGTCTGTGAAAGGACATTGTTGTTGTTGTGAAGTGCCGTCAAGTCGATTCCTACCCATAGCAACCCTGTAGAGGGTTTCTGAGGAGCAGCTGGTGAGCTTGAACCACCGACCTTGAAGTTCAAGTGGCTTTGCAGACTGGCGCATTAACCCACAGCGACACACAAAGGACATTAGAGAGCCTTAAATGATTGTGAAATGTTTTATCTCAGTGCTCTTTCTGCCAAAAAGGTCCATGGTTCTCATCAGCTTTCCAAAGAGTTTGGAAATATTTGCAAAATGGTTAAGAATCACTCATAATGGAGATGAGATCAAAGTGATTGATAGAGGAGTGCCAAGCTCAAGTGCATCATCACAATGCTGCTCTGGTTACCTTGTGGAGGCGGGGCTGAAGGAGAGTAGAAGCAGGGAGGTCTGGGAAGGATCTCTTAGAAAGTGGGTGGTGACAGGGACTTTAAACAGGACAATGTTAAAAAGAAACAAACAGTGGACTTAAAACATGTTGTAGCAGTAAGATCCTTTCTGCATATTGGGGTTGATGGAAATGAAGAGAAAGTGTTTGTAAAGTTTCTAGTTTGTATACTTACTCTGTCATAGGTTAACAAAAATTTGTATGATTGCTGTTTATTTCTTTTATTTAGAGAATTCTTTTAAAAGCATGCACAGGATAAAGAATTTATAAAGACACTGCCCTCTAAAAAATTTCCTCAACTCTCTAGAGAGTGTTCTTGGTTCTGAATATACAGCATTATCTTATCTATTTAAAATAACGATCCAGCCACAGCAGGCAACTAATTGGTGTATAAAAAGGCCCTGTTTGGCTGTATCATATATACCTACAATTGACTAAAACCAATTATCTTAGGCCAACAATTATTTATCTTCCCTCCTTCGAGTGCAAGAAACTGCAGACTGGATCAATAGTTCAACAGCTTAACCATCATACAATAGCCATCATGTATGTTACATGTCTTCAAAGTAAAAAACAAATCTCAATTTCTATTTGTTTAGTCATTGTGACAATAAGGTTGGTGAGGTTGGAAATATTTTGTTATACTGTGTACAGCAAATGTGTCGTACTGTATCTGTGGAAAGTGTGCTTTAATTTTATTTTCATATGTTCTGTTGCGGACAGAGCACATTGCATTTGTAAGGGACAGATGTTTGTTTTAGAACTGAAGGCAACTTAATGGGATCAAAATTCCTGTCAAGGAAAGTTGTTTATAAATGTAAACAAAATCACTTTTACAATACAATATTTCTGATACCTCCACCACTCCCACAAAAAAAAGCTAGCAAAGCGATATCAAGGTAGTTTGCTTTTCTAAATCTGCACTTTGTCACCCCGCCCAGCTACCCGCTCCCGTCCCCAGTGCTCACCAGCTCTGACCGGCTGCCTTTTGGCATCGAGGAGAATGGGGGCACACCATTCATCACCAAAGCACCAGGAAGGCACCACCAGTACCACCACCAGCCCCAGCATCAGCACCATCCAAACTATGGCCTCACACTGACCCTGGAGAACAAAGAGGGGCCTTTGAGGTCCCCAGGCGCCAGCAGTAAGTCCCTTACAAGTAAGTAGAGATGGAGAGGGCAGGGATGGGGTGTGTATGGGGGTGGGGGGGGAAGCAATACTGTTTAACCTGGGTGGTTTCCTGTAGTGGATTTGAGGGGAACATCAGGCCTCTTCCAGATTCACAAGAGGGGAGGGGGAGAATCACCATCCACAGCAATCCAAAACCAATTCCTATAAAACGGAGCTCAGACATGCCTCTACTCTCCAACCTAAGAAGGTTAAGAAACAATTCTGACACCAGCCACATCCTCACATGGCACTCTACTCAGCTGGGTTAATAAACCATTGCAATGGCCACACAGATCCCATAGACAACACTCACAATTCTGGGGTTTATTAGGGAAGTTGTTGTTATTGGGGAAGTTAGCAGGCTACAATTCAGGGATAGAAAATGCAGAATCAGAGGATACAGTTCTTTGATCAGAACAGCCTCTTCTGATCCATGCCTGAAAGGCAAACCTCTCTCTGGTCCTTGGCCTCTTGGTGGTTATGTGCCGTGGAGTCGGTTCCAACTCGTAATGACCCTATACAGGATTTCCGAGGCTGTAAAACTTTACGGGAGCAGAAAGCCTTGGCCTCTTAAGCAGTGTTAAAAAGTTCTTTCAGGGCTGCTAATAAATGTCCAAAGGGAATTCTAGTTTGAGATTAATCTCAGTCCAAAGGTGCTAGGTTTTAACTCTTTCAATTAAATAGCTGAAGACATCTCACGAAGGTACTCGGCTTTTCTCACTCCCTCAGCTGGGAGCCTCTGCCTCCAGCTCTGCCACTGCCATTCCTCTGCTGCTTCCCTGGTGGCATAGCTTTCTGTCCCTGGATCAACGAGGTTCAATGCACAGGCGTCTTGGGGTCCAAAGCACATACTCCACTCTTGCCTGTTCTTCCTTGAAGGTTCCGAGATCTCACCCCCTATCCTTTTGGATGGTTTGCATTACACCCAGCACGATGACAAAATTGACCAATCCCCATGTTAGAGTTCCAAGCTTTTACAGTCACAATTAGTCTTGTTAACAATCACTCACGACAGAATCATATAATCTTATTAGCGTCTTCCCCCCATTTGCTCCCATCAGGAGAAAGGCATTTGGTGGGAGTCACGAAGACTATGACTAGAAGAGACATTATTCACTGTACTGGACTTCCCTAGATCCTTAAGACAGGCTCTCAGTATAGTGTGAAACTATGTTCATAGTGCTGGGTGACATTGTTTAGACAAAAGCAAATTTAGGGAAATTTTGAGATTATGGATTACCAGTTCACTTTAATGTCATTGTTGTTGTGACGTGCTGTCAAGTCGGTTCTGACCCATAGCGACCTTGTATAGGGTTTCCGAGGAGCAGCTGGTGATCTTGAACTGCCAACCTTGCAGTTCAAATGGCTTTGCAGTCTGACGCATTAACCCACAGCACCACACCAGGATTCCTTGATGTCACTGCATAGCAATAATTATTGCTCTACCTCATTCTCCTTCACAGTTCTCTACTTGTGCAACACCCATCCCTCACTCAAGCAATGCAAAGGGGATAGAAGGGCATGAAGTGGCTATAATTTCTACTTTCCTAATTCCAGAAAAACCTATACTGCCCCATTTCTGACATTTCCACAACTTAGAGCAAGGTGATATCAGGTTGACTCAGTTTGCTCAGTAATACAAATCTCAATGAGAGAAGGACAGAAATCAAGAGTAAGCAGTTAGAAACTATTAACAGTATGACAGTGATTTTTATATCTAGTAAAGCTAATAAAAAGTATTGGACTTGGATTTAATATGTTTGTTATTTTACTTTTTTCTAGACATGCACTTTTATTATATTTTACAAAATGTAATATCCTGTTATATCTTCCTGTGATGAATCGGGGAAAGAATTTGTTCTTTATCACATATGGTTTAAAAAGTGTGGAGATGACACAAGAGGCTTCAATACTAGTTCTCACTATTGAGCCAAGTCCTCTGCTCAATCTTTGCTTTCCTCATCTATGAATTGGAATAGAGGCGGCCCCATGATCTCCAAGGGACATTCTGGTTCAGGTCTCATGAGTCAGTGATCTA
This sequence comes from Chrysochloris asiatica, assembly GCF_000296735.1. Lineage (NCBI taxonomy): Eukaryota > Metazoa > Chordata > Mammalia > Afrosoricida > Chrysochloridae > Chrysochloris > Chrysochloris asiatica. The sequence continues at coordinate 4,576,756 of NW_006408587.1, forward strand.
GTGACATATGATGGGCTGTTCAGCCTTTACCTGTAGACCTTGGGGAACGGTTCTGGGTGACACACTGGGAGTTGGAAGGGAGCCCAATACCACTTGGTGTTCAAGGGTCAGAACATTTCATCCCTCTCCACACTGCCCTTGCCCCACTCCATGCCTCATCTCAGTGGACTTGGGTAGTTGTCAGAGCTTCCTAAGGGGCACCCTATCCAGCAGTCACACTGTGGCCGCCAAAAGAGGTAACTCCAAACACACATCTGACCTGACTGCTTTCTTCCATTAAAACCTGACTGATTCTTCACTGATCTCAGGCAAGCCCACATTCTGAGCATGACAGCACACAGACCTTTAATCTTGCCCTGTGCACCCCAACTCTTCATTATAACTGGAACTACTCACCACTCACCAGATGCCATGCCCTGTCTAGCTCTGCCCTTTACCCTGCTGTTACCTCTGCTTAGAGTGCTTTTCACCACCCCAGTGAATTTCCACACATCCTTTGTAAGCAGTGAAACGTTCCTTAACACTCCTCCTCATTTTGGGCTTACTCCTCTAGTATTCATTACTTGTTTAAAAGGCTCATGCATTTTATTGGTCGTTTACTGTCAGTTATTGATGTTGTTGTTAAGTGCTGTTGAGTAGATTCCAACCCACAGTGACCCTGAATAGGGTTTCCAGGGAGCCGCTGGTGAGCTTGAATCACCGACCTTGAAGTTCAAACAACTTTGCAGTCTGATACATTAGCCCACAGCGCCACACCAGGAATCCATTGTCAATTATAAAGACTGGCTAACGGTAATGTTCAGAGTCCTTGTGTGACACTGTAGGATAGGCACTTGATTGTTAACCTCAAGGTCAGTGGTTCAAACCCACCAGCTGCTCCAAGGAAACCCTATATAGGGTTGTTATGAGTCAGAACCAACTCAACGGCACTTAACAATAACAATGGTTGTTTTCAGTAAAAGCTTTCACAAGTAGTAATTAAGTAGAACTTTTGATCAGTTTTATTCAGAGTATTATACATGTGTCTCTCTCCTCTGCTAGATTGAAATCGTGTCTCATTTACCTCTTTACTGCAGCTCCCCAGATCCCAGTAGCCAGCAATACTTGGCACAAATATTTAATATGTAGTGAATAATTTATTATACCAGGGACTTCAAAAAATTTGTGGGAAAATTCCATTATCTTTCACTTTATTCTCCACAAGTTTTTCGAAGCCCCCTTGAATTGAATAAATCCAAGCTATGGGAGGAGAGGTAGAACAGAAATTAAAATCAGTGGATTTGGTTTTGAAATTTATAGTATTTCAAACTATAATTCTTCAAGGGCACATTTATAGGCATGTTAGCCCAAATACCAATCTTTCCAATTTTCATAATGCTTTTCATTTATAAAACATTTGGCATGAATTAACTCACTTAATATTCACTGCATCTTTGCAAGTAAGTAGTTTTATTTCCATTTTATAAACAGCTCCAAGGCTCTGGAGATAAAGCAACTTGCCTAGGGCCACCCAGCTCAGATGGGGTCGGGGAGTGGGGGCAGAGTTGAAACCTTGATCTTAGATGTTCTCATACCCATAAGCTAGATTCAAGCTGCAGAGGAGGCATTCCGCAGAAAGGGTGTTGGGGGTCCAGTTCTGACAAGTGTCCTTTGCCTACATCTATCTGTCCTTTCAACTTTCCTATTTTTCTCTCTGGCTGCGTTTTTAGAACTGAGTCCAGGAGTACCTGCCCTGTTCAGTGATGCTGCTGCCCATATAAAGAAGCTGGAACTGGAAACAGTGAAGGCTGTTGGACCCTGGCCTGCTCTGCACATCAACATAAACAAGGTGTCCAGAGTCTGTGGGCTCTGCTGGAAGCATGGACTTGTGCTCATATCAGCAACGGGCTCTAACGTTGCTTACCTCCTAAAACATGTGCCTTTGCTTTAGAGGGCTTTCTATTCAATCGTCCTAACATTGTTGCTCAGGGTATCTTTTCAAAGGAAAACATTCACTTGCATTATTTTTGGGTGAATTACAGATTAGACCTTGTCCTCGGTGTCCTAAGGCCAATAAGTGGATTCTGTCTCTGAAGAGTCTCTCTCTCTCCTTCTAGACTGAAAGCTCCATGAGGACAGCATCCACACATCTCTTTCCACTTTTATCCCTCTAGCTCCCTTAGGATGGTGTCTGGCACGTCATACATGTTCAGTAACTGTTGATGGAAAGAAAAAAGGGACTTAAGTAGTATGGGAAAGAGGGAGGGAAAGACAGGGTAGAAGCCAAGTTCCTACTTGGCTAGACCTGTTCTTACATCTAAAAGGGCAGCCTCGTAAAAACCATGGCTTATCATAGAACTACAGAACGCCCATGTTAGGTTGGGTCTATCAGTCCTCCAATGATTTTCTTTCTTCAGTTGGTCATACAGCAGGGACTGAGTTCTTGAGTTCCTGATTTCTCATCCAATGCCTTTGCTTTTCAACATGTTTCTCTCTGTCCCTTTACCAGGGTTTCTCAACCTCAGCACTCTTGACATTGGGCCCCATATTTCTTTGCTGTGGGGGACTCTCTTAAAAATATATATATTTAATATATATAAAGTACATATTATTTTACATCTGTCTTAAGACATATTTTGTTGTTGTTATGTGCCGTGGAGTCGGTTCCGACTCATAGCGACCCTGTACAGGGTTTCCGAGGCTATAAATCTTTATGTGAGCAAAAAGGTAGTACCGCGGAGCAGCTGGTAGTTTCAAACTGCTGACCTTGCGGCTCGCAGCCCGATTCGTAACCATTACGCTACCAGAGCTCCTTTAGTATATTTAGCAGCACCCTGGGTAACACACCCATCAAATTGTGACAACAAAAATGTTTCCAGACATTTCCAAATGTTCATGGGTTGCAAAATCAACCCTAGGTTGTACATCTATTTTAATTTTATAAATGAATAGTCTTTTTCACTCACAGTTGGTATCTCCCACTTAGACTTTGCACCTGTCTAAGAGGGAATAGGAAGAATTTGGGAGAACTTTTCTGGGAAGTTCCCTTTGTTATCTGCACTAGTGAGCTGGCTGTACTTCTTGTCCTGACCATGTCTCCCCTCTAGGGAACCCTCTGGACTAACAAAGATTTCTAGGATTTCTTAGGAGATAACCACTCCCTCAGGGCTACCACCCTCACCCCTCACTGCCACAGGGCTCAGGAAGGCTTGATGAACTCTTGTTGATTGCTTATATGTCTCAACTTTAGCCGTACTCTTCAGGCCTTTCTCATCCTCTCCTTAGAGAGAAGGAATTCCTTCAGTCAGTAGATCTCTCTTGAGCAAGCCTGTGCTTGATGCTGGGGACTCAACTCAATGCATCATGTATGCTTGAGTCGGTCTTCTTTCTCTCTGGCTCTTGGTGTTCAGCTTTTCTTTTGCAGACACATGATAAATGGTTTTATCAAGGGCTTACTCAGAGTTTGACAAAATCCAAAAATAGCTTGGAAGGGAATCCAGCACACAGTGCAGCAGAGAACTTTCAAGCACTGTAGTAGTTTGTGATCACCATGATTATTGGTGGGACATTGACAATAGTTGCTTGCTGTGAATTAAAGCATAGCTGGTCATTTGTCATTTTCCTGGAGCTCAAACTGTAACTCCTTTCCTATCTTCTCCACTCAAAAAACACATCAGTAAGTATGTTAGCTAGCATGATGTGAATATACAAGTAACCATGACCTTGTCCTAACACATAAGCAAAGTATAGTATTTCAAACTACAATTCTTAATCATTAATAAAAAATCCTGGCAACAGATTCACAACTCATCATGAGACCACAGTTGGGAAAACCCTGACTTAAGGTTTTATGTTTTTTTCCTAGCCCCAAGGCTCTGGAATGGTCTGATTTGTCCAGGATTTGTATAACTTCCCATCTTTGATTTAATGGTAAAAGTCCTGTTCATTGCTCAGTTCCAAAGCAGTGCCAACATTATCATAGGAATTTAAAGCTCATCAGATTTCAGATGTGTAAATGATGTGCATCAACAATTTAAACAGGAATCTCATCATTTATTTCCAAATGACATTTCCAAGCAAATGAGCTCTTTCCCACTGTAATAATATAAAAGCCAAATTTTCAGTCATTTGTATATTTGTAAATCTATATTTCCACATTAAATAACAAAGTATATTTGGGCAGTTCAAGTAAAATACAAAATATGGTCATAGAGAGGAGAGAAAACAACATTCTCGGAGCCATCCTCCAGGCTGGATTATAATAATATAACAATCAAGTCTTGTAGTCCAGACCTGACTCCCAGAGAGATAGCTTTTATGTAAACAAATCCACATAATGATGCACAAATTCTCCAAATTTTTGTTTGTTTTTTGCCTCAAGCAATTCACAGAGTTGAGTGTTTTATGTCTTTGTCCAGATCTTGCTTTGTCCAGATATAATTGGAATAAGCCGATTTCACGTTTATGTCCAAAAAGCAGTTTCAAATTACAAAAATTCAAGGGAAAATCAATGCTGAAATCTCATTCTTTTTTTATTTTAGCAACATTCAATTTTTGAAAAATAGGTCTTCGGTCATTGCTGTCAGGATAACTATATCCCCTTAAGCAACTGTCAAAAACCTCAAATGGGCTTTAGAAGCAATTTAGTTCCTATATCCTAAGCATATCATTCCAAAAAAAGTTAACCTAATTAAAAAGTTAACTCTCCAAAAACCAGTGAAACTACCCATTCAAATATTAAATGTAACTAACTAGATTTTAAAATAAGGAGCTCTGGTAGCGTAGTGGTTACGAATCAGGCTGTGAACCATAAGGTCAGCGGTTCGAAACTACCAGCCGCTCCACGGGAGAAAGATAAGGCTTTCTACTCCCGTAAAGATTTACACCCTTGGAAACCCTGTTACAGGGTCGCTATGGGTCGGAACCGACTCGATGGCACTTAACAACAACAACAGATTTTAAAATACAGGATAAATTCTGCTAAACCCCATCTTCAAAATAAATAAGTCACTTATTTGCTGAAGGAGAATGCCAAATCCCACAAGATACTACATCAAGTCAAATTAATCACTGTGTTTCTTGGTGGCTCAGGATCCTTGCTGTTAGGTGCTGTAAAGTCTATTTGCGACTCATAGTTATTCCATGTGACAGAGTATAATTGTCCCATAGGGTTTGCTAAGCTATAATCTGTATGGAGAATCTTGGTGTGGCACTGTGGGATAAACACTGGACCATAAAGTTGGTTTGGACTCAAGGTCAGCAGTTCACACTCACCAGCTGCTTCTAATAAACTCATATACAGGGTCGTTATAACTAGGTCAGAAATGACTTGACAGCGCTTAACAACAACAACAATCTGTATGGAGTCCTGGTGCGATGCTGTAGGATAAGCACTGGACCACAAGGTCAGTTTGAATCCCAAGGTCGGCAGTTCATCCTCACCAGCTGCTCCTCAGAAACCCTATACAGGGTCACTATGAGTCAGAAATGACTTGACGGCACTTCCCAACAATCTGTATGGGAGCAGATGGCCAGGTCTTCCTCCTAAAAATCTACTGGCTGGGTTAAAACTGTCCACCTTTCAGTGAGCAGCCAGATAAATGCTAACTTTTCACCTTTCAGGATCATTAGTGCCCTCTTGTCCAGGGGCTCTTTTTCTTATTGATATTTATTTTTCTAGTCATCTTAACCATCTTAATGAAGAAGGAAACGGAGACTCTAACAGATTAATGAAGCCAGTATGGCTGAATGGTGAAGAGCTCTGGCTTTGGTGTCACCTAGTCCTAGGTTGACCCTTGACTCTTCTGTTTACTCCCTGTGTGCTCTTGGGCAAGTGACTTACCATCTCTCAACTTTGTTTTCTCATTTATAAAGTGGGCACAATATACCTATCTCCAAAAGACTAGTTAAATGAGAGGATTCAATGAGATGTGTTTATGGAATTATTAGTCACTGCATTCAGTAAATGTTCGTTACTGACATTACTTTTTGTCATCTTCATTGCCTGTTTTTTTGCTGTTGTTTTGATTTGATTTTAATGGTGCTGATGGGGAAAGAGCTGAGGTTCACATCTAGGTCTCTGTCTCTGCTTATCTTGTGAGTCCATGAAACTGTTGAACTCTGCCTAGACTTCCACATTCTTCTCTATATGTTTATTACAAGATGTCAACTAGCCAATTGCTGGCTAAGAGTTTTTATAATATCTCTACTGTGTTGTGTGTACTAAGGTGCTCAACAGATCTTTTGGATTAGTGAGGTTAATTTTGCAACTTGCAGAACTTGAAGACTTTAGAACATTTTATTCTTGTCCTGATACATTGCAACTGAGTTGTCTTATCTACTCCTGATATCTCTCAATTGACTTTTAGCAAACATATGTCCTTGTATCTTTTTTATTAAACACATCTCTTCGAGTAATAATTGTGTAGATTCATTCTTTTCTTCATCAGTTATTTATTGAGCAACTGCTATTTGCCAAGCACCTGATGTGGCACTGTAGGATCAGCACTGAACTGCTAACCATAAGGTGGGCGGTTCAAACCTACTAATTGCTCTTTGGAAACTCTATAAAGGGTTGCTATGAGTCAGAACTGACTCGACAGCACATATCAACATATTAGTACTGAGATATGCAATGATTACTGTAGAGTAGATTAACATTTAGATATTAGCTCCCTGGGTGTGGTATATATGCCACCAAGGATGGTTTTAGGCTATACACATAAATGAATATTTTTATTTTAATAATGTTATAATTTTAGTAATGATATAATTATGATATTTTTCTTATAGTAAGTGTAATAGTTATTAAGCCCATAATTTCCAAGGTATTATTGCTTAAGATATGGTTCTCATACTTTGGACATAGTGTCAGGAGGTAACAGTCGCTGGAGAAGGATGCCATGCTGGGTAAGATGGAGGGTCAGAGAAAGAGAGGAAGACCTCCAACGAGATGGATCAGCCAGGTGGCATCATTGATGGCGTCAAGTGTGGCAGCGGTAGTGAGGTTGGCCCAGGATCAGACATTGTTTAGTTCTGCTGTGCATAGGGTCGCTATGAGTCAGTTCCAACTCGATGGCACCTGACAACAACAACAACAACAACCTTGTTGGGTTGTT
>NW_006408587.1:4584032-4618432 GCF_000296735.1 Chrysochloris asiatica
AACAACAACAACAACAACTGAGTTAATAAGGAGCCCTGGTGGTTCTGTGCATTAGGCGTTGGGCTACTAAACTCAAGTTCCGTGGTTTAAATCCACCAGCCACTCTGAGAGGAGAAAGATAAGGCTGTCTGTTACCGTAAAGATTTATAAGCTTGGTGATCTTATAAACGGTGGCTGTGACTCAGAATCAACTCAGTGGCAGTGGGTACTGAGTGAATAAATGGGATATGGCAAAAACAGAGGAAGTGGCACCAGATTATTGAAGTATGAAACACTCTACAATGAAGTGACAGAATTCTTTACTGTTAGAGTCACAATTTTCAGCAAGCTGTAGTGTACAAATACCAATAAATATTTTCTGTTCTCTCCCTTGGCCCAATAAGTCACAGGATTGGATCTTGGTATGTAAGAGATAACCAAAACAAAATACAAAAACAGTTGCCATCGAGTTCATTCTAACTTCTGGTAACTCCGTATGTATCACTGAAAACTACTGGGTTCTCAATGGCTGATTGTTCAGAAGTAGATCTACAGGGTGTTCTTCCAAAGTGCCTCTGGGGTGGATTTGAACTTCCAACCTTTCAGTTAGCATTGGAGTGTGTTAACCATTTGCACCACCTAGGGACACTGTAAAAGACTTGAAGCCTCAGTCTTGGTTCTGCTACTTACTCTAGCTGCGTGACTCTGGAAAAGTCTCTTCCTTTCTTTGAACCTTCCCCTCCCTGTCTTTTGTATAGTAATGGGCATAATGAAACATGTTTTCACTGCCTCACCAGAGAATAAGGTTATGGATCACGAGAGAATGTCTTTTACAAGTAGTAAAGCACAGGGACGTATGTAGGGATGAGGTGACATGCTTGTGTATGTGTTTAAGTCTATGTGTAAATTAGCAATTATGATTGTTAGTAAAAGTTAATATATGTGTTTATTTATTTATTTCCTTTGTTTACCATTGTTGCATGTTTGGCACAGGCTGAAGACAAGAAAGTCTCAGAGAAGACTCTTCAGACTCCACTTTTGCCTTCTCCAATAGCTGATCATGTCAAGTGCAACATTTTGAAAGCCCAGTTGGAGAATGCTTCCAGAGTGAATGCCCAGGTGTGTGGAGCAGATACATTTCTTTGATTTTATTTGATCAAGATTTCCTTGATGCCATATAGAAGAAAGGGATGCTGGGTTAATTAGGTTCAGTCAAGAAGAGGAGCAGTTTTCACGGGGTTTTCAATGGATGAGTTTTCAGAAGCAGATTGACAAGCTTTTCTTTAGGTGTGCCTTTAGGTGTACTCAAATCTCCAGCCTTTTGGTTAACAGGCAAGCATGTTAACCATTTGTAGCACCCAGGAACAAATAATTATTAACTCATATGAAACTTTTAATTTGGTAAGTGAAAGAACAAAAAGAGAAGTCTAAGGCAGTGGTTTTCAAACCTGAATGCCCATATAATAGTCACCTGGAGAACTCGTCCTCACCACAGGGACTCAGTAAGTCAGGGTGCTGATGGTGGTGGTTATGTGCCGTAAAATTGGTTCTGACTCATAGCAATCCTGCACAGGGTTTCCGAGGCTGTAAATCTTTATGGGAGCAGAACGCCTCATCTTTCTCTCTTGGAACAGCTGGTAGTTTCGAACTGCTGACCTTGATGTTAGCCTGACTCTAATCACTATGCTACCAAAGCTCCTAAGTCAGGGTGGGATCTGTGAATTTGCATTTCTAGCAAGGTCACAGCACCACACTTTGAGTGACACTAAGTCCTAGTGTGGCGCTATGGGTTAATGTGCCAGAAGGCAAAGTCATTTAAACTGCAAGGTCTACGGTTCAAGCTCACCAGTCACTCCTTGGAAAGTCTATACAGAGTCAGTCACTATGGGTTAGAACCGACTTGATGACACTTAACAACAACAACAACAATGTACCATAGATAGTGAGCACAGGAAGCATCTGCCAACCCATGTAGCAAGCATAGGGCTGAGTGAAGAAGGAGGGAAAGATGTAATTATTAAAATGTAGAAGCTTAGAGAAGATACCACATGGAGAAACTCAGATATCTGTGAAGGGGTCACTGCTCACCCACTCCTGTGAGTTCTATACTAGAACGATATGCCCCTCAGGAACAGGACCCAGATTCTGAGGAGAGGTGCTAGCTAGCTGATGCTGGTATGTCTGAACTAGATACCATGAAGCTAGGTCTGCAAGTGATGGAAAACTGTAATGTGGATTCAGCTGTTGCTGCAGGAGGAAGAACTACTGCTGACGTGAAGTCATGAGACTGGCAACCTCCCAGGGGAAGGAAGCACATGGCAAGGAGCAAGCTCAGCTCTCACTAGAGCCCCCAATCAAAAGAACCTATCATGAGCCCCTTGTTGTTGTTAAGTGCCACAAAGTCGGTTCTGGGAGAGGAGATTTGCAGGGTCCCAGTGTCAGTGGAGGATTAAAGAGTGGATGAGAGATTGACTGGTACAAAGCCCCCACTTGTAGCCATAGCTATGACCAATGGTTGATCATTCCACTCCGAGCCTAAATGCAGACTCAGGACCCTTCTCCACATGATGTTCCAAGGAGATGCCACCAGCTCAAGTGGAAACCCATGTGCCATTTCTACCCTGGAAGCATTCTATTAAAAACTACCATTTGTATATGATTTCTTTTAAAATGTAGATAACTATCTTCTTCTCTTCTTCATTCCTTATAATCCTAATAGCTCTACCTATGCTACCTGTTGTTAGGTGTCCTTGGGAAGGTTCTAATTCACAGTAACCCTGTAAAGGGTTTCCGAGGAGCAACTGGTGGGTTTGAACTGCCGACCTTGTGATTAGCCATCAAGTGCTCATCCTATAACGCCACACCAGGACTCATGTTACCTAGGACAATGTGAATATTCAGTCATTTCTTAGAGTACTACTTCACTTACACATATAGCAATCTGAATCATTTAGGTCCTTCAGAACCTACCATGAAAGACACGAGAAAACTTACCAGTTTCGGGCTTGTGATCTAAACATGCCACAGTAAGGTATAAAACTTCAGAATCAGACAGCCTGTGTTTGAATCTCCAGTCTGTTAATTATCATCAATGTCACCTTAAGCTTATTTGTAATTTGTGAGGCTCAATTTTCCTATGTGTAAAATGGGGATGAGTCAGTTCCAACCCATAATGACCCTGTATAGTGTTTCCAAGGAGCAGCTGGTGAGCTTGAACTGCCAACCTTGTGGTTCAAACCAACTTTGCAGTCCAGTGCATTAGCCCAGAGCGCCACACCAGGACTCCATTTTTAAAACATACTGGTGTTGGTGGCTGTGTGCCGTGGAGTCGGTTCCGACTCATAGCGACCCTGTACAGGGTTTCCGAGGCTGTAAATCTTTATGGGAGCAGAAAGCCTCCTCTTTCTCCCGCGGAACAGCTGGTAGTTTTGAACTGCTGACCTTGCGGTTCACAGCCTATGAACCTTGCGGTTCATAACCACTACGCTACTATCCCAGAACAAATAAAACTGATATATATTTCACAGTTTACAAAGTTGATATCATGCATTTAAAAGTTCTATCACGTTCCCAATACCCCAATGCTTCATGTTGTCTGGGGAGAGCTCATATTTTTGCTCCATTGAAGAAATGAAGTGTATTAGAAATACTTTGGTAAAATGTAGAGCAAAGGTAAGGAAGGAGTAAGAATCAAAAGAAAAGTTCTTGGTAAAGCAAACCTTTTTGAGGACATGGAGGCAGAAAAGAAGGGGACTTGTGAATCCAGTAATTTTAGAGCATTGTTTGCCAAGAAGTATCTCTGGTGGCACACTGGTTAAGTGATTGGCTGTTAACTGAAAGACTGCTGGTTCAAACCCACTAGCAACTTCCCGGGAGAAAGGTGTGGTAGTCTGTTTCTGTAAAGATTCACAACCTTGGAAATCCTATCAGCAGTTCTACTGTGTTCTACAGGGTCACTGTGAGTCTGAACTGACTTGAAAGCCAGGTGTTAGAAAGAGCACTGGTCTCGTCAGATGTTCCCCAACTGCTTAGGAAATGCTCCACCCTGAATCCTCTGAGAAATCATAATGTACATGAGCATCTCAGAGACTCCAAGAAGTCTTACAGGAAAGAAATGTGATTGACTTGTTTCCTTCCTAATTGACCAGAGAACCCTTTTGTAACGTAATTTCTCTGACACCTGTAGAAGTGGTGTTCATGGGAATATGGGAACGTACTTTGGGAAGTACTGGTTTAGAGTGTGTGTTGTGATGGGAGTAGATTGAAGGAGGAAGGGAGGTGGTTGATGCATAGTCAAGCATAGTCGTAGGGGCTTACGTGTTATTTCCAATTAGTATTGATGCAGAATAAGGGTGTCAGGAAGGGAAGCAGAAGTCAAGCAGGTTGACTTGACTGTTGACTGCCTTTTGCCAGCGAGTCTACTCTGACTCACAGCAACCTATAGTACAGAGTAGAACTGCCAAGGCTAGGAGCTCAGTGGGTTCCATGGTTAAGTGCTTGGTCACTAACTGAAAGAGCCACAGTTGGAGCTCACCAGTTGCTCTTTGGGAGAAAGCTGTAGCAATCTGCTTTCAGTTAGCATCCCAGTGCTTAACCACTGAACAACCAGGACTCTTTAACTATCTGTTCCTGGCTCTAAACAAGGCTTTGATCAGAAAGCAGGCTGGATACCTGGACAACCCTGGCTAGTTAATAATGCGATAACCTCCAGCCTATATCCTTGAAATCTTTGTTCACTGTGTATTTAGAACAAAGACTGAGCTCTGTATGTTTGAGGTGGTTACGAGAACCCTAGGCTGTTCCATCTCTCCTTGACCTCCAACAGGGGATCAGCTGGCTTGGCTGGCTGAGTGAGTATCCCCTGTTTTCCCACCATTCTTAGTGAGACTCACCAAAGGAGGAGGATACATGTCTATCAAAAGCATATGATGTAATACCTCCCAAACTTGTTAAGCTGATGTGAAAGGGCAGATCTTGAATTCCTTTGTAAACTCTAAGTGATATGTGAGCATATTGCTGACTATTATTTCTGATGTGAAATGAGGCTGGGAAGTGAAACTGTGGGCTTGGCTTTTCCCACACTGTCTCCTTCTCATTCATGTAAGAGTTTGAGTTGGCACATAACAGGTCCTCTGTCAAAGTAAGAAAGAAAGAAGTGGTTGCATTTGATTGTCTTCATTCCCATGGTGGGGAATGACTGAAGACAACATATGTTAACTTGTATAAATACCAGAGTAAAGTTGGTTATTAACTGAGTACTTGATGAATTCCTTCTTGGATTCACCTTCCCATAACTATATAAACTTTTGAATGTAGGAGACTGGAAAACATTTTTGCATGCCAAGATGTTCAGGTTTGACTAACCTGTTTTCTTTAACAGGTTGGAAAAGAGGAATCAACATTTATAAATATCAATAAGAAATCCAGTCTTCAGGATGCTAATGTAAGGTCTGTTGCTTCTTGTTCGAATGGGGAAACCATACTGTCTGTATCATCAACATTATCCTCAAAACGCTGCCCACAAGGACATTCACTAATAAAATTAGAAAGGAAAAATAAAACAAATACTTTGAGATTGAATAGGTAGAAAGACTGGTTTAAATAATTTCCTTTAAAGCTCAAAAATGCTGCTTATTCTTCTTGTGATAATTCTACCTAATGCACTGATGAAGAACTTACTCTGGATTGTTTTGTGGTTTTCTCTCAAGCTTATATGTCTGTCTTGGTTCTTCCTCTGCTTAAAATCCTTTTAATGCACAATCTAGCCTCTGCTCACACTCATGTCCCCACTGAGCCTATCTCTCTCTTCTTGGCCCACTGCCAAGACTCTGACCAAGCTACTTGCCAATACTGGAACCACATTTGTTCCCTAAAGCTTCTAGGCCTCCCCTGTTCCAGAGGGACTCACGGACAACAGAAATGCTTCCCCTCTCAAGTGAGAAACAAGTAGAGATGGGGGAGTCCTGTTGCCATCTTGGTGGGAAGCTAAGACCACTGCATCAGGGTGTGTTGTTCAAAATGCAGATTAGTGGCTCCTACTCCAGAACCTTTGGAATGTTGGGGTGAGTTTTGGTGTGGTGACTTAGAACTGTGGTTTCATCAAGTGCCTGGGATAATCTACGAACAACTCCCTGGGGAATGCTTTTAACCAGTTACTATTTGCCATTGAATGGATTCCAACTCAAGGTGATCCATGTGTAATAAAATAAAACTGTGCTTCATAGGGCTTCAAGGGCTGATTTTTCAGAAGGAAACCACTAAGCTTTTCTTCTAAGATACCTCTGAAAGGACTCCAACCACCATCCTTTCAGTTAGGAGCTAATCAAGTTAACCCTTTATACGCCCAGGAACTGGAGAATTCTTATACTATATGGTAAAAATAAAAACAAACATTTCTTTTTATCACCTTATGATCCCCATATCCATGTTTTGGGTATATATGTCTCATACTTCATAGACACATACCAATTTTCAAAACTTTAGTCCATTTCTTCTCATTCCAATTCACCCCGTTGTGTTTTCAATCTTGGTTAATACTGGCATTATTGTCTACCTGTTACCCAATCCTGTAACCTGGGAGTCTTGGCCTTCCTCTACATCACACCCTCATCTAATTGGTCTCCAACTCCTGCCAATTTTATTTCCATCTTCTCTCCCACACCCACTTTCTCCTCTTTATGACCACAATCCCTTTCAACCTCAGACCCTCAGCTTCTCTCTCCTGATCCATGACTGACTGCAACTGTCTTTTCATTTGCTCCTGGCCTGTTTTCATCAGTGTCCTCTGTGCTGCTCCAAGGCCCTTTCTAAAATGCAAGTCTGACAATGCCACTTCTTTGGTCAAAGACTTTAGTGACTGTCATTGCTTTCAGTGTAAGTTCCTGAGCCCAGTGCCTAAGGCCCCTCATAACCTTGCCCATGTGACTTCCCTCTAGTCCCAGTCCTCTGTTTTTCTTCCGGAACCCCACACATCAGCAGTTCCATCGGCCTTGTGTCCTCCATTCAGTCTCCACTCTGTGTCCCAAGTTACTGATCTTCCTTCTGTCTGGTTAAGGGCAAACCACTCTGTGAAGCCCCCCAGTCTCAGCCATTCCACTTAAGCAGTTATGTGCTCCCCCTTAGACTGTGAGCTTTTCCAGGAACCATGTTCAGCTCACTCTGGGGACCAAGCTTGAAGAAATCAGAAACCTAGAAAATGTTGACTCCGGTTCCTTACCTTCTTATTCACGTGTTCACTCAAACTTTTATTAGGAACTGACCATGGCTGATCACCATGTTAGGCTAGGCATGGAGTAGAAGAGAAAATGAGGACCCAGAAAAGTTAATTCACTTGTCAGAGGTCCCTTGCTAAGGACTACAACTTGATTAGATATCCTTTTAGTCCCAAAAGATAAAAAAAAAATTTTTCAATGAAATGAGTCATGGTCACTACAAAAATATACTAACCTTTTCCTTAAAATACCATTTTGAGTAGTATCAGTTTGTTTTCTGGTGTAATTTCTTGAGGAAATATAAAGGTGAAAGTTAATGTTTAGCATTTCACATGTACAATGTTGTTAAGTGTTGGCAAGTGAGTTCCGACTCATAGTGACCCGATACAGGGTTTCCAAGGAGCCACTGGTGCATTTAAATCACCAACCTTGTGGTTAGCAGTCCAGTACTGATCCACGTGTACATATGTACACTTGTGCACAGAATTTAAATATGCTATAGAGCAAGAAGTCTTAAAGGTCTTCTGATTATGTATTTTTCACATTAAATGCCCTGTGGTCCTTTCTGTTTTCTTCTTATTATTTAAAAAAAAATAAGAAATGTTTTCTTTATCCAAACATGTATACAGGAGGTGCTTTAGAACAGCATGAGCCTCCTGTTTTAGGAGATGGAGACAGGTAGAAAATGTTTTTAGTTTTATAAGTCCAAGAAGGTAAAGTTTTTAATGCTTTAACATTATATTCATTAAGATTGCTAATCAAAATCAACCCCAAGAAACTGACAAAGTAAATGTCTATGAGCCAACTTGATGGGGCTTTGGTCTCAAGATTGTTGTTGTTAAGTGCTGTTGAGTTGTTCCTGACTCAGAATAGGGTTTCCAAGGAGCGGCTGGTGGATTTGAACTGCTAACCTTACGATTAACAGTCCAGTGCTTATCCTTCTGTTTTCTTTTTAAAGTATATTCTATGTTTTAAAATATCATAGCTACTAGATTACTTGAAGTAAAAACTGATTATCCATGTATTTTTCTCCACTCCTTTTTCGAAGAAGAATAGTTCCAGAACTAAACCTGGATAATGGAGGGAGGTTGTTTGGGGCAGGAAATCTTTATTCTGTACCCTAATGATGTGCAATTCCCCTCTTACTGTGTTTTCTTTCCTATGATTTTGCCTTTTTTTTTTTTTTTAATTTCCTATACTATTAATTTTTATGTTTAATAAATAGAGCTGAGAAGAGGAAAAATGAATTTCCTGTTTATAATAACTACTTAGGTACGATTAATTGAGAAAACAGTTCCTATGACTAAAGCAAGATCATCAATATTTTTTATTGATACTGTTCCTTTTTTTATGTATCTATAGAAGTCCCATTGCTATACATGTGGAAACTCCCCAGCCAGCTGTGGAAAAGCCGGAGATCAAGCCTCCCAGAGTGAGGAAGTTAACCAGACAATACAGTGTGTGAGTTCTGTACCGGATGTTTTTCAATGATAAGAACAAAGGCAATATTAATTGTTTGGTCATAAATGCTCTTATTCCCTCACACCATTCCTAGAGTGCCAAAATTCAATTTATTTCAAATTTAGGTCATATTGGGACTCGATCTTTCTCTCAGAAAAAAAATATTAATGTTTGGTATATGTATTCATTAAGGAGCTCTGGTAATGTAGTGGTTACGAATTGGGCTGTGAACCTTAAGATCAGCAGTTCGAAACTACCAGCTGCTCCGCGGGAGAAAGATGAGGTGTTCTGCTCCCGTAAAGATTTACAGCCTCAGAAACCCTTACAGGGTCGCTATGAGTTGGAACCGACTCCACGGCACATAACAACAACAACAACATATGTATTAGTTATCTATGCTGTGTAACAAATGACTCCAGAACTCAGCACACATTTAATATCTCAGTTTCTGTGAGTGAGAGTCTGGCCACGGCTTAGTTGTGTCTCTGCGCCTCTCACAAGGTGAATCCAGGCATTAGCCAGGGCTGTGGTCCCCACTGGCGATTTACTGGTGTGGCATTTGACAGGATTCAATTCTTTGAGGGTTATTGGATTTGGCTGGCTAGAGGCTGCCTTCAATTCCTTGCCAGGTGGGCCTCTTCAGCTTTCTTTCTTTTTTTTTAAAAATATTTTTGTGTGTGCTAAAGTCTTAGTGGCACAGTGGTTAATTCCTCAGCTACTACCCCAAAAGTTGGCAGTTTGATTTCATAAGCAGTTCTCCCAGAAAAAAATGTAGCAGTATGTTATCTTATAGCTTCTAGCCTAGGAAACACTATGGGGCAGTTTTACTATGCCCTATAGGGTCACTGTGAGTGAAAATCAGCTTGACAGCACCTAACAAAAACAACAAAGTGTGTATATCATCACATTTGTTAACTTAATCATCTTAAGTATTTAATTGCTGTTGTTAAGAGCTGTCAAATCTGTTCTGACTCAGCAACCCTGTAAAGGGTTTCCAAGTAGTGGTTGATAGGTTTGAACCATCAACCTGGTTAGCAGTCCCGTGATTTACCTGCAGTGCCACACCAGTATATAATTGTTGTTGTGAAGTGCCGTCGAGTTGGTTCCGACCCATAGCGACCCTGTATAGGGTTTCCGAGGAGCAGCTGGTGAGCTTGAACCGCCAATCTTGCAGTTCAAACGGCTTTGCAGTCTGGTGCCTTAGCCCACAGCTCCACACCAGTGGCATTAATTACATTCCCAATGTTATACCACCACAATCTATTTGCCAAACTTTTCATCACTTCAAACAGAAACTGTACTGACTGAATGATCGTTTTTCATTCCTGTCTCTTCCACCCTGCCCTTGGTGACCTCTGACCGGCTCTCTGACTCTGCATTTGTCTATTTTAGATATTTCATATAGTTGGGATCATACAGTCTTTGTGTCTGATTAATTTCACTTGGAACCCTGGTGACATAGTGGTTAAAGCACTTAGGTACTAACCAGAAGGTCAGCTGTTTTGAACACAATAGACATTCCACGGTAGAAAGACGTGGCAGCCTGCTTTCATAAAGATATACAGCCTCGGAACCCTATGAGGCAGCTCTTCTCTGTCCTACAGGCTCCCTATGTGTTCGAATCCACTGGATGGTAATGGATTTATTTCACTGAACACAATGTTTTCAAGGTTCATTCCTGTTGTAGTATCTATTAGAACTTGCATGACTTTTATGACAATAATGGATATTTCATAATTTGTTTATCCATTTATCTGTTGATGGACACTTGGGTTGTTTTCACCTTTTGCTATTGTGAATAATATTGCAGTGAACATTGGTGTGCAAGTATCGGAGTCCCTCCTTTCAATTCTTTTGGATAGACATTGTTGTGGGATGTGGTTTTGTTCCGTGGAGTCAGTTCCGACTCTTAGCGACCCTTCACAGGGTTTCCAAGGCTGGAAATCTTTATGGGAGCAGAAAGCCTCATCTTTATGGAGTTCAGAAACCCCAATCAGGGAATGGGATGGTGAATCCAACAGATTCCTGTCTGTACTCATGTAACTCATGTCTCCTGTACACAAAGCAATTTAAAAAATTCATGAAAAATTTCCATTGTCTTTTTTCCCCCCATGATCTTTTAAGTCCATTTTTCCACTATTTTTGACTCCCTTGTATAATGCTGTTATGTGCCCTTAAGTCATGAACAATAGAATGAAACACTGCCTGGTCCAACACCATCCTCACAATTATTCTATTTGACCCCATTGCTTGTATGTTGGTGGTGGTGGTTATATGCCGTGGAGTCGATTCCGACTCATAGTAACCCTGTACAGGGTTTCTAAGGCTGTAAATCTTTATGGGAGCAGAAAGCCTCATCTTTCTCCTCCAGAACAGCTAGTAGTTTCGAACTGCTGACCGTGAGGTTTGCAGCCCAATTCGTAACCACTACGCATATGTTGTTGTTGTTAAGTGCTGTTGAGTTGATTCCGACCCATAGCAACCCTGTATAGGGGTTCCGAGGAGCAGCTGGTGAGTTTGAACTGCCGACCTTGCAGTTCAAACGCATATAGCATAGTACATATATAGCCTATAACACATACGTCTTGATACCTAAACCAACTGTCATTGAGTCATAGGGATTCTGACTCATATTGACCCTTTATAGGATTTCTGAGACTGTAAATCTTTATGGAGTGACTATTGGTTTTGAACCAGCAACCTTGCAGTCAGCAGCCCAACACCTATCGTATGTCTTGATAATCATAATAAATGACTATGTTACTAGCTTATGTATATACTATGTGGTACCTCTTTTTTTCAGTGGGGACATGGCCCAATTATCCTTCCCCTACCTTATCTATCTATAAAACCACTTGTAGATTATTGTTATTTCAGCATTGTGTATATAATGGTATTTACTTCTGTTGCCTTGATTGTACTTTCTATCTAAAAAGTTTACCCTGTAGCAGTGTATGCCTTGAATCGTGAGCTAGAGCATCCAATCTCATAGATCACAAGTCTCTTGAGTGTTATAGTGCGATCTCTATTTAATTTTATTTGGAACATATTAATGTGAAATACCTCATGGCTCCCAAATGCAGGAAAACCAGTGCTAGTGATAGCAACAAGAAGAGACAGAAGAGAAGTATTGATTTGGAAGTGAAACAAAAGGTTATTAAATAGCATGAAGGTGGAAAATCAGTGGATGCTATTGCTTGTGATTTTGAGCATGACCCACTTGACAACCACATTGATCCTCAAAAACAAACAAAAAATTCTCCAAGCTATTAAAGAAAGGAATGACGCCATGGAAAGCTATAAGGCTGACAAGAGAGACCTATATCAGATGTGAAGAAGCTGCTAATGACAAGGTTTGAGGGCGGTGATGGTTAGGTTTGGTGCCAACTTGATGGGGCCAGGATTCCCAGTGGTTTAGCAGTTGAGATGTAGCTGCCTCCCATGATGTGATGTGACAAACCAATAAGAGGATTAAGGGTGAGGTGTTGTTGTTGTTAAGTACCATCAAGTCAGTTCCAACTCATGGCAACCCTTATAGTGTTTCTAAGGATCAGCTGGTGGATTTGAACCATGGACCTTGTGGTGAACAGTCCAGTGCTTATCCTAAAGAGTGCCAAGTTCAGGGGATTTTTGGGCCCAGAGTTAGCAACATAGCCACAGAGGACTAGAGTGGAGAGTGAAGAGTCTAGCTGATAAGAAGAGAGGGCAGACATACGCACAAGAACACCCACACTTGCAGATAATACCCACTTGACCTGGCTTCAATGACTGGATGATTAGAGCTCAACCAGAAGAAGAAAGAAGAGGGAAAACAGAATAATCTGATGATACAATTTGATGAACTTGACATACACCTATGGAAGCAGTAGCTCAAAAGAGGCAACAAATCTTTACAGCGAGGATCTGTCCCATCCCCTCTGCACACGGAGAGGACAGGGATGGGCAACTTGGACATTGGCTACCCAGAATTGGGGGGGCTACAGAGGTAAGAAGTGACTGGTTTACAATCTTTCAAGAGGGAGCCTAGATCCAGAGGGTGTGGAGCAAGGTAGAATCTCCACTGAGTAGTATCTATTCTGTCTAGTTGGGGCTGATGAAAGGAGATGTGGATAGGTCTCTTGTGATACAATAGTGAATAATTGTTATCAGGACTGATTGTAAGGGCTGGAAATGTAAAAATAGACGTTTTGTGGCAAAGAGAGGGGCGTGATTAACTTTGCAGTCTAGGAGCAGAGGTCCCTGGGACCATCAAGGGAAAAGACTGGAAAATGGAACCCTACCCAGAGAAGCAGTGATGCCAGGTATGGAGGCAGAGACGATGACATGGGGAGATGGAGTGGCTGGGGACTTTGGACCCAGAGAGGAAGAAGGGCTGTGTGCGGACGACCGGGGTGTAGGCTTGTGGGGTATACCCATTGGGTGGTGGATGATGCATGGAGCCGATTGTAACCATGGCAAGGAAACAATATATGATGGGATCAATGTGAAGCTAATGTCCTCCCATGTAAACTATCGCATAATTTACAATAAAGCATTAAAAAAAAAAAAGAGTGCCACACCAAGATTACCCTTAATCCCACCATCACTCTGATCTGATTGGCTGGAGATTCCCAAGGGTGTGGCATGAACTACCTTTTATCTTACAAGAGATAAAACAAGAGAGATTTCAGCAGAGAAGGAGGTGGATTCTGTCTTTTGGACCTGGGGTCCCTGCAATGTGAAGCTCCTAAATCCTAGAGAAGGGTGATTCCAAGGGACATGGAGATCTCCAAGGAATACGGGGGCTTTTCGGAAGTGAAAGGAGCTAAGTTTCCCAACTGCTGGCACTCTGAATTTGGATTTCTAGTCTCCTAAATGGTGAGAGAAAATTTTCTGGTTGTTAAAGTCATCTACTTGGGGTATTTCTGTAACCGCATCCGTAGAGAACTAAGACAAGGAACAACACAAAAGTGACTCTCTCTCAACTCTGGAAATCACTGCTAAGGCACAAAGCCTGTGCAAGTTGCTTAGAGCTAAAAGCAGGTCCAGGCTACAATATGGTGTTCACACAGCATCCAAATCATATGATGTCTGAGTTCACAGAACACATTGTGGATGTTGAATGGTGCATGCCTGTACTAAGGAGTAGAATTGCTGGGTCATTTGGTGGTAATTTTGTATTTAACCTTTTGAAGAATTCTCTAGCTTTGTTTGCGAGAGAAAGCATACAAGAAGAGCCAGAGAGACTACTAGGTCTGCCCACACTCAAGGGTAGAGGATCACAGAAAAGTGTCAATACCAGGAGTCAGGGGTCTTTGGGAACCTGATGGAAGCTGCCTGACACAGGATTCAGTGAAATGATAACATGATCTGGCACCAGGATCAAAGCTGATCACGGAATGGTAATGAGCACCGTGGGACGTGTCATCTCCCAAAGTGTCCCAGGCCATCCACTTCTGTTCACCCTAACAATGTGTCTTGGCTACTGTGTACACAGGGCAGTTCTACACTTGTGAGGAAGAACAAAATTACTTTGAAATTTTCCCATCCAAGAACTCACAATGAAGACATAAATGTTGAATAACAGTAGTGGCAGTACTAGCGATAACCATAGTGTGGCTCTCAGATTCTGCCCTTAGCTGTGGACCAGGTACCATGTCTGCATGTACAATTGGTCAAAGAGCTGCAAGGGGAGCTTTTTAAATCTTGGCTAATTTACAGCTGCAAGCTGTAATTAGTGTTGAGCCTTTATTTCATCTTCTATACAATGGACAAGATAGCATCTACCTCTCAGGAATAATGTAAGCTCCTAGCCAGGGGCTGGAACATGGACTGATTTTCCCTATAGTAGAGACTAGCAAGGAGCTCTGGCAGTGTAGTAGTTATGAGTCGGGCTGCTAACCTCAAGATCAGCAGTTTGAAACTACTAGTGGTTCCTTGGGAGAAAGATGAGGCTTTTTGCCCCCCTAAAGATTTACAGCCTCGGAAACCTTATATGGGGTCACTATGAGTCAGAAACAACTCCACAGCACAAAACTACCACCACCAAAGAATAGCAAAATTATTGGTTGGAATTTTCACAGCTTTAAGTTTTTGCCAATAATTAAGCCTTGAATCATTGATACCAGTTACTACTCATTTGCTAATTTCTTGCCATCATAAATACTGGTAAAATTAATAAACACATGGTCAAGGAATATAGATGGAAAAACAGATTTCTGACTTCCTAAAAGTATGGTGATTTTTGAGATAAGTGTGCATCCTGGGAACCAGGTGGGAATGCAGTCAGCCTTCGGATCACGATATATATAATATTTCTAGTTCCTAAGCAAGAGCTGGATGCATTTAGATTAAAAATTGCTCCACCAAAAGTATCATGATTTCAGATGCTCTGAATACTTCAGTCCTACTGAGTTCTGTTAATGGTGGTAGAATCATTTGGGAAAGGATAGTGGTAAAGGTTTATACCATGATGAATATAATCAATGTTACTGAATTATACATATCAAAATTGTTGAATTGGCAAAAGTTTTGTTATAATGTATTTTTACCACACATATACAAAATCCCCCAAAGCCAAATCCTTAGCCATGTTCCTGCCTGGAGATATGGCATAGGAAGGAAGAGGGTGGCTGCTGTGTGTGGAGTGAAGGAAGAAGCAGGACCACTCTGCAGAGTTTGAGGTGAAAGTGTCTAAATATAGCAAGTACATATATTTAGAAAATGACAAGCTAGTTTATTTTTGGAGTCCTGGTGTGGCACTGGAGGATAATGCACTGGACCTCAAGCTTGGTTTCAACTGCAAGGTCAGTGGTTCAAACCCATCAGCCGCTCCTCAGATACTCTAGACAGGGTTGCTATGAGTCGGAACTGCCTCCATAGCATTCAACAACAACAACAACAGCTTTTTTTTTATCTAGACATGTAACTTCACTATAAGCCACTGCCATCGATCAACTAGATTCTGACTCACAGTGATCCTCTGAGGCAGAGTAGAACTTCCCAGAGGATTTCCAAGTCTGTAAGGAGCTCTGGTAGCGTAGTGGTTACGAATCGGGCTGCAAATCTCAAGGTCAGCTGTTCGAAACTACCAGCTGTTCCATGGGAGAAAGATGAGGCTTTCTGCTCCTGTAAAGATTTACAGCCTTGGAAACCCTGTACAGAATCGACTCCACGGCATATAACAACAACACATATTTACAGAAGCAGTCTCATTTTTCTCCCACAGAGTAGCTGGTGGGTTCAAGCAAAATCCAAGCAATTCTGAAAAGTGCAAAGAAAAAAAGTAATTAATTAATTCCCCCTAATTACACCATCAGAAATAACCAGTGTTGACACATGATTGCTACTTTCAAAGTCGTCTATGAATATTTATTGTTACAATAGGAAGTAGTACTTTTGAAGAAAGGGATCATATGATGTATGTCATTGTTGTTAAGTGTCATTGAGTTAATTCTGACTCATAGCAACTCTATAGGGATGGTGGCTTAGAACCACTGACCTTGCAGTTAGCAACCTAGTGTTTACCCTACAGAACCACACCAGGACTATACAAACTATTTTTTAATTGTTAAATAGTGTTATTTTTATTAACAGAAGATAAAGAAACTGAAGTAAAATTGAAAAGACTTGCTGAGTTTTAGATAAATGTTTCTTTATAAGATCTAAGTAAAGTACAAGGTTATGAAAACTATTAAGAATTTGGAGTCTTTTTCAGTTTCTATGGTATCAGTTGACTTGCTGCTATGAGAAATGATCTGCAGGGTTTTAAAGATAGCCTTTTTGTGTAAAATTAATAGTTATGTTTTTAAGGTTATAATAATTTGTAATGGGATAGAAATAAATTCTAACCAACTTCTGTAGTTAAGTAGCTATATAACCTTGAGCGAGTCATTTGACCTTGGATAAATCATTTGGCAATCAGTCAACTGAATATTGAGTAGCTTCAGCTTTTCTGAAAAATGAAAATCATAATATAAGGTTCTTGTGAATATTAAATGGGTTAACACATATATAACTAATCTGACCTGCTTCCAGGGTCTACCTAAATTGCCAGTATCTTAATGATTTTTGTTCACTTACTCAAACCCTACATTTTCCATTTGTTAATAACAGATCCGAATTCCTTGTCTTTTGAGTTCTCCACATGCAGAATGATCTAAAACCCCCTAGGACCCTCCTCAGTCAGCTGCCCGTTGCAGCTGTGTCCCGTGACCACATTTCCTGCGAGGCACGCTGCTTTGGGAAAGCCCTCAATAAAGCCCTCTGAACTCCACACTGGTACCTTCTGGTCACTGGCCCCTGCTCAACACTGGTCCAGCTCAGCCATCATTTCTAACTGACAATGCCTGTGCCAGGATGGCCCAGAAGTTCTACGTAGGAAATCCTTAGGAGGAATCTAGTGGGCGTTCCCAAGACTACCTTCTGGCTTTGGTGCTTTTTTGTAGATCTCACAAACTCAGAAAAGCTTTTCTTTTCAAGGTTATGATGAGAAAGGATACAGGTTAAAATCAGTCAAGGAAGAAGGCACATCTTGTGGAGTTGAGGAGACACCAGGTGTGTGCTTTCAGGTGTCCTAGCCCATTGGAGTTCTTTGGGTTACACTTAACAATGTGCATCAAGATGGATGAGATATTGCCGTACAGGGATGCTCACCTGAGCTTGGGTGTCCAGAGCTTTTACTGGGCAGTCAGTCATATAGGCATGGAGCCCTGTGTGAATGATATTATTAACTATCCAATCTCCAGCCCTTCTGAGTTCAAACTGATACAGCAGTGCCCAAAGCCCCGGGCATACAAAATCAGGCTTTTGCCATAAGTCACATTATTATAGTGGACAAAGGTCTGAGCTAAACAAGATACTCTTATGAAGCAGGATAGTCCAAGGACTCAGAGAATGTCTTCCAGGGACATGCCTCCTAGGACCAGTCCTTTCTCTGAAATGTATCTGCACCTCAGGCCTGCTGACTTAACCCTTTACTGCCAAGACAGCAATCTGGTTGGCATTAAGGAAGAAGGGGCTTGTCTTCATTTCTGAGTTTGAGCAAATGCTGTTGATATTAAGACTGGGTGTATTGACCCCGAATCTACTGCCTGGAAACATTTTTCAAACCTTGACTTGAAACAGTCCCATGAAGTCATTTTTAAACTAAACATCAGTTTAGTTTAATTAATAACGTTCACCTTGAACATTGAACTCTTTGACAGAGTTACCTATATGAGATCAAATTGACAACAGCAGCCCTAAAGCATAGATGAGAACTTCAGGGGACAGGAGTTCTAAGTTACTGAGGGTGAAAATAAAACAGGTCAAGATGGTGAGCATGCTGACACAGTGTGAAGCCTGCAACCTTTGTGTACACATGAACTGTACATGTAGAAACTGTTGAATGGGTGTAGGTTTTGTGCATATTTTCACCAAAAAAGAAATGAAATAAAATAAAGGATGGGGAGGGGGTTGATGATGTTATCCAGTGCTGTACCAGGATGACCTTGTTGTTGTTAAGTGCCGTGGAGTCAGTTCCAACTCATAGCAACCCTGAAGAGGGTTTCCGAGGCTGTAAATCTTTACAGGAGCAGAAAGCCTCATCTTTTTCCCATGGAACAGCTGGTAGCTTTGAACTGCTGACCTTGCAATTCACAGCCCAATTCGTAACTACTATGCTACCAGAGCTCCTTAGGATGACCTTAGACCCAGGATAAACCCAGGGAGATAGGCCAGATTTCCTTATCTACCTGGGTCATCTCATTCCATCAGGAACTTCTAAGATGAGAACCACTTGGTCCTGAAACAAATGTGCCAATCTATCACATCAAAGGGACAGTCAGACCATGAACAGAGTCATGACACATTTACTCGGAGCAGTGGATAGCCATGAACCTTGTGTTTATTTACTCTCCAAAGGGAAACCACTCAAAATCTTAGCCCTGGCAAGTAACAGAAAATCCAGCCCAAGTTTGGTTTTCCAAAAAAAAGTCTAAGTATTGGATTTCCTAAGCTGGACATCTGGTGAACATCTGTTTGGGAAACTCCCTTTTCCACCTTCTTGGTCCTACCCACCCTCCTTTACTCCCCACAGTGTGTTTATTATTGTAATGAGCAGAGCTTCATGTGCTTTTAGTAACTGCAGTGATGAAGACGACCTCCCTCCGGACTTGGCTGAGGCAGTAGGAGCAACCACAACGACAACCACAAACACAGTCACCACTACCACCATCACTACCACACAGATCTCAGCGCCACTGGCATCTCCCAAGATCCAGAAAGTCAGCTCGCCTCAGAAGTCAGAAGGCAAGGGCCAGTCATCCCCAGGAGCCAAGGTATGGTACCCAGGAGAAGTATCCAGGATTGCTGGGAGTTCAGTCTGCAGTTTGGAATGGCATCCTGCATGCATAATGGACTTTGTACATTTCAAAACAACAATAAGAACCCCCCAAATTTGCTTTGTATATATTGGGCTGCCAAAACACAAGCCACATGTTTATAAATGACAAATCATAAAATGTAAAACCACATACACTGTATTTCAAGAGAGATTTAAAGAATTTGTGAGGGCAGTTCTGATTTCAGAGCAGCATCCTTGCAGTGAAAAATGTTTTATCCCCCATAACAGAGAATTTGGAGGAGTAAAAGTGATGATGTGTTCGTATCCCACTCCTTATAATGCGTAAAGGGACAGCAACAAAAACCCAGTTGCACCAAGTCCATTCTGGCTCATGGCTATCTCATGTGAGTTAGAGTAGAACCAAGTACCATAGAGTTTTCAAGACTGACCTTTCAGAATCAAATCACTAGACCTTTCTTCTGAAGTGCCTCTGGGCAGGTTCAGAGTGGCCATCTTTTGGTTAGTAGTTGAGCACTTAACACTTTTTCCATCCAGAGAATGGAGAATAAAGCACCATACGTGTGTCAGTGGCCACCAACTTTTTGAAGCCTCTCATTTGGAGTCCTGGTGTAGTGCCTTATGATAAACACTGGGCCACAAGGTCAGCTTGAACTGCAAGGTCAGTGGTTCAAACTCACCAGTTTCTCCTCAGAAACCCTAGACAGCGTTGCTATGAGTCAGAACTGGCTCAATGGCACTTAACAACAACATATGTACAAAACATTATTACTATCATTAGGTAACACAAGGAAGCTCAGAATCCTCCTGGAAACCCAGGTTGAGTTTCCCTCAGTGGAAACACAGGCACTATATGTATGTATATATATTTTATATCCCACACGATGGTTAAACCCAGGATGAAATAGTCACAAAACTTGCTCCAAACTTGGAAACAATTTAAGGGAGTGCAAGGATACACAGACACATCCTACCAGAGGCTTTAGGGCTCCCTCTCCTGGCCGTATCTCCGCTTCGGGTATACCAAGTGAATGGGCTCATTTTTCTCCTCACGGAAAACGGCCAGGCCCACTATGTTAGTGAGATCCTAGGGCAGGAGGAACACAATTTTCAGAGGTGCCTGATCTTCAGGATCTTCTTCATTCATGTGTAGATCAACCTAAGGTCCTGACCATCCCCACTCAGAATGGACTCTTAGATCTTCTTTTACACATAATAGGTTCTTTAAAGTATGTTTCCCAAAAGACCAATCAAAGAGCACTAGGAAGGAAATTCCAGCCTTCCTCCAGAAAAATTGTTTACAAATTTAAAAATTACTTTTTCCCCATCCCACCCTACCTCTACTTCTAGCCATTAGGTTTTGGGATAAATTGAGTTCAATCTCAAGATTTTGTACACTGCTGAGCAAGGGAACTACTGGAGGTTTATCATGATAATAGGAGCCCCTGGTTGGTGTAAGCAGTTGGTAGGCCATGTTTCAAGTCTATTCTGAGGCACTTCAGAGAAAAGGCCATGTGACCTGCTTCCTAAAGGTCATTGTATTAAAAACCCTATGGAGCACATGAGGTTGTTATGAGTTTGAACTGAATCCATGGAAACTAGCTTGGATTTTTGTTGTTGTTGTTGTTATAATAATAAGACCTATGTTAGAAAGAAGACAGAGGAGAGGTTGGGTACCTCTGTCTTCTCATTAAATCCAAGTATAACCTAGGATTTCCAGCACTGTAACTAAGCAGAACTTTTTTCTGCCTTCTTAGAGCCCCTCAGAACGAGGAGGTCCCTTGACCTTGGAGCCTGGTGATCTTCTGATGGATTTCACAGAAGCTACTCCTCTGGTAAATATTCTGTTTTGCTAAAACCAGAAAAGCCACTGATCTTAGAAACGTCTTAGCAGTGGGACAGATGGACAGAGGTGGGCAGTGTTGTTGAGAACTGTCCTGTTCACAGTTTAGTGGCTTAAGAAGCTTCCTTCTGGGGTTCAGGCCCTGATCACCTCCATTTCCAGAGCCCTTTACTCTGAGGGTGGTTACAGGGGTCCTCCGTGCTTCTGTGTGCTTCTCCTCAAGTGTTGCAGGGCTCCTTGGTGCTTGGGCCTTGGTTTCCTGGCTTCCTGAACTGCGCTCTTGCTGTCGCTTCCCAACAACCTGCTCTGGTCTGAAGTGCTGGCTCAAGCCTCATCCTGACTTTCCAGGCTTCTAAGTGCCTTCTCACCATCCTCCATCCCCTGCATGCACTTACCTCGTTAGGGATGGTGGCTCAACTGGGACTTCTGCAGGTGATAAATCTTTTCTGAGTGACAGTACTGGACCAAGAGTCATGAAGACTGGACCCATCTCTGTTCTTCTTAAGAGCTTTGTCACTGAATAGTCACTCTCCCATCTTCTGTAAAATAAGAATGTCATTACCTACTCTCTCTTCATCACAGGGTTGCTATAAGGGAGAACCCTTGGAGAATAAAGCACCCCCAATATGTGTAAGATATTATTAGCATTGTTGTTAGATGACACAGGCTAATTTGCATCTATCTATGGCTGGACTCAGCTTAGTACCCAAGTCAATGTGAGCATCACTCAGAGTCTGCAAATTTGGAAGGAGAGTCAAATTGTGAGGCAAGTTGAGAAATATCTACAGAGGACTTGCTGTGTGCTCAGCCAGGTGCTAGGCTCTTGGGGTCTAGTGGCAGCTGGAGGCTAGAGTGGAAGTCAGGGGCCTAAATAGCCAGGGACATGAGAGCACGTGGAAGAGCCCATGGAACTTCAGAGGTGGGAGTCATTCAGGGTGTACTGACTGGAGAGGAGTGCAGTAGATGCAGTAGCTTCCAAGAGATGGCAGATGGGGCAAAATGCTGTCCAGGTTTTAGGAATTCTCACAGTTCTTGCCTTGGCTGGCACTGGAAATCATTCATAGAGTTGCACTTCTAGTCTGGAGAATTGCTATAGTCTGGGAGCTTTGAGTCAGCACTTTTGAATACACAGTTGAGAACTGGTGTTGGGTGGGGCCCTCTCTGTGAACCCCTCAGAGGTAACTCTCCTCTTAGGTTCAGGGAAACATAACAAAGTTATTCCTGGCCTTATTAGGCACGTGGTCAACACTGTTCACAGAGAGAATGGCTCTTCTCTTCTTCCCTTCAATTAGTGTAACCCAGAAACAGAGGGCCTTCCAACATCACCCCTTTGCACAGATGGGGGAAAGTCGTTCCCAGAGTGGGTAATCCCACAGGAACTGAGCAGGCTTCTCTTCCAGGGCTCTCTGCATCACATTGGGTTACACCTGGCCTCCTGTTAGCAAACTTGTCACTTTAAAGAAGAGCAGGGTCTGGAAGAAGGCTCCGTTTAAAGCATTCCTTGAGTCGCAACCAACTAGACAGCACTTAACAACAACACAAACTGGGCAAGGAGAGGAAGAGGCATGGTGGAAGAGACAGAAAACTAGGCAGTGTGAACCTGATGCAACATCATTTGGAATGTTGTTGTTGTTAAGTGCCGTCGAGTCGGTTCTGACCCATAGCGACCCTGTACAGGGTTTCCGAGGGTGTAAATCTTTATGGGAGTAGAAAGCCTCATCTTTCTCCCGCGGAGCGCGCTGGTAGTTTCGAACCGCTGACCTTAAGGTTCGCAGCCCGATTCGTAACCACTACGCTACCAGAACTCATTTGGAATAGAAGTCCTTATTTACCAGAGCTAATTACAATGGGGACATTCAGTCTCACTGGATGGCAGAATGCCCCAGATAGACCAGAGAACCCCTAGAGTACAGCCATCCTAAGGGCCTATGAAGACACCAAGCAGGAGAAAACTCAGTTCTCAGGGCTGAATTGAAGAAAGTTTTCCTAGCAGGAATAGAAGTTGGTAGGGGAAGACATTACTTGAGCAGCTCCCAGGCTGCTACAATATGTTTCAATAGATGCCATAAGACGTGGCACCCAGTGGCTAACCCTATCTGGAGTCACTGGGGGAAGGAAGACTTCATTGTGTCTGGGTTTTGAAGTATGAATAGAAATTTGTCAGATGGAGAAAACAGACCAAGGCTTTCTATGCAGAAAGTACAAAGTGAGTAAAATACTGAGTATTTCTTAAAGTGCCTATGGTCAGTTTACAACCCCCACTCAAAACAAAAACAAACACATCATGGCTTGGAGAGGAATGATGAGATTCTCTTAGAGATTCGTGATCTGTGGATCGAGCTTATAGATTTAATGACCCCATGTTTTCATTGATGGAACATGATTGGTTGAAATTAGAAAAGAAGATTCTGGCAGAGCTGTGCCCCTCTCTAGCAACAAGCTCATTCCTTCTCCCCAGGGTGCCCCATTCACATCTTTCCTGGTAACAGAGTCCATTGACACCTGGACTGCTCATTTCAGACCAGAGTTTGTAATGAACCAACATTCCCAGGATAAAACATCCTTAGTTTTGGTTGTGTGCATGTGAGACATGTGTGCATGTGTCCAGGACTCAGGGAGAAGGGGAGCCTGAGGTCTGGCATTTGGTCAGAGACCATTCCCTTTGGGGCTTTCCTTAGCACCTTTGGCTTTGGCTCTACAGTGCTCCAGCATCCTGTCTCACTGAATGACAGGGCCTAGAGTAGGAGAGGAGACTCAGACAGTGGGCTCCTCCCTTCAGCTGGTCCTTCCCTCCATTTCTTCCTCCCAGCATCTCTCTGACCTTGCTATTGGGGTACGAAGGGTGCGGTATCTGTGTCTCTGAGGGCCTGAAACTGGGAAACTCACTCCCAGTCAGGGCTATCTGGTGATGCTGCCTGCCTCCAGGGCTCAGTGTCCTGAGGCTGGTGGGTGGTGAGCTGCAGAGTGTCTTGATGCACCATGGGAAGGAGCCAGAAGCAGAGTGAAAGGGTGAATGGCACCTTCCATGATGAACTTGTGGCCAGGACTTCCTCAATTACTTGGTCAGCTGGACCATCTCAGCACATACAGATGGGGCAAGCACTTGTACCAGGTCACATGGTAAGTCCACACCAGCTTCAGGATTAGAACCCACACCATGTACTGCTGTGGCAGCACTTTTCACAGTGACACATGACCTGAACCGGGACATGTCTCTCTCCTCTCCCAAAACCAGTCCCTCACCCATGAAAGTTGTCAGATGCCCTGGCCTCGGCCCAATTCCCCACAGCCCAGCTGTGGGCAGGTCTGGTCCAAGCCCTTGGCCCAGGTTTGGTCCCCATAGTTGCGGAGTGGGGCATGAAAAACGGGAATGCTCAGAGACTCAGCCTGCAGGTTCCTTTACTGCCAGCTCTGGGAATGGACACATCTCAGCCTCTAGCTACTTTCTCTGGACCTTCCCATGAACATTTTCCTTCAGATAAGGAAGCAGCATTTTGCAGGCATTTTCCCCTCTTTAATTGATACTTTTCAGTGCAGCTTTCCCTTGAGCTCACAACCTGCCTTCCTCCTACTGGCTGAGGCTCTGAGAGTCCTGACCAGCTTCTCTAGCCCCTCAGTCCAGTGCTGAAAAGACAGAACTGGAGGAAATTTTCTTCTCTTGATTCAGCCGCATTCTACCCAGATTCTATCAGAATTAGTGTAACCCTGTGATTCTTGATCCTTGTGACTAGTATCTGTATGAGTAGGTTTTCAAGAAGCATAGTCCAAACAGCCAAGAGTAATTAAAAGGTTCAATCTTTACTTGGCATTGCTCAGAAATACTTGAAAGGAGATGAAATCAATAACTCTTGGCAATACTTCTTGAATCTCTTTTTGCCGTCTTCTCAGTTCTCTTATACTCTGCCTTACAGTAATCCATTCTCAAACTTTCCACAAAAGTCCTCTTTCCAGCTTCACTCTTGCAGCTTTTTTCTTCTTTTTCCAAACCTTTTCTTTTTCAATCACTAACTCTTTTAACATTTAGATCAGTTTTCCAACTCTTAAGCTTATATCAATGCATTTGAATTATGGTGTTGGCAAAGAATATTAAAAGTACCATGACATGCTCTGATTGGTGACCACGCTCATCACCAATAAGAGGAAGTGAGGGAAAAACAGCAATGAAGCTGCAAGCTAAGCCCCTACAACGTTCAATAGACTCCTGTGAACCTGGCTAGAGACCTGGTTGGCTAGCAGTGTGGCAAGACCTGAGAACCCTTGGGCCCAGAGTCAGTGACATAGCCACAGAGGACTAGAGTGGAGAGTTGAAGCGTCCAGCTGATAAGAAGCGAGGGCATATGCATAAGAACACCCACACTTGCAGATAATACCCTCTTGACCTGGCGTCAATGACTGGATGATCAGAGCTCAACTAGAAGAAGAAGAGGAAAAAAGAGTAATCAGATACAATTTGATGAACTTGACCTATACCTATGGATGCAGTAGCTCAAAAGAGGGAACAAATCTTTACAGCAAGGATCATTCCCACCCCCTCCATACGCAGAGTAGACAGGGATGGGCAACTTGGACATTGGCTATCCAAAATGGGGGGGTGGGCTACAAAGGCAAGAAGTGACTGGTTTACAAGCTTTCAAGAGGGAACCTAGATCCAGAGGGCGTGGAAGAAGATAGAATCTCCAGTGAGTAGTATCCAGTGTGTCTAGGTGGGGCTGATGAAATGCTGATAGGTCTCTTGTGATACAATAGTGAATAATTGTTATCAGGACTAACTGTGAGGGTTGTAAATGTAAAGGTAGACGTTTTGTAGCAAGGAGGGGAGTGATTAACTTTGTAGTCTAGGAGCGGAGGTCCCTGGGACCATCAAGGGAGAAGAGCAGAGAGCAGCACCCTACCTAGAGAATCAGTGAGGCTTGAGATGGAGGCAGAGACGATGGAGCAGCTGGGGACTTTAGACCCAGAGAGGGAAAGGGGCCGTGTGCTGATGACTGGGGGGCAGGCTTGTAGTGTATACACTTTGGTTGGTTGATGATGCATAGAGGGGATTGTAACCATGGCAATGAAACGATATACGATACGATGAATGTAAAACTAATGCTCTCCCATAAATATCACATAATTCACAATAAAACATTAAAAAAAAAAAAAAAAAGTACCACGGACTTTCCAGAACAAACAAATCTGTCGTGGAAGAAGTACAGCCAGAATGCTCTTAGAATCCAGGATGGCAAGACTTCGTCTCTCATATTTTGGACATGCTGTCAGGAGGAACCAATCTGGAAAAGGACATCATACTTGGGAACTTCTTTTTTTTTTTTTTTTTGCTGGAGTGTCAGCAAAAAAATGGAAGCCCTCAATGAGATGAATGGACACAGTGGCAACAAGAGTGGGCTCAAACAAACAACAGTTGTGAGTGTGGCCCAGGACTGAGCAGTGTTTCATTCTGTTGTGCACAGGGTCGCTGTGAGTTGGAACCAACTGGACAGCACCTAACAACAAACATTATAATTTTTGCAGCTGTTTTCTGCCCATTTCCAAATTCTGGATCACACTATATCATAATCTGATCTTAGTTTCTTAAGTGGGGCAGGGGAAAGGAGAACAGAAGAGGTGGGGAACGGAGGTGGGAGGGAAAGACAGTGAGTATGACACCCAGTCTCCATTTGGTCATCTCGTTTGGGGTATTCTTGTGTGTACACATAGAGTTGGGAGTTATTAGTGATGGAAGAGTGGGGCTGGAAGGAGGGTACATTTACACGTGAATAACAATGGAGTGTCGCTTCCGGCCTCCCACTTCTAGCTTCACGTCCAGCCAGCAGCATATCAACATCTCTGCCTTCTGAATGCTGGCTTTCTTTTTGGTCTCTCTTTTGATTTCATATGTCATGAGTCACTGCACCAGAACACAAGTCTGTTCAGACCATAGAATGTTAGTCAAGAGTTCTTGTGTCAGAGAAGAGATCGTTGTTGTGTTATTGTTAGGGACGGTCAAGTCAGTTCTAACTCATAGCAACCCTAAATAGAGTTTCCAAGGCTGTAAATCTTTATGGGAACAGAAAGTCTCTCATCTTTCTCCCATGAAACTCCTGGTGGATTTGAGCTGCTGACCTTGAGAGAGGAGATAGATGTGGCCAAATGAAGACTGTGTAAGCCCAGGCCCTGGGTTGAACATCAGGAAAACTGGGTTCCCCTCTGGCTCAATAACTTGGTTTTTATTTTGAACGTCAGTTGACCAGGAGGGCCAAAGCTTAATTTCAAGTCGAATCAGTTCCTTTCTTTCTTCCTGGAATTTTATTTATGTTCTCTAGAGCACAGGTGGGTGGAGGGATGTTTGTGCCATCCATGATGTCATCTGCTCATTGGTACTTCTTGACACAGTCTCTTCAACTTTCATGCCCCTTTGGGTGCATAGAAACCACTTTCCCGCTGTGATATGTGAATCCTGACCTGCAAGACACACCATGCATTTGGCTCCCTCCTAGGTCCTACCTAAGCAATGGGGTACAGAGCCACTGAGCCTTTTAATTCCTGTGTCTCTGAGCAGCCCATGATGGAGAGAGCACGGAGTCCCTTTCCTCAGTACTCTTGATGTGTGCACCCCTCTCACTTTTCTCTTTCCAAATTGTCAGTCTCTTTTCATATCTGGATGATGAAGGAGCCTAACATGCTTTGTTGTTGTTAGGTGCCATCAAGTCAATACCGACTCATAGCGACCCTATGCACAGCAAAACGAAACACTGCCCAATCCTAGGCCAACCTCACTACTGTTGCCATGGTTGAGTCCAACACCATTTTTCTATGCTGAGAATCTTTTTTGCTCCCCAAAGAGTTGGATTTTGAAGCTCAAAAGTCAAGTGTCTGTATAAGAACCTACTTGCCTGAATGTGGAAAAGACCCTGTTGTTGTTTGTTATTAAGTATCGTCAAGTCAATTCCGATTCAGTGACCCTGCATAGGATTTCCAAGGAGCAGCTGGTGAGTTTGAACCATTGACCTTGTGGTTCAAACTGGCCTTGTGGTCCAATGCTTTATCCTACAGTGCCACACCAGGACTACAGGAAACACCGTAGAAGGAAAGAAAACATCAAGAGTAAAATATAAAATGATATTTCAAGACACTGTACCCTATTTCTTTCCTATTTAATACGGGTCAAGAGCGTAGAAGCCCAAGGATGTTCTTTGTGCTTGAATTCACTCAGATGCAGATGTAGAAAGGTCAGAAATGCTTGTGGGAATAGATCAACTTGTTTTTACCATAAAAGTCCAATACTGGGCAAAATCCTAAGTTATCCATTATAGTCTTCAGATGAGACATACATTGGCCTCTGTGCAACATGCCTGTGTTTCCTGATCATTTACAGCAGTTTTTCTACTCTTCTGAAAACACACATTGAGCGCTTATTATTATCATTGTTGTCATGGAGTGACACTGAGTCGGTTCTGACCTATAGTGACCCTTTATAGGGTTTCCGAGGAGAACCTGGTACACTCGAACAGCCAACCTTGCAATTCAAACCGACTTGGCAGTCCAGCACATTAACCCGTAGCGCCACACCAGGACTCTACCTACTATTATAAGCAGGGACAAAGGCCAAGAAGCCTGGGGTCCCAGAGGCAGTTGGTTCTGGTTGAAACCTTGATGCATTGGGGCAATGGTGAGAGCTGAAATCGAGGGCTGGTAGGAGTCAGCTCCGTGCAGGCATAGTTACCATTTTACAAAGCTTAGTGCTGACACTGAAGACCATAGAGAGATTTGGAAGGGTCCTAAGTAGGCGGGTCAAACGTCAAACTGAACTGCAGTGACTAACATGGACATAGAATAAGAATTTTTGTATTTGTTAAAAACGGATTTAGAAATGATCAACATGAGGGTGTAGAAACGATGTAGACTGAGACTTTGCAAATGCAATTTCTGCATCCCTCAAATCTGAATAGTAAAATAAGGCTGTTGTGAAGAGCATTGTGGGAGAACAGTTGTCAAAGTCCCGTGGAAACTATCCACAACTGCACAATTGTAAAGAGGACAGACTTAGATCCATTTGGAGAAAGAAAAACAAACCTGTTATTTTCTTGTTTTTTCATTGAAATGTGCCCAACGGCTCTCTATTATTCCTTATGGCAGAATGATACCTACATTTCAAGGAAACCTTCTTGAACTAAAAAAAAAAAATGCATGCACTTGTTTTCTGGAAAGAATGGTCTATCTTTGAAACCCAGACCCTGTCAGCTGCTCCCTGTCCCACATCCGAACAGCCCTTGCTCACCATCTGCATCCTCAACCAGTGCAAGCTGTTGTGTCTCTGCTTTGTGCATGGCATGATTCTGGGCCTGGGCTGGCAAACTCAGACCCCAGATGGCACAACACTTCTCTCTCAGTGCTTGTTGTCTTTCATTTAAGCAGTAAGGTGCCACGGCTATCCCAACTTAAAGGGCAATACAAGACTTCAAGGCCTGGGCCCATGGGCATGCAGGAGGAAGAACAGGCTCAGGGCAGTGCATTTTTTTTTAAAGAAATATAACAGGTCAGATCCTAAACCATATGTTCCTCTCCCTCCACACCCTTCATCCCCATATATTTCTCCTCTAGTGCTCTCTGGTGACATACACCAACATACATGCCACAGAAACACATAATGTGTGCCCTTATTTGGCAGGCTGCAGGCATGCTCTGAGCGTGGAAGTAAATACTATCAGGTGTGTGTCCCCTCCTTTATGTCTCCCATGGCAGACATCACTAATGGATCTGGCTCTCTTTCTGGCTTGACCTGGGCAATGCTTCAGAAACCTCAGCATACGTGCCAGGAAGCCACTATCAGTCCTGGGGAGTTGATACAGGAGATGCCTTCTACTTGGCTGTCCTGGGAATAGATTTTGTTTTCCTTTTAAATTGTGGTAATTATATATGTAATAAAACATTTTGCATTTCAACAATCGTCACATGTACCTGGGGATGGGTTTTGATGGGTCATTCTGGTGGAGAAAACACATGAGGACCAGAAAGGAGGAGAGAAAGCGGAGGGAGGTGGGAGGGGTAGAAGCAAGTTGACCAGAGGCTGCAAGTCAGCCATGGGCCAGGCTGGCTCCAGAACAGTCTGGAGCTGACAGATCCATCTTGCACTGTGCTGTCTTTCTCTCCTTTCCCTCCCTTCTCTCCTCTTCCTCCTCCTTGTCTCTCACCACCTCCTCCTCCCCTTCTCTCGTCTCCTCGTGAGCAGGCAGAGCCCGCCAGCGCCCCCCACTGTGCCCACTCTCGCTGTTCTCCTCCTCTCTCTCTCCCCATGAAGGAAGAGCTCACTGGAGTTTGCATGCACCCTCCAATCAAAACGAGGCTGGTAGGTACCTGGTAGGGTGAGGGGCCTGCAAGGAGAGGTGAGGTGGGCAGGAACTCCCAGGCAGTGGCCAATGGACATGTACAGGCACCAGTCCTCCAAAGAGCCTGGCTCACAGGGGCTCTCCCTTCAGGAGGAATGGAGAGTTTGGAGTCCAGCCATCCCTGCTCTATCTGGGACACCTGGCTTTGGTCCCACCTCTTTACCTTCTCAAGAACCAAAAGCTGGCTTTCCTAGAGTTTTAAGGAGCACAGAAGTTTTACCTTCAGAGAGAAAAATGTTCTAGTATTCACCAGATGGACTCTTAGTTGTATTTCTATTGAAGCTATTTCCACTTTTCTTCTCTTGCTAGGCAAATTATATTACATAACAGTTTAAAGGGATCACTTACAGTCCTAACCTAGCATGGTTTTTTTGTATGTTTCCTTCCAATATTTATTCATATCCATTCATAATTTTATATTATAATGTAAAAATTTTACGTTATCGTAGGGTCTATATTATCTCCTGTTTTTCGCTTTTCACTTAACATTGTGTTGTTGGGGGTTCTGTCTTGTCCCTGTTACAGCATTTTATTGAATTGTTACTGTTGAACCCAGGGTGTGGCCATCATTTACCAGTTCTTTACTGAGGGATGTGTGCTTTGTTTCTAGTTTTGAACCATTCAAGGGAACATAGCTTTTACATCAGGTGTTTTGTTTTCTTAGGCTAGCTCCTGCTGGGTTAAATCGTGCAACTTGGGCTTTTGCACCATTTTTTAATTGGCTGTACCAATTGACAGTACCATCAGAGGATAATGAGTATGTTTTGCCCAGGCTGACAAACACAGTGTGTCTATTGGAATATATTGTTCATATTTATAGCAGGTTTAAAATAAGTCTTCAAGGTTGCCTTCATGCTCCTTTGCTTAATAGCAATAATAAAATCACCCTTTCCCCTTCTCTGTCATGATATTCTGAGAATTTTCTCTATAGGCCATGTTTCCCTTTGATATTGTTCTCAGAACACCATGTTGGACCATTTGGCAACACAAGGACAATGTTGTTGGTAGCACAGGTTTCAGGGTGCCTACCTGCTTAGATGAGCTTGAGAGTCCTTATATTGTGTTGCAGGTGACTACTGTAGCAACCAGAGTTGGTGCCTAAGTCTAAAGGCAGTTTGGGGTCCATTCTGGGAATTCTGAGGTGTTTAAAGAGTCTTAAAAGAGCTGGGGGGAACGGAGCAGGCTAGGGCTGAACATTGTCATTCAGTGGAAAATACAAGGGCGTTGCCACCCCTAGAGAATAAGAGCCAGTGCCTTCACCCATTTAAAAAGCTTTGCCACATCTGAACAGGATCTAATGTGTTGTTATTCTCCCTATGTACATTTCCCCTCAGAATGGTTCAGAGAATTTAGTGGCTATCCCAGAATCCACAAGAAAGACCCCAAGTAACAAAGACTGCTGTCTTTGGGCAGTGATGGCCTTGTCCTGGACACAGCCCTCTGGCAGCTAAATGGTACAATGGCCTTTCAATCAACAGTTGTGTAGCATTGTTGAGCCTTTGGGCCTTGCAGTACCCCAGTCCTGCTTAGAGAAACAAGTATTCCAACATTCCCCCAGGCCTCCAGGGCACCACAGAGAAAGAAACAGAAGCAAAGACTCATTTAGCACCATTATACCAACCAGATTGGTACACTCAACCTCTATCAAACCTGCCTTGTGCTGCTGCTGCTCCCAGCCCTGGCAATTCTGAACACCATGCCTTCTTTCCCCAAAGGCCAGGGCTGCAGGGTTCTCACATGCTTGTGTGGGTTCCCCTGAGGTTTCCTTCTCTTGCCCAATGTACACAGGCAGTCCAACAAAGAAAGTGAAGAGACAGGGAAGGCCTTCTGGCCTTATTAACCCCAGGTCTGCTGGTACTCAGCCTGCCGTGGTAAACTGTGTTCCATGATATGACCTCCCAGCAGTCTCTAAGCCATTCCCCACTGCTATGGAGAAGCCATCAGAAGGCAGCCTTGCTTGCCTCATTATTCACCCTGATCATGGTCTTTTGTGGTTCAAGCCATGTGTAAGCATGCTTGGGAGGTGCTGGCCTGCAGAGTCAGACCTCAGGGAAGGGAGTTCCAGGGTGAAGTAAAAGCTGATGTTCAGCCATGAGTCATCCCTGCCGACACCCAGCCCATAATACAATGACAGCACAGATCTCCTCCTTGCCAGTCCTCCTGAGGAACCCGTATGTATTTCCTTACCCAAGCTATGAAGTCTCTGCCTGTGTGTCTCCCCACAGCCTTCAGGAGGTTTAAAAATGCACTGCCAACCATTTCAAAACTTTGTTTTCTAATCAGAAAGTAACACTCTTATCTTTCTTTCTTTTTTGAAGATAAAAACATTCCCGGCTGATACAGTGAACCCATTTCCTGAGCCTTTCACCACAGGGCCACAATTTACTGTAAGTCAATCCCAAAAACGATCTGTGTTTTAAAACATGGTTCCCAAATGGCACGCTTTTCTGTGGAAGGCCAGACCACAATGGCAACAGCTTCTTTGATCACTGTGAATTCCGTGTAGTTGGGAAGCAGCTGGGATTTGGGTTCTGGAGAACAAGTTAAATCTGCCTCTTGATAGTTGTGTGGTCTTAGGAAAGTCACTTTACTTGTTCTGAGCACCCTTCTCTTATTTAAGGTGGAAATTATAATGAGAAAATCTTCCATGTATCTGGTTGAGTCAAGAATCAAAAAGGATCCAGGATTTGAAGGTGTTTTACCAACCATGGAGTCCCTGGGTAGTGTAAACAGTCAAGCAGTTGGCTACTAACTGAAAAGTTGGCAGTTCAAGTCTACCCAGAGATGTCTCAGAAGAAAGGCTAGAAGATGGACTTCTGAAAGAACAGCCATTGAAAACCCTATTGAGTTCAATTCTATTCTGACACATGTGTTGATACCATTAGTCAGAATAGGCTCAACTCAATGGCAACTGGTTTGATTTGGTTTTAACCCTCACAGACCATGCCACAAATGTCAATTATGATTGCTGCTTTCCAGACTGGAGCTGCAGGTGGTGCAATTAATGAGACCCAGTAGTCATAACAACCAGCTTCTATTACCACCTGTCAGTCTACCTCCGAGCAGCTTAAGCTCTCTGCAGCATATTTTAAATGTGTTTAAATGTTCGCAGTTTCCTCATCTGCAAAATGAGGGATTTAGATGATTTTCCAACTGGTGTTCAGTTGTTCAGCATTTCTTCAAATGAAAGCCTCTGCAGACATCTACTATGAGATGCCATGTGGCACACAAGTAGGGAGGGTCCCCTCTTTCTCTTAATATCTCCTTCTTACTATCAGGGATCAGAGCTTATAGTCCCAAAACTGGGTGGTCCTGAATGCTCCTTCTGAAGGGATTCTGATCTCTCTGGATGATTTGTAAGGTGAGCTGTGATGTGGCCTAGGACAATCGATTTTCAGGGGCATGAGCTGCTTAAGATCCATAGGGCAGAGATGCTGGGACTGGGCCAGCATGTTAAATACTACTGCCCAGATATTCATCCTGGCCTCTGTTGTTTTTGCTGGACACAGCTCCCCAGCTGGAAGCTTTAGCCCTATTTCCTTCAGTTGACCATTGTGGACTACTCTGGCTTCCTGCCCAACCTTGGCATTGCTGTGAGGCACCCAGGGAGTCCTTCCTAAAAGCTGGGGACCAAGATGAAGCAGGAAGCGAATGTCAGAAACCACACTGAGACTTTTAAGAATTGGGCAAGAGTGGCTGGGAGGCTACTGAAGCAGGCAGAGGGCACAGCATGAATCAGAGTCCTCGGTCAGCAGGGGTCATCACACATTCAAGAGACTGAAAAGACGGCCAATGTGGCTAGGTCTGAGAGTCCAGGGAATGGGGTGTGTTGAGAAGAGGAAGGCAAGGTAGGCAGGACACATACACTGCAGGGGTAAAACCATACTAAAAATTCTTATCTTTATCCTAAGAGCAACAGGAAGGCTTTGAAGGATTTTATTAAAAAGGATTTTAAGCACCTACAGCCAGGGTAGGTGCATTTGGAAATGATTCTGTGGTAGCAGGGGTGGGGACAGTGGGGTCCAGGCCAGGGTGAATTGAAGAGCACTAGAAATCTAAGGACCTCTGGTAGCGTAATGGTTACGAATTGGGCTGCGAACCATAAGGTCAGCAGTTCAAAACTACCAGCTGCTCCGCGGGAGAAAGATGAGGCTTTCTACTCCCGTAAGGATTTACACCCTCGGAAACCCTGTACAGGGTCGCTATGGGTCGGAACC
>NW_006408587.1:4619247-4658934 GCF_000296735.1 Chrysochloris asiatica
GTATAGTTCAGTGTATATCCTAGCCACAGTATAGTTCAGTAGCTACTGTATAGTTCAGTGTATATCCTAGCCACAGTATAGTTCAGTAGCTCCAGGGAACTTTGCACAAAGTTGGCCTGGCTGTTCATCCAGCCAGGGCCTGCTTTCAACAACTGGCTTCCTGTGTGATACTGA
Organism: Chrysochloris asiatica; assembly: GCF_000296735.1. Classification (NCBI taxonomy): domain Eukaryota; kingdom Metazoa; phylum Chordata; class Mammalia; order Afrosoricida; family Chrysochloridae; genus Chrysochloris; species Chrysochloris asiatica. The sequence goes on from NW_006408587.1 coordinate 4,619,422, forward strand.
GATCACTTTCTACCTTGTATTTAGGTCTCTTAACTAGGTCTCTGCTTGATGCCCAATGTGGTCCATCTAGAATGGGAATCCCTGCTCTGCTGTGGCCAAATTTATACACAGTGTCCTTCTTCCTAACTTGGTCTGTTCCTCTGATGTGTATTTTGTTCCAGTGAGAGTTTATTCAATCACTCATTCAACAATTATTAAAAAGACAGGTACTCGAGTGTTGAGTTGTAATCATATTAGTAATTTTTACTGTGTCCTCAAGGTCATTTTAAAGTAAAAGCAAGATGATTTTTTTTTTTTTTTCCTTTTTAATCCCTCTGAGCGCATAGAAGTGAAGAACAGAATGACTATAGTACAATTTGGTGTCACTTGCCTTGATTTATGCTGAGGACCCAGCATTATGACCCACGGTTGTATCTGCACCATCAATGCAAACGTCCCTCTTTTATCAGAAGGAATCAAAAGTGGCATTTATTAGCCCAATCTCTACACACTTTGCTGTAGTAACAAGAGCACTTTGAATTCTAGTCCTATATCAGGCAAGATAGGCTAAATCATGTTATAGCATGACAAGTGGAATTTCCTACACACTCTGTATGTCATGGGTGGACTTAGGGCGCTGCTCTGTGTTGCCCTCTTTCTGTGACCCTGGTAAATGGAGCAGCCACCATGGGGGACATTAATAGTCACAGTGGCAGAGAAAAATGAAAAATGGTGACCAATTGGCTCTTACAGCTTTCAACAGAGGTGAAACACAGCAGCTCAGTCCACATTTAATTGGCTCAAGCAAGGCACATAACTATTTTGAACTTTAAAAGGGGCAGGAAGTTCATTCCTACCATGACCCTGGAAAATGGTGAGTCAGAATTACCTGCAGGACAGCACATGTGGTTGCTACAGCTCGAGCATTTGTGAAAGCTCTCTGTGGCAAATATCACTTGCTATCCAAACGTAAGATGCTCATGGTCTTGTGGTGAATCTCTTGGCATGGTTCCATCCCAGCCCAGATCAGTTCTTTCCTTAGGTGCAGGTATAAAACACAAACAGGAATCTATGTTAGTCAGTAATAACCTTCCAGGGCCCCAACCCTCAAAGCCAAGCCTTCTCCTCCCCATTCCTCAAGCCAGGCAGTGTGCTTAACCACCTACAGCTGTACTTGGCATTTTTGTTGGTTTTCCATGTCCTGCTAGAGGCAGCTCATATGTATAATCATGAAGAAGATATTGTTTATTTGATGATCAACATTTCTCCCTTAAGAAGCTGTGTGATAAATTACTCTGAGTTTAGGCCAAGGAACTAGTGTGAAAAAGGAAGTCATGAAACATATAGCTGGAATAATTGTACAGCGAGATGAATTAATCAATGTCACTGAATTATACCTATAAAATGGTTGAGTTGGCATGTTTTTAATGTATTTTTTACCACAATAAATAAATGTATAGATGGTATTTTCAAACTGGTATAAAACAAAAACTAAACATAGTAAAATATATTACTGGGATAATAGTAAGGGATTCTGGGATTTTTTTTCATGTATCGACTTTTATATGTCTTCTAAATTTTCTATATGAAAGAAATTAACATGTCTTACTTTGTCATGAAAACAACATTAAACTAACCTCCCTCAATAAGGAAGTGTGTTCTAGGTTCTCAAACATCAGAACCACTTGGAGGTCTTGTAAGAACACAGGTTGCTTGAGTCCATCCCTAAAGATTTTAGTTCTGAAAGTCTTGGTGGGGGGGGGGGGCTGAGAATTTGCATTTTTATTACATCTCAAAATAATGCTGGATCAGCCTTTGAGAACCACTGCTATAGAGGTAAAAACACCACTTATGGAATCAGTTACTTCTGGTTCTGAATCCTGGTTCTTAACATTTTCCTCTGTGACCTTGGATGGACTGCTTCTCTGACACTCACTCTCCTTTCCCATAAAATAGACTCTAAAAATACACATTTCTGTGCTTTTTAACATCTCTGAAATCACAATATTTACTACAGTAGTGCATATAATCAAGTTTGGGTGACCACCTTTTACTTTCTTTGTGACATGCAAAAATGGTCCATCTTACTGCTGATGATATCTGAGGTGTGATGAAATAGGATCACTTGATCAAAAGGTCAGTTTGAACCCCAAGGTTCAAATTCAGAAGCTGCTCCTCAGAAACCCCATATAAGGTTGCGATGAGTAGGAACCGATTCAATGGCGCACCACCACTCTTAAAAGTTGTCAAGAGGTAACGTTTGTAACGTGCTTGGCATAGTGTCTGGCACACAACAAATTGCTGACATAAATGGTGATGGATTTTAGTTATTAAAAAATAACAGGAACTGTATGGGAATAGCTGACAGTGGGAAAATGGAACTGAAATTGAGATTAACGCCCTCTTTGCGCTTTCTTCTCCAGGCCGATTTTCGAGAAAGTAAATTGCAGTACTGCCCTGGGCAGTCTTCGCCACTGATTCCAGCCACGGCCCTGAGGCCTTTGACAGAGTCGGTGTCTACGGTGCAGACCCTCTACACCACCCGCAAGCCGGTGTCTCTGGCTGCCAGGTCAGTCACATCAGCACCATCAGCTGTGTCCTGGGTATTTTCCATCTGAGAGACATGTGTTGCTTGTGGTTATGTCAAATCTGTATAATGATTACCTTTATTGAGATATAATTCATGTACCATATACCATGCAATTCACCCATTTAAAGTATACAATCCCAAGTGTATATTCACATTATTATACAACCATCACTACAATCTAATGTTAGAACATTTCATCCCCCCCTAAAGTATACAATTCCAAGTATATAGTCACGTTATGTACAACCATCACTACACTGTAATGTTAGAACATTTCATCCCTCTAAAAGAAACTCCATACTCATAACAGTCACACCCCAGTCCCTATTTCTCCCATGCCCTGGCAACCACTCATCAACTTTCTGTCTCTATGGATTTGTTTATTCTGGATGTATCAGATAAATGGGATCATAGGAAATGTTTGGCCTTTTATATATGACTTTTTTTTCACTTAGCATAAGATTTCCAAGGTTCCTCCTGTGTTGCATGGATCAGTACAGAATATCAATCCTTTTTTCATGATTGAATAATATTCTATTATATGCATATGCCATCTTTTGTTTATCCATCCCCCATTGATGGACAGAGCCTTAGTAGAGTAGTGGCTATACACTGGCCTGCTAACCACAAGGTCAGCAGTTTGAATTGACCAGTTAGTTGCTCTGTAGGAGAAAGGTGAGGCTTTCTACTCCTGTAAAGATTTACAGCCTCAGAAACCCTATTCAGGGTCGCTATGAGTTGGAACTGACTTAGTGGTACACCATCGCCACCACCACCACTACCAGTTGAAGAACATTCAGGTTGTTACCACTATCTGGCTATTATAAATAATGTTTCTATGATCATTCCGGTATAAGTTGTTGTGTGGACATATGTTTTAAATTCTCTTGGCTATATCTTGGATTGGAATAGTTGCACTATATGGGTGGAGGGTCAGAGAAAAAGAGGAAGACCCCCAGCAAGATGGATTGGCAAAGTGGCAGCATCAATGGGCTCAAGCGTGGCAATAATAGTGAGGTTGGCCCAGGATCGGGCAATGTTTCATTCTGCTGTACATAAGGCACTATGAGTCGATACCGACTCGATGGCACCTAACAACAACAATATGGTAACTCTAAAAAGCACTAATGGTACAGTGGTTAACCAGTCAATTGCTAACCAAAAGGTTGATGGTTTGAACCCACCAGTTGTTTAGTGGAAGAAAGATGTGGCAGTTTGCATCCATAAAGATCACAGTTTTGGAAACCCTATGGGGTAGGTCTACTCTGCTCTTTAGATTCACTATGAAATGCAATAGTCTTGGCAGCCATGGGTTTGGGGGTGGGGGGGAGGGGTTGTATGGTAACTCTATTTAACGTTTTGAGGAACTGCCAAGCCGTTTTCTAAAGCAGCTGTACCACTTTCCAGTTCCATGTAAATGGGCTCCAATTCCTTTACATCCTCATCAATACAAATCATTGGTTACCTTTTTTATTTTAGCCATCTTAGTGAGTGTGAAGATCCCTGGCTGATGCAAATGATTTGTGTTTGACTATTTAACAGTTGGTAGTTCAAACCCATACCAGCCTTACTATGGAAGGAAGACTTGACTATCTGTTTCAGTAAAGAGTACTGCTGTTGTTGTGGTAGTGGTGGCTGTGTGCTGTGGAGTCGGTTCTGACTCAGAGCGACCCTGCACAGGGTTCCCGAGGCTGTAAACCTTTATGGGAGCAGAACGCCTCATCTTTCTCCAGTGGAACTGCTGGTAGTTTCGAACTGCTGACCTTATGGTTTGCAGCCCGATTCGTAACCACTACGTTACCAGGGCTCCTTGCTGTTGTTGTTAGTTATCATCAAATTGTTGGTGTTGTTGTTAAGTGCCGTCAAGTCGGTTCCAACCATAGAAGCCCAATGTGTAACAGAACAAAACTCTGCCAAGTCCTGAGGCAATTGAAAATACCATGGCTTGGGTCAGGTGTACCTTAGTCCTCAAAGTGACATGACATCTTTGCTCTTTGATACTTGAAAGAGGTCCTTCTGCAGCAGATTTGTCCAGTGCAATACAGTCCAATGCTTTAGTTCAAGAAAAAGGAGCTCTGGTGGAATTGTAGGATAAGCGATAGACTGCTAACCACAAGTTTGGTGTCTATACCCACCAGCTGCTCCACCTATCTGCTCCCATAAAGATTTACAGTCTAAGAAACCCTATACAGGGCTGAGTTAGACTCGACTTTTGGTTTGGTTAGTGCAAGGAACAGGAACCTGGGTGGTGCTTTGGGTCAGGCATTGGGCTGCTAACCACAAGTTTGCTTGTTGAAACCCACCAGCCATTCTGTGGGAGAAAGATAAGGCTATATCTATCTGCTCGTATAAAGATTTATTGTCTTGGAAACCTATGAGTCAACTTGATTGCAGTGTTATTTGTTTTGGTGTTTTTTTTGGGGGGGGAGGGGGTGGGGGTTAGTGCTACAAAAGTCTTGAAGCCTTTCAATGATTTAAAAGCTGCTGCACGTGCACCAAGTGAAGGTAATTGTGATGAACTTGTTGTGATCCGTTCATAGTGAAGGCAAATTTATATAACATGAAAGGCAAATGGGAATTGTCCATAGTCTGACATTTATAACCCAGGGACTTACTGTATAGTGCAAGAGATAAGAAGGAATTGAACATTTTGATGAGTACAGTCAGGATGCTGTGACAACACTGGGAAGGTTACCATAACGTTGCCTGGTCAAATGATTAATAAATGCTTTCTTTATAAATTCCTATAGACTCTCTGGATGGTATAGCTAATGTGTTCAGCTGCCAACCAAAAGGTTGGATGTTTGAGTTCACCTAGATGTGACTTAAAAGAGAGGCCAGTGATCTACATCCAAAATTCCAATATTTAGCCATTAAAGAGCTTACAGAACACAATTCTGCTCTGACACACAGTCACCATGAAACAGAATCAACTCAATGGCAAGTAATTAAACTGGAAATAAAGTCTTGAGGATATTGATGAAGCATAACATGCCCTAAGACTTCCAAAAATGTGGACATATGATCTATTTGTCTCTTTTTATCAACCACTGCATGCGCAAGATCCTACCTTCCTCATCTCTATTCCCAAGACTTGGTACAATGAATCATTCATCCAAAGGAAGTCAATTAATATTCAAAATAAAAAGATTTCATTCAGTAGATGATGTTTACAAGTGTTTACAAAGCCTTCTTTGGTGTTTACTACAGTTCATGGTTTTTAAGCAAATTCTGCCTTTTATATCTCACTGTTTTTTCACCTGCTCTTCTTCAGTGCAGAGACACTGCGGCAGGAACTGGAGAGAGAGAAAATGATGAAAAGACTGTTGATGACCGAACTGTGAAATTCTTCCCTTGTCGCCTGGAGGATGGCGTGGTGCCTTCTGTCTGATTTTGTTCTTCGGGCTTTGCTCACTCGAGCACAACATACAAATGTTGCGTGCTGTGTGTTCCCAGGGCCCCATGGACAGACAAAGCCAACTTCTGGCTTGATTTTTATTGGAAAAGTGGTTTTATTTCTCCTGAGCATTAGAAGTTTTCTATTACTAAGTGTAGTTGAGACAGGATTTGGTAAGGCTAGAAGTAAAAAGATGGGAAAATGGGAATTCCTTTTCAGAAGTACCTGTGTACATATGTTAATAACTACAGGGGTTAATATGCATAGAAATCCTTTGCTATCAGTCTCACCCATGTGATTTTGTATGATTGAAACTTGCACCGAGCTTTGACTGTTTGTTAAAGAATCCTTTTTAATGAGGGAAAAACGAATTCTTTTTTTCCTGAGTTTTCATTTACACTGATAAACATACCAGTCTTATAAAGTCCTTAACATTTACTTTTATTTTCAGACATGAATAGATGAACTAAAACACAAAAAACAAAGACAGTTACATATCACTATGACTGAAAGTATTTCAGCTTAATCTGAAATATATATAATTTAACTTGCAAAGTTGGTGGATATGATATTATTTGGGATCAGTAGACTTTATCATTTCAAACCCAAAGTAGGAAATTATCAACTTAAGTTATATAAAAATTCTTATCAGGTTAAGATAATTCAGTATCAAGAAAACTCACTTGGATGGTCCATAGAGGGAAATTACCTCAAAAGTTGATCAATTCATGTCCTGTTGATAAAACCTTAAACAAAAGAAATTTTGCTCTCTTTTTATATAGTTTCAAGAAATGTGTTTTTAAATTTTTATTATGCACTTAAACAACTTTACAGGAAAAAGGAACCCCTTAACCACAAACTATCCCTCTAAATTGTTTCCCAAGCTTTCTCAATATATATGCACATATTTTTACATACTATGAGTACCGTGTACATATTATTTTGTTGTACTTCTTCACCTAACACATCTGCCCTTTTATCCACACAGATTCTGCTCTCACTAATTTAAATATCTTTATATCAATGTATCATGGTTAACCTCACTTTTCCCCCCTGTTAGATATTTGGGTGGTTTCCAATTTTTCACTCTAACAAATAGTGCTGCTATGAATGTCTTTATTTAAAAAGTTCCTTCTTTTTGTATTATTCCTTTGGGAATATATCCAAAGAGGGACCACAAGAGCATGAATTGTTTTATAGCTCTTGTTTCACATTGCCGGCTTGCTTTCCAGAAAGAGCCAGTCTCTAGGTTGGAAGGACCTAGGAGGTCATTTAGTTTAGACCCCATCCCTTCTGAATGCTTTTGAATCCCCTCTACAATTTATAATGCCACCAGCAATGTATAAGCATTTCTATTTACCAGTAACTCTGCCAGCATTGGGTTCTGCCATTTTAATTGATTTTTGCTAGTTTCATAGATATGTATAGTTGCTCTTGAACGTTTGTTTTATTTCATTAATCGCTAGCAAGGCTGAACACTTTTTAATGTGATGATTTACTAGCTGTTATCTCCCTGTATGTAAAATGTCCATCCATTTCTTATGACCACTTATTAAGTGGAAATGATCTTGTACATTTGTATCAGAACTGTGTTTTTACGTTGTACTGTATAGTTTGCGCTCCTGTCCCTATCCTTAAAACTGAATGGTGCCAATAATTTGATACTAATGATCATATATTAAAAAAGAGTAATGCCTCACTTACTAGTATTGTAAAATGAGGCATGTATGCAGATATTCAGATAACTGAGGATTAACCCGTTAAGTGCTGACTCTTTAAAATTTTACAATTTTTTTTTTTTTGAGGGAAATCTTTCTAAAATATGTTACACACTTCCCTGCCTTAGTAAACAGAGTATCCCAGAGAGTATGTAACCTTTACTTGATGAGTCCTGGTCATCATAAACATCAGCCTCTCTTGCACTTGGTGGAGTGCAGTGAGGTCATCAGGAGCTATCCAAATGTGTAGGCCTTGGCTTTGCCTTTCGGACTATTGATGTTCCCCTCATTGATGGTCTTTTCTGCCCTGTGCACCATCAGTGATATCATCAGGGCAACTGTAGTGTTTGGGGTCTTTTATCCCAACTACAGGACCCCCAGCTGTATTATGAAACAGCTTTAGCCGTTCTTGATCTCGTACACTCAATATAAAATATGTTTCTGTACAATCTGGGGGATATCTGTGTCTGGGGTTTTCATCTTTTACCAATCCAACTCTCCCCTCTTTTAACCTGCTTTCTGAGGCGTCTGCTCTGCCTTTCCTGCTCTCTAATTGAAACCTCCAGGGTAAAACTGAAGGTCTCTTGGGGAAGCCAGGAAACCAAGTATTACGTACATATGTGTCTGGTTTGCTTTGCTTCTGAGGAGGGATGCATGGGCTTCTTGGCCGCTGTGTTCTGGAGGTTCTAAGCCTCCTGTGTATTCCCCACTCCCCTCTGGGTTCACAGATGTTTCAGAAGGTTGATGTCACTGGAAGTCTGACCAAAACCAAATGGACTGTTTCTGTATGTGAAAACCCAGTACCTTCGGCAGCTCAATTCTAACCAGTAAAATCAAGAGGATTCCACTGTTTCAGCAGTTGTCCTGGTTATTTGACCACTTAAATGTATGACGACGGGTGCTTAACATTGGGACGGGAAGAGATGGGCACATTGACATTGTCCTTAATGAACAAGTGTAAGTACTTCACGTTTTCTGTATACTGAAAACCAGACGAAACCAAACAGCCCCCTGTGGTCACTCAGCACACACCAATGCCAGCTAGCTGACATAATAGTTCCAAAGCAAGCCTCTGTGGGTGGTACACTCCTGGTGGGCAAGGAACCCGGGAACCCTGCAATACACAGAATTTATGGATTACAGACTCCTGATGTGGTGCTGGAGGATCAGCACTGAACTGCTAACCCTAAGGTCAGAAGTTCAAACTCATAAATGGCTCCTTGTAACCCCTATACAAGGTCACTATATGTCAGAACTGACTCGACAGCAGTTAACAACAACAAAAACAAGACTGGATAGGGAAGTGTAGTGGCTTTGTAGGATAAACACTGGACTGTGAAACACAAGGTTATGGGTTTGAGCCCACCAGCTGCTCTGCAGGAGTAAGATGAGGCTTTCGATCTTCTACAAAGATGGACAACCTCAGAAACCCTATATAGGATCACAGTGAATTGGTCCAAACTCAACAGCACTTAACCACAACAGACTGAGTAGGAGGGGAGCGCAGTGCTTCTATAGGATAAACAATGGACTGCGAACCACAAGGTTGGTGGTTTGATCCCACCAGCTGCTCCATGGGAAAAAGATGAGGTTTTCTGTTCCTAAAAACATGTATTGTTTGTGTAGTCTGTCATGTCAGTTCTGACTCATAACAACCTTGTATAGAGTTTCCAAGGAGTGTCTGGTAGATTTGAACTGTCAACCTTGCAGTTCAAACCAACCTTGTAGTCCAGTGCTTATCCTAGAAGCGCTTCATCAGGACTCCAGAAACCCTATACAGGGTCTCTTTGAGTCAAAACCTACTTGATGTCTTTTACCACCACCAAGACTGATAGGAAGTCCTTGTTTTGAAAGTTTGAAAGCTAAGTACCAAGTCATTCAGAAGATCCCACCTGGATTCCCTCAGAATCTTATTTTCCAAAATAGTACAGGGATGCTCTAGTATCATCTTTGTCTTTCTTTAACCATCTTTAAGCCTTTTGCTTTAAATTTGTGATATAATTCAGCATTTTAACCATTTCAAATTGTATAACTCAGTGGGTTTTGTAGATTCACAATGTTATGTGACCTTCACAACAATCTAGTTCTGGAATTTTTTCATCACCCCAAAAGAGGTCCTGTGTAAAACTAATGTTCTCCCATGTAAACTATCACATAATTCACAATAAAACATTTAAGGAAAAAAAAAAAAAAAGCCTTTACACAGTCAATAAAGCACAAGTAAACTTAAAAAAAAAAAAAAAAAAAGAGGTCCTGTACCCATCAGCAATCACTCCCAATTTGGTCCTCACCCAGCCCTTCACAATTGCTAACTGCTTTCTGTCTCTATAAGTCTACCAATTCTGGACAGTCCATATAAATGAAATTATACAATGTGTTACCATTTGTTTCTTTCACTTAGCATAATGTTTCCAAGGTTCATCCATGTTGTAGCACAGATCTGTGCTTTGTTTGCTATTGTTTTGAATATATACCACATTTTATTTATCAACTCATCAAAGAGTTATTTCAACTTTTTTGCTATGAGAAATAATATTACAATGATCATACATGTACAAGTCTTTGGTGGACCTATGTTTTCATTACTGGGTCATATGGCAACTCTACGATTAACTTTTTAAGGAACTTCTAAGATCAAAACTTTAATTTTTAAGAAAAAAAAAGCAAAAATCACATATATTAAGACAGTCAAGAGCATGGGCAAGACTGTTATTGGTCAGCTATCAACGCAGAACATTGATTTCATTTTTTTTTGTTTTTATAGCAGAAAGAAGGTTTTTAAGAGAAGTGACTTTGAAACTGGTTTGAAATTGGTTCAAACCAATTCATTCCAGTTGACCTGGAATTAACTGGCTAGATCTGAAATGAACTGGTTAGAAGACCTGCTTTGAAGAGAAGAGGAAATAAAAGTGTTATCTTTTTAAAAAAAAATTAAAATGAAATTAAACTCCATTTAATCGCCCAGATTGCTTGTTTGAACTGTCAATTCTTGTTCAGCCAGTAGTCTCAATGTTCAGAGAAAGTTCTTTCCCAGAAAACAAGCACAGAAGAGGAACCCACCATTTTTCTTGACCACTGGGTGGATTCTCGTTGGTGGGGAGCAGAGGACGTCTGCAAAACCTGGAATAGAACACGAATGGGAACATGTATTGAGGGTGGGAACAGATCTCTCTCCAGTCTTTCTAGGGCTTAAATCTTGGAAGAAAATAGAAGAATAAGAAAACCCCAAAAGACAGTGTAAGGCATGGGAGAGAAACTCATGAAATAGATTCAGACAAGTCTGTAGGAAATGAAGAGCCCAAGTAGATTCTGACGTGTGCACAAGATGACAGAAGGTCCAAGCAGAAGGCCCTGGAGAGACACACAGACTTTGAGTGACCATGAAAGTTATGAGTTCTCTCTCTAGAAAAATGCATACGTCATAATATTAGTCCAGCATTTCGGGAAGGGCCTCATACAATTCCTGAAACCCATCTGTGGCCCCTAGGAATTCATGGATCATGAATGGAGGTGGTTGTGTGCCGTGGAGTCAGTTCTGACTCATAATGACCCTGTAAAGAGCTTCAAAGGCTGTAAATCTTTATAGAAACAGAAAGTCTCATCTTTTGTCTGTGGAGCTTGCTGGTGGAGGTGAACTGATGACCTTGCAGTTGCTAGCTCAACTCATAACCCGCTACAATACCAGGGTTCCCATTGCAATCCACAGATTACTTGTAGATCTCATTTAGTTTGTGGTTACAAACCCTTTCCTATCTCCACTTCACACTTAAGGGGAGAAAACAAAACAAAACAAACACCTTTTTATCAGGTCAGGGAAGAGAATGAATTTGTCTCCTATCTGGTGTCATCACTGTTAATTGTAGTAGCCAAAATAAGGCAATATAAAAGAAAGTAATAATTAGCTGCTTAGATTCATAAACCAAAATGCACTGAAACCAGAAGTCTGATGCTTTCTCTGGTGAATGGGGGGAAAAAAAGAAAAGGAATTTCAATTTTTAAGAGAGTTGTAGTTTTCTGAAGGATTACACTTTATTTGAACAGGATTTAAACAGGGGGTTTTCATTCTAGAATTGTATGCATTAGTAATTAAATAATTACAGTTCACTTTTTTCTAGCAATAAATCGGATTTATTTTTTGCAATAACTGGTGTATTGTGGGATTTAGTGAAGCCCATTCAAAATGTCATGAATTATGCCTCTGTTTACCTGTGAGGAATGAGCCCTGGTGGCATAGTGGGTTAAGTATGGACTGCTAACTGCAAGGCTGGTAGTTCAAACCCATCAACTGCTACAAGGAAGAAAGATATCTTCTCTCCTAAAGATTTACAGTCTCAAAAAACCCTAAAGAGCAGGTCTACTCTTTTCTATTTGTTGTTGTAAAGTGCCATCGAGTCAATTCCGACCCATAGCGACCCTGTACAGGGTTTCTGAGGCTGTAAATCTTTATGGGAACAGAAAGCCTCATCTTTCTCCTGCGGAACAGCTAGTAGTTTCAGACTGCTGACCTTAAGGTTCGCAGGCCAATTCTTAACCACTATGCTACCAGAGCTCCTTACCTGTAAGGATAAACATGTTTAAATTCCATTTATATACTCTACCGCCTGCTGACACACAACAGCAAACACTTGAACTCTGGAGTCTCCTTGCCAGCACTTCTATTTTGATAGTAGAACTATCCCTGTGGGGACTCCTAATGTGGTACTGTAGGATCAGCACTGGACTGTGAACCACAATGTTAGCAGTTCAAACCCATCTGCTGCTCCTTGGAAACCCTATACAGGGTAGCTATGAGTTGGAACCAACCGAACAGCACTTAGCAACAACTTAACATTAACTACCCATATTGCACTGTAGTATAAGCACTAGACCCCAAAGTCAGTTTGAACTGCAAGATCAATGGTTCAAACCCAGTAACAGCTCCTCAGAGACCCTATGCAGGGTGGCTACGACTTGGAACTGACTCCACAGCACTTAATAATAACAACAACAACCACTCCTGTGGTATTCAGGCCAAAAAAAGGTTGAGGTCACGTATTCTTTTAAATATTAATGTTTCATAATTGTGTGCATGTTTGTTCCTGTCATTAATACCACTAAGTCCTACTGATCCTGCATCTTCATTTTACCTACCTTCACTGTCATTGTCAAGGTTATTGATTATGGCTGGGTTATTGAGTTCAACCCAAGTTGGCTTTCTGACTCTGCATTTAGAAGCTACCTGCTTTTCTGCCTTCATAATTATCTTCTTTGTTTATGAAATGAAATAAAATTAAAATAAAACAGAAAAAGGTTAAAATGCTGGTTCTACAATATTAATATGAAAGGAATTGTGTCCATGTCTCTAATGGAAACTAGCTTAGCAGCTTGGATGGGTTGTCACCCCAACCACCATTAGAAGAAAAGAATCCTAGGATCTGGCATATAGTAAGCACTTGGTTGCGTAAATGAATGGCTGAGTAAACACTTGAATTGCAAGCAGCAGAAATGGACTTGGTAAACTTGTGGCCATTTAGATATGGGTCTAGATCTGCCAAGGCCTGTGAATACTTCCCTAAAGGAAACATTAAACCAGTGGCCTGTTTTTGAAGGGACAGGTTGTATGGGCACCAACACCTCTCCTGACTACTGCATTGCCAGAATCTGGAGAGGAATCCAGTAGGAAGAACTGGGTTTTATTTCCTACTCTGGCTCTAAGCAATTCAGTTTTCTTATCTATATAATGGGGAACTTGCTATATCCATTTTTTTCTGTGACAATCCCAAGAAAATAATAAACATAGTAAGTGCTTTATATAAGCCAAAAATTTCTTGAAAAAGATGGGAGAGGCGGTGTTTCTGACAAGGCCTAGTCGAATGATGTGTCCAGGGGAAACGCTTTAGAGCAGGGTTTCTTAAACTTGAACGTGCTTTGGGATCTTCTGAAGATCTTGTTAAAATGCAGATTCTGAATTCTGGGTCTGCAGTGAGGCTGAAATTCCGCAGAACAAACGAACTTCCAGGTTATGGTCCAGGATTCTGTTGGTTCACAGACAATACTTAGTAGCATGGGTTTGTTGTTGTTGTTGTTAAGTGCCATCAAGTCGATTCCGACCCAAAACGACCCTGTATAGGGTTTCCAAGGAGCAGCTGGTGAGCTTGAACCACCGACCTTGCAGTTCAAACGACTTTGCAGTCTGACGCATTAGCCCACAGCGCCACACCAGTTTAGAAGGGCCAAATCCACACCTTTGGGACATCGGTGGAGAAGGCTTTGGAGGGAGGCGAGGGAGGTGTGTGGAATGGAAGAATGGGAAAAAGGAAGGAAAATAGGAAAGCAGGTCTGGTCCGTAGGAGCGCAAAGAACGCCCGCAAGAAGAGGGAGGCTGCGGGAGCCGAGCGAGGATGCGCGAGCCGGGGGCGGGCGCGGTGGCTCCGCGGCTGCGCAGGATGCGGGGTGAGCGGACGCGTTCTGGCGGCAGCAGCGGCGCAGTCCTGGCTCCGCGCCCGCGGCGCCCCCGCTGCGGCCGGAGTGGCCTGGCTGCGGGATCTGTGTGTAGTGATGGCGCGGCCGCCCAGGCAGCGCCTGGAGCCCAGGGTGCCGCTGCTCTTGCTGCTGCTGGCTGGACCTGCTGCTTGCGCCGCCAGCCCCGCGGACGACGGCACGGGCCAGGGGGGCCGGGGACCCCGGGGACGTGCGCGGGGGGACGCGGGCGCAGACGAGGCGACACCGCGCCACGACTCCTCCTATGGTACCTTCGCTGGCGAGTTCTACGACCTGCGTTATCTGTCCGAAGAGGGTGAGGCCATGGGAGGGTGAAGGGCTCCGGGAGGGGAGGCCCACGCTTAGCTATCGGGAGAGAGCGGGCGTTGGGATGGAGGTGAGAATGCAAACCAAAAACAGCTCTGGCGCAGCTGAGGCTGGAACGGGAAGCGCACTGCTCAGACCCCACCAACCTGGACGAAGGGCCCAGGGAGCTATCAGCGCTTCCCATGCACTGCTTGACAGGTGGGAGACTGAATCTGGTAGCAGGAAGTGGTCACCCAAGCCCTGCGATCCTGTAGACAGGTGGTGCTGCCCTAGGCTTCCCTTGTACCAGCATCTCGCCTTCATGATCCCTGTGGGGGGCAATCGAAGAAAAGGCCTCCATCTGTCCTGAAGCATGATAGATATGGACCCTCAAAGGATGGGGGTGGGGGGGGTGGGACTTGTGCTTGTTGCCCTGGCCGACTCCACGCTGGCCAGAGTGTTCATGGGACCAGCTAGTGGGAAGCAGAAACCCAGATCGTCATCACAATTAAAAGAGAGCTGCTGTTTTATTCCCGTTCTGTCTGGATTGACCAGAATTTGCTAGCTTACCAACAATAGCATTCAAGTCTTGGTCACTACTCTGCATCAGAGGGAGTCACATCTTCCTTCCCATTTCCATCCTACTTTTCTGTCACCATATATGTTAAAGTCCCCGAGTGTGAGTGACCTTTGCTAAGGTCTGCACAGCTGCTTCTGTGAGCAAGAAAGTCAAGTATTCATGCTTATGCATCTTTAAAAAGAAGTGATTTTTAGTTTCCTCTGCTAAGTCAGAGAATCAAGTTGGGGTTTGAAGTGTGTGTCCGGGTAACTGATGTGTTATTGGTTATATCAGTTAGAATTAGGTTCACCTACAGATAACACCAGAGCTTTTACGAATTGGGCTGTGAACCTCAGTCAGCAGTTCGAAACTACCAGCTGTTCCACGGGAGAAAGATAAGGCTTTCTGCTCCCATAAAGATTTACAGCCTTGGGAACCCTGTACAGGGTCGCTATGAGTTGAAACCGACTCCATGGCATATAACAACAACAACAACAACAACAGATAACACACATTAATAAATTAAATAAGATAGAAGGCACCCCAAAAGTGGCATGGAGGTACTATGGCCACCATGGACCCTGAATCCTGCCATTCTGCTTCACAATTCTTAGCATGTAACTTCATGGTCTAAGGTGACTGTTTGAGCACCAGCCAGTATATCTGCCATCCAGGTAGTGGGGAAGAGGAAACAGAAGGAAGATCATTGATTATAAGGAAAATTTTCAGAAACCCCATATAACAATTCTGCTTGTATTTCAGTGGCCAGAATTTAACTACATAGTTGCACAAAAGTGTAAGAAATGGTGGAAAATACAGTCTTCTGGGAAACAATGTGCCTAATTCAAAAATTGGAATGATTGTAGTAAGGAAGATGGAGATAATGGAACGGGGACACTCTACCAGCTGCTCCTCAGAAACCCTATGTAAGGTTGCTATGGGTCAGAATCGACTCAACAGCACTTAACAACAACAACAGCAATTAGTTGAGTAGAGTTTTAATTGCTGAAACAGAATTCCGAACATAAACTGGCTTAAGTAAGGTAGTCTATTTTTCTCTCACCTAAGAGTGACTGATGTGGTCTAATGGTGGTTGTTGCTAAGTGGATTCTGACTCATAGAGAACCCTGTATGAAGTTTCCAAGAAATGGCTTGTGAGTTTGAACTGCCAGCTTTGTGGGTCGAACCAACCTTGAGGTCGAGTGCTTATCCTATGGTGCCACGCCAGGACTCCCAGAATATAATCTGGTAGGACAGCCATGTTTCACAAGGTCATTCAAGGACTCAGATCCCTTCCATCTTACTGCTTTACCATCCTCTAAGACTTTGTCCTCATCTGTGTGTGAAGGGAAGTTAAGTCACTTCCATTACCTTGGTCAAGCTTGACAGAAGAGGAAAGAGGATTTTCAGGGCAAGAAATTACTCCCAGTCCATTGGCAAAAATATCATTGCATGCCTTAGCTGCAAGGAAGGCTGGCAAATGTGACCTTCTATATGGGCAGCTATGTGGACAGGGAGAAGTTGAGGATAGGAGTGGGGAGAAGACAGAGAAGAGACAATAAATAGAAGCAGAATCAATCACTGAAAAAGAGTAAGTATTAATAAGCGCTTGCTAGCTTGTACATGGTATATTAGAATTTATCTTTTGACTGGGTATATATATTGAAGAACATGGTCAGAGCCTAATATCACTTTGTCAATCCAAAGAGGACAGTACAGAGTGTGAGATGAGCATGGACATCAGACTGGTCTGTAGCCACCAAGGAAGGTTTTGTACTGCCCTGGGGGAAAGTATGGAAGACTGGTAAAAAGAATGAGGGAGCATTCCAGGTCAGGACTAGCAAGGCACAAAAGGCTTTGTCTCCTTACCCCTTCCTTCAGCCCTTTTTGCATATACAACCAACCTAACTTTCCTGAGGCCTGGCTCTAACAATGTTGTTGTTGCATTTAAAAATCTGTGATGGTTCTAGTCTGCCCACTGCATGAAGCATTGTCTGGAATTTTCAGAATCAGCTTCCTTTATCTGGAATTATCTTTCTGAATCAGCTTCTCTTCACAACAATCATTCCCTGCTTCCCTCCACTCTGAGCTTTACCTGCCTATTTTTTCTTGATTTTTGGCAGTTTTACTTCCTCTTCAAATGCAGATCCTGCTACCATCTAATGAGTGCTGGTGAGATGTTTGTGGGGTAGACCTCTCAGGAGAGGTATCTTGTTAGATTGCCCTAAGCCTAGGTTTTAGCTCTGTGGGTCCCAGACAGAGACATCATACATCTCATATGTCTGATTAATCTTTATCTTTTTCATGAACTAGTCCAATAATAGAAACTAACTTTTAATAAGGACTCACCAGCTGCTCCTTGGAAACCCTATACAGGGTCGCTATGGGTCGGAATCAACTCGACGATACTTAACAACAACATAAGTCCTGGTGTGGTGGTGTAGGATAAGTACTGGACCACAAGGTCGGTTTGAATCGCAAGGTCAGTGGTTCAAATTCACCAGCCGTTCCTCAGAAACCCTTTTCAGGGTTGCTATGCATCAGACCTGAATCGACAGCGCTAAACAACTACAGCGTGTGCCAAGCTTGCTAAATACCTGATCCAATCCTTATTATATAGTTAGTCTTTACAACTATGAGTTAGATGCTTGTTTTATCCTTACTTTAGAAATAAGGAAACTAACCAGAGAAAACTTAAGTAAATGTTTTCGTTAAAGTCACATAGCTGGAAGGTAGTCTGGGCACTGTGTTTGTTGATAGCTTTTATGGATAACATGCAAAGTGTCCAGCCTACATGGAGTAGAGGGTCACTGTTAACATGTGCTGGGAAATGCAGTCAGATAAGGCAGAGTTTAGTGTTTTTATAAGTGAACTTGAAAAGAAGAGTGTGGACTTGATACCTCAGACAGCTGAATCTTCCTAGGTAGTGGAGTGCCACAGTGAAAGCTGCGCTAAGCAGGCATTCGTGTATGTGTGGAGCTTGGCAGTCTAGAAAGAGAAAAACTGCTTTAATAGTTCTCGGAGATTTGAACACAATGATATGACAAGACTATTTCTGGTTAAAACTTCAAGGAATCACGTACTAAATTAATACCTAAAGGCAGTGATCCAAGGAATTAATTAGAAGCAATAAATAGCAAACGGGAAGCCATTAACCACCCAATGGAGTATGGCAAACAGGCTCAAGGGATTGAAAAAATGGAACAGATAGTTTCTATGAATTAGATAATAATGGAACCACAAAACCAAATTGAGGACCTGAAAAATCAATCAAGAAAATAAGTACCTCTTATGTTATAAAAAATATCTGAAGGGAGGAAAGGATAATAGGAAACGAGGGGAAGAAAAAATGCTTCTAATTGTTCTCCAAAACAGAACAGTTACTGAAAGAGTTTATAGAGCATATATGAGAGAAGGGGGAAGATGAAGACTTTCTACAGTTGGAAAGCCTACAGAAATCATGTAGTCTCAAGCCAATATTATTTAGTCTCAATACAGGTTTCCATCGTAGAGGGAAAAAAGTTACATCAAAATAGAACATGAAGAGAAAGGAATAAACTGAATAAATAAGTGGTTGTGGTATGTCGTGGAGTTGGTTCCGACTCATAGCAACCCTGTATAGGGTTTCTGAGGCTGTAAATCTCTATGGGAGCAGAAAGCCTCATCTTTCTCCCGTGGAACCGCTGGTAGTTTTGAACTACTGACCTTGTGATTAGCAGCTCAACTCGTAACCACTATGCTACCAGAGCTCCTTAAAATAAACAAGTAGGTAAGTAAATAAAGAAGACTGGGAGTGTCGGCAAAAGTAAAGGGAGAGGGAGAAGCTGGTCGTGCCTGTATAGTTCATTGTAGCTCAAAACTGGGAAGACAAACCTATACTCAGAGCAGTAGTTACTCTAAATACCAACAGAGAGGGAAAGAGTCTTCAAATCAAGTATCAATGCTATCCGCTCTGTGCACAGGGTAAATAGGGATGGGCAACTTAGACATTGGCTATCAAAAATGAGGGGACAATAAAGGCACGAAGTGACTGGCTTACAAGGTTTCAAGAGGGAGCTTAGTTTAAGAGTGTGGGGGGAAAGAAAGAGTCCCCACTGAATAGTTAGCATCTTGTCTAGATGGGTCTGGTGAAAGGAGATGGGGATAAGATTCGTAAGATTCAGTAGTGAATAACTGTTATCATGACTAATCACGACTGTCACAATTGTAAAGGTAGAAGTTTTGTAACCAAAAAAAGGGGAGTGATTAATCTTACAGTCCAGAAACAGAGGACCCTAGGACCATCAAGAGAGGAACACACAAATAGAATGTGGGACCTTATCCAGAGAAGCAGCAGCACCAGAGATGGAGGCAGAGATGGGGGCATGGAGGACTCTAGATTCATCAACTAAGAAGAGAAGGACTAAGAACTGGTGGCCAGGAGCAGACTTGCAGAATGTGCCCTTTGAAGATGTAATTTATTATATATGCCTGAGTGGGTTTTTTTTTTAAAAAAAGCTCAAGTGGATAAAGAGAAATACTTTTAACTGATGGTATATGGAGGAGATTATAATCAATGTAATGAAACAAGTTATATGAATTGTTGAATGTGAAACTGATGATGTGCCCTGTAAACTTTCACTCAATCCACAATAAAAACCTTAAATTAAAAAAAAAAACAAAAAAAAACTGGGAAGACAAGCACAGGGAAGATAGAGTGGTGTGGGTAGGTCTGTAAGCAGTGGTGTAGCATACCAAGACCAGATGCTGGTTTAGAAAGGTGGTACATGTAGAAAAGGGTGACCGAGAAGTTGGGGAACCAGATAGAAGCCTGTACCGTAGTCACTAGGTATCTGAAGTGGGAATGTTCTGATTGTTGTGAAGTGCTGTCAAGTCAGTTCTGACCCAGAGCAGCCCTGTATAGGGTTTTCAAGGAGCGACTGGTGAGCTTGAACCGCCAACTTTGCAATTCAAACTGACTTTGCAGTTCAGCACATGAACTCACAGTGCCACACCAGGGCTCCATAAGTAGGAATAACACACTATAATGACTGAGGGAGTGGACCAGGTGGGATAGAAGGAGAAATCTAGGACTGAGGTAGGTTTCAGGATTGGGAGACTGGGTAGGTAGTAGGATGTTTACCAAGGAACCATAGGAGGGTCATTTGGGGGCTAGAGGAGCTTAGTATTAGACAAGAGGAATTGATTTGCTGGTGGAATATACAAGAAAAAAACACTGGAGGCAGTTGGCTGTTGGGCTTAAATGCTGATATAAGAAAAGGAGAGATGGTGAGTATTATGAAGTTAGGGAAAAAGAGAAGAAATAGAAATAAAGTAGCAGGAAATCAATGCAAATTAATACATATACGTTGTTGTTGTTAAGTGCCATTTGAGCCAATCGTGATGTATTGTGACCCTGTAGAGGGTTTCCCAGGAGCAGCTGGTGAATGTGACCTTGTGGTTCAAAGTCCCATGTTGACCCTACAGCACCACACCAGGAGTCCAATAATTAATGAATCGAGGCCAAATAGTAAAGAAACGCAACAGAGCCAGAAGTGATGGTTTGAAAATATTAATAAAAGTGGATACGTTTTGGCAATATTGAGCAAGAAAAATGGAGAGTAGGCACAAATAGTATTAGGGATAAAAAAGGAGGAAATAATCTTAGATCTAGGGATTAATGAACTAATAAACTGTATCTCATAAAAATACAAAGGACCAGTGTAAAAATGGAAAAACTTTAAAGAGATCTTTCTCTAAAGAAGATACACAAATGTCCAGGAAATGCATGAAAAGATGCTCATATCACTAGTCATTAGGCAAATGCAAACAAAAACCACAATGATAAACCATTTTACCCCCAGTAGGATGGCTGTGGTGAAAAAGACGGGTAATAACACAGATTGGTAAGGAAGTGAGAAGTTGGACCCTTCATACATGGTCAATGTGAAATGGTGCCATCACTTTGGTAAACATTTTGTCTGCTCCTTAAGAATTAAAACAGAGTTACCACCTGAGCCAGCAGTTTCACTTCTAGATATATACCCAAGAGAATTGAAATAGCTCTTCATTCAAAAACTTGGACATCTGTGACTGTTTATAGTAATGTTATTCATACTGCCAAAAAGTGGAAACAGCCTAAAAATCTCTCAGCTGATGAATGGATAAAGAGAATGTGGCAGACCTATACAATGGAATATTATTTGGCTAAAAAAAGAATGTTATTGTTGATCCATGCTCTCATATGGATGAACTTTGGAAATCGTATGCTAAATGAAAGAAGCCAGACACAAAAGACTGCGTGTTGTGTGTTGGCGTTTATTTGAAATGTCCAGAATAGGTAAATACACAGAGACTAAAAGTAGGTCACTGGTTGCCAGGGATGGGGAATGGACATGACTGCTTATAGATGACACAGGGCTTCTTTTTGAAATGAGAAAAATATTCTGGAATAATTTAATAGTGATGGTTACACAACACTGACTAGTACTAAAAACCACTCAGCTGTAAATGATAAACTTTATGCTTTGTGAATTATATCTCAATTTTTAAAAAGGAAACCTTTTTTTTTCAAATCAAGTAAGCTAATATGAAATACAATGAACAACTTTATGCCTAAATTTAGAAAATTTATAACCTGATTAATTTTGTACCCATTAAAGAAATTGAGTCAGTTAAACAGCACTTAACAACAATAACAATGGGAAAAGAAAAACTAATAAAATGACTAGAAGAGGTTGTGTATTTTTTTTTTAAGTTTGTGCTTGTTTATATTGAGGCAGTAACGGTCCAAGGTAGGATTCTTACCTCCCATGGACAGACCCAGGTTCCCTTTCTCATCAGTGAACCTCTTGTGTCTCTACCGCCTATCTCTCTGAGGAGATTTGTGTTTCAGCAGAACTTCCAGACTGAGATGGATGAAGAAGAAAGGCCTGGTGATGTACTATGGAAAGGTTACCAGTTGAATCCCTATGGATCCCAATGTTCTGAGCCACAACCAATTTTGGGGTGTTGATGGCACAGGACAGAGCAAGATTTCATTCCATTGTGCATGGCGTCACCATGAGTACGGATTAACTTTACAGCACCTAAAAATCACAATTCCATTACATTACCTCATGCCTGTTGTTAAGTGCTGTCGAGTCGGTTCAGACTCATAGTGACTCTGTATAGGGTTTCCAAGGCTGCAAATCTTTGAAGGAGCAGTAAGCCTCATCTTTATCCTGCAAAGTGGTTGGGGGGCTCAAACTGCAGACCTTGTGGTTTGCAATCCAGTGCTTACTCTATAGAGTGACTGTGCTCCACCTATGTCTAGAGGTGATTATTTTTTATTTGACAATCTTTCACTTAGTGTTCAGTGCCTAGCACTATGTTGGGTAGAGGTTACAAGATGAATCAGACGTGTGCATGGAGTAGACAGTCTAGGAGAAAATATTTCTGTTACAGACTGGAATCATAGAACAAAGCTAACCCTTAAATGTTTGGCTTGATGCATTATGGTGCTAAGTAATCTTAAAGATACACAGCTGTTAGAAACTGTGTTTAAAATATTTGTTGTTGTTGTTGTTAATCGCTGTTGAGTCGGTTCTGATCCATAGCGACCTTACGTAGGATTTCCAAGGAGCCGCTGGTGGGTTTGAACTGCTGACCTTGTGGTTTGCACTCCAGTGCTGATCCTACAGCACCACACCCATCTTACAGCTTCATATTGTTGTTGTTAAGTACCGTTAAGTTGGTTTTGACCCATAGCGACCCCATATAGGGTTTGTGAGGAGCAGCTGGTGAGCTTGAACTGCCAACCTTGCAGTTCAAACCAACTTTGCAGTTCAAGTGCATTAGCCCACACTGCCACACCAGGATTCCATACAGCATAATAAAAGATGGGAATTCAGACAAATAGAGTGGAAAGACCACATTCTCATGTATATAAATGGAAAAAAAAAACTATCAAGTATATAAATGTCTAATCATTCATTGTTTTCTCTTATAACATGCGAATTAAAATTCACATGTTCAAATTCCAGGGACAATGGTGAGCTTCCTCTCACTGCCTCTGGTTCCCCACCTGCATAATGAGAAAAGAACAAATACTCTCTGTGCATAATACATAATGCTGGGTTCAGAGATGCATGTCCTATTTCCTTCCCCCATGAAGAGGATAATCAGGCTTAACCAAAGCCCTTTTCTGGGACCCTAGACATTTACAGCCTATATAATACAGGAGCCATGGTGAAGCAGTGGTTAAGCACTCTTCTCCTAACTTAAAGGTTGGCTGTTTGAACCCACCAGCTGTACCGTGAGAGAAAACTGTGACAGACTGCTTTACAGTTTACAGTCTTGGAAATCCTATGGGACCGTTCTCCTGTCTTTTTTTTTTTTTTTTTTTTTTTTTTTTATTGTGAATTATGGGATCGTTTACATGGGAGAACATTAGCTTTACATTCATCCTATCGTATATCGTTTCAATGCCATGGTTACAATCCCTTCCATGCATCTCTCCTCTCTCTTACAAAGTCATCATGAGTTGAAATGACAACAACAGCATCAACATGAAAAGTTAACACATTATAAAAAGTTATTTCTCATTGAGAAAGTCATTGGATGTTCTGACCATTTATTCTTACTACCCAGGTTACCCTTTCCCGACTGCTCCTCCTGTGGATCCATTCGCCAAAATCAAAGTGGAAGACTGTGGAAAAACTAAGGGATGCTTCAGGTTTGTAGAACAACAAGTTGGATAACTAAGGTCAAGCACTTGACTTGCCTTTTTAAGATAGTAATAAAATTGCATGCAGCGTGTTCTAATCATGGGACTTGTACTCCTTTTCAACATAAGCATGAAACCTACTCCACTCCCCCACCTGCACCCCCAGTTAACAGGCCCTTTAACTCTAGTATTCAGCAGACACTGAAACACTTCTCTGGTTCTTACTTTACATTTTTGAAAGCAAGAATCCATTGATTCCTGACCCAGTTGTCATTTTGAGACAGGCCACAATTCATAGATGGCTGGCTAGTTGTGCCTGCACTGCCTTTTGCCCAGGTTCTACTTCTAGCCGGTTGACTCATGAGGAAGGACCATGGAGTGATCTGGACTGTGTCTCTGTGCTCATTTAGCAGAGGCTGTGGGCAGGCCAGGCAATAATGATAGACATGCCTGATGATAACCAAATTTTTTTTCTTTCAAATAGTCATGACTTAGGGATATATGTATATCTACATATAACTAACTGGTCATTGCTGCTAAGTACTGTGGAGTCAGTTCCGACTCATAGTGACCCTATACAGGGTTTCAGATGCTGTAAATCTTTATGGGAGCAGAAAGCCTCATCTTTCTCCCGTGGAACCACTGGTAGTTTCGAACTGCTGACCTTGAGGTTGGCAGCCCAATTCGTAACCACTACGCTATTGTGTCTATCTTGGTATCTCAGTTGTAGCAAGTCCTTACATGATTGTTTTTAGTATTCTATTAGTAGTAGAATTCTTTCAAGCCAGAAGTTGGACTGGGCTTGAAAACAGTGGTATAGATCCTAGGTCTTCCCATCTAGACAGCTTTGTTTTGTTGGAAAGGCCCCCTTCTCTTCCATCTTTTATTTCCTGAAATTGCTCTTGAGTAAAGGTTTTGTTGGCTTCTTCCCTGGTTTCTCATTTTGTTTTGTTGTTGTTCAGTGTTCCAGGTATAAGGGAATAGATCTGATAATGATGTTTTGAGCCATCTTTGGACTCTGTGAGCATTTCTAAGGAATAAAAATATTCAGTGATGCTGCTACCAAGCAGGATGGCCAGCAGTGGCTACCTTGGTGATTTGGACGCTGTCTTGAGAAGGAAAGGAATGCCAGTTCCCTGCTGACTTTAGGGTGATTTTTTTTCTGGCCGATTGACCGTCCTTTTTGCTTTCCTTACCTCTTTTCAATTTTTTGTTTTCATTGAAAATTTTATTTTAATTCTATTTTTAAACAAACTTTTGTTTTTTTCCCCCCAAGTTTTGAACCCTAATTTCATGTTTCCTTGATTTTATATCTTAGCGTAGTGGTTACGAATCGGGCTGCGAACCTAAAGGTCAGCGGTTCGAAACTACCAGCCGCTCCGCGCGAGAAAGATGAGGCTTTCTACTCCCGTAAAGATTTATACCCTCGGAAACCCTGTACAGGGTCGCTATGGGTCGGACCCGACTCGATGGCACTTAACAACAACAACAACCAGCAACTCAGGGTATCTCTACCAGTGCCTGCCCGGGGCCTCACTCCCTCAGTCAAAACTTAGCTGTCTTGTGTCTTGTTCCTTTAGATACCTTCCATTGGTCAATAGGGAGTCCTGGTGTGGTGCTGTGGGATAAAGCAGTGGACCACAAGGTCAGTTGGAACCACAAGGTCGGTGGTTCAAACGCACCAGCCGTTCCTTGAAAATCCTGTACAGGGTTTCTTTGAGTCAGCACCTAACAGCAACAGTTTGACAATAGAGCTTAGATTGTCCTACTCATTGCTAAAATTAGATCTCATTCTGAAAATGGTGTAACACAGTATTATTTCCCAATCCAGGACCTGCTGATTCTTAAAGGATCCATAAGTCCTTTGCAAGAAATTTAAAATGTATATTATCATTTCATTGGTTTTCTTTAAAAAGATTAATGTATGTGTAAATGGATATGGAGTCCTGGTGTGGTGCTGTGGGTTCATGTACTGGACTGCAAAGTCAGTTTGAACTGCAGGTTGCTCCTGGGAAACCCTGTAGAGGGTTGTTATGGGTTGGAATCAACTTGAAAGCACTTAACAACAAGAAGCTGATTATCTGAATAACTACGTTATGCTGCTACAGGCTTTAGTGTGTGAGTTTGTCAGTGTATTAGCACCAAGTAGCCCTATACGGGGTCACTGGGTCGCTATAGGTCGGAACCGACTCAACAGCACTTAACAACAACAAAGCCAAAAGAGTATAGGCAAATTTAATAACTGATACTACTCACACTCAACAAATTCCAAATGAGATATTTTTTGGTACACTTAAGAATAACAGGTTGCCGGAGATCAAATAGATAAGAGTAGAGGAGAGTTGAGTCATCTTGTTGGGTTTAGGCCCAACTCAGAAGTCCCTGCCCAGTCCAGTCAGATGGACCACATCCAGGTGAGGAGAAATTTACCCTTCAGTAAAACCACATTCATCATAAGAATGATGTTCAAGTTTGATGTTAATTTAAATGGTCCTGGTTTTGTTTCATTTATATATATAAATTATAAATCTGTGCATGTTTAATGGTTATATAAAAATTTGCTAAGAAGAGTTTATATACATTAAAGTAACAAAAATCATTGAAATGAGCAACTCAGAGAAATTTTTTCCATTGAAAGGGAATCAGAAAGAATTCAGTTATCAACAGCATTTGTAAAACGCTGATAGAATTTAGGGAAGACTGCCTGAGAGTTTGGAACCCCTGCTGCAGACACTGACTCACTGTGTGTCCTTACACAAGTCTTTCCCATCTGGACCACGGTTTATATGTAGATAAAGTAGAAAAGAGCTCCCCAAGGCCCTCCCTGAGTGGGACTGTGTTTTTGAGACCCTAGATAGCCAAGGCCAAATTTATTAAATAATATCGCTTAGCATCCTGTCTGATGCATGGCAGATGCTGTCTAAATCCATTTTGCACGTGTGGATGAAGCAGCAGTAATATACGTTTTGATATACCCTCTAGATACGGCAAACCAGGCTGCAATGCAGAAACCTGTGACTACTTCCTTAGCTACCGGATGATAGGGGCTGACGTGGAATTTGAGCTGAGTGCGGACACAGATGGTTGGGTAGCAGTTGGATTCTCTTCAGACAAGAAAATGGTAAGACATAAATCATGATAGAAGCTGGTTTTTTCTCTTTTTGTTTGCTGTACAGCTGTAGATTTTGGATAATAGGCAGAGTTAGGTTTCCCTCAGCCCACCCGTGTCTGGCATTTGGTTTTCTTCTACAAAGCTAAGAGATCAGTTGATCAGAGCAATGTTATTATATTGGTTAGGGCTTTCTGATCGCAAGTTAAAAATAATTCAAGCTAACTTGAACTGAAAACGAAGAACTGGTTGTCTTGTGGTATTTGTATTCCTCATCAATTTCCAAAGTCAGCTAGAGAAAAGCCTCCCAGACTACTCATAAGAGTAAGAAGATCACAACAAGCATTTATTTCTTGTTCACACATCTGTGGGTTGGCAGGAGCTCAGCTGATTTTAAACGGGGCTCAGCTGGGCTTTGTTCCAATCTGTAGATTGGATTCAGGTTTTCTCTATGTATTCCGTCATCATTCTGATATTAGCAGCTACCAAGACATATGCTTTTCATGACAGCCAGAAAAGCCACACAAACATATTTCAAGTCTCTTCTCACATCACATTTTCTAACATCTTATAGCAAAAGAAGTCTCACAGCCAAACCAAAGTTAAGGGACTGGGAAGACACTCCTCCTATCAAGAGACCTTACAAAGCTGTGGATAGATAATATATAGTATATATGCTATGTTGGGACAAAGATGAGGCTTTCTGCTCCTGTAAAGATTTACAGCCTCAGAAACCGGGTTGCTGTGAGTCGGAACCGACTCCATGGTACACAGCCAACACCACCATATATGATACGTTGTTGTTTTTAAGTGCCTTCGAGTCGGTTCTGACTCATAGAAACCCTGTATAGGGTTTGCGAGTAGTGGCTGGTGGGTTTGAACTGCTGACCTTGCAGTCAAGTGCTTATCCTACAGTACCACACCACCTCCATATATGATATATATATAAATGTGTGTATATATTTATATAAATGTTGTTAGTGATGTTGAGTCAGTTCCAACTCTTAGCGACCCTCTGTAGGGTTTCAAGGCAGTAAATCTTTACAAGAGCAGAAAGCCTCATCTTTCTCTGACAGAGCAACTGATAGGCTCAAACTGCCTACCTTGTGATTCACAGTCCAGGGTTTATCCTACAAAGCCACTGCACTCCCAATATATGTATTATATTAGTATATAATAGTATGTATATATGTACCAGGGGTCCTGGTGTGATGCTGTGGGATAAAGCACTGGACCACAAGGTTGGTTTGAATCATAAGATCAGTGGTTCAAAATCAGCAGCTGCTCCTCAGAAACCCTATACAAAGTCACTATGAGTTGCAACCAACTCAGTGGCATGTAACAGCAACAACAACATAGTATAATAGATGTACTTTGTTATGGTTTAAGTACCAATGAGTTGTTCCCTACTCATAGCAACCCTGTATAGGGATTCCAGGAGCAGCTGGTGGGTGTGAACTGCTGATCTTGCAGTTAGTAATCCCGTGCTTATCCTGCAGCACACGAGGTGCCCATAGGTGGTACAAATGGTCAGTGCACTTGGCTGCTAACCAAAGAGTTGGTGCTTTGAACTCACCCAGAGGTGTCTTAAAAGAAAGTCCTGGTAATCTATTGCTGAAAAATCAGCCACTGACAATCCCACGGAGCACAGCTCTACACTGACGCATGCAGAGTTACCGTGAATCAGAATTGACTGCAGGATAACTAATAAAAAGTGGTAGTAGAGGGCTGAGGAACTGAGACCAACTGTTCGATTTTCTACAGTACCCATGGGTAACAAAGATATCTGGACTACCAAAAGGACTGTGACCAGGAGCAGGCAGAGCATTGGGCATCTAGGCCTGTCTCTTGCCTCTGCTTCCATCTGCTTCTACAGCACGATTTCTCCTCTTCCTTTCTAACCCATCATTCACACTTCACTATGCTAGGGTTCTTCCCAAGCAGCCAGACTTCCATAGGCTTCTGTACCTTGCATGTGCTGCTCCTCTGTCTGGAGTGTCCTTTGAAATTAGCCTGTGAAACATACATGGCTTAGAACATAGTATTACTGGATGATCATGCTGGAAGATGCCCCTGAGTTGGAAGACACTCAAAATACCCATGGTGACAACAGGGGACTTGTAATGATGGTGAAGATGGTGTAGGATCAGGCAACATTTAGTTCTTTTGTATGTAGGGTCACCATGAGTCATAGCCACCTTGGCAACAGCTAACAGCTACAACAAAGTTTGAGTTGTCTTTAGATATTTATGACAAAAGGCAGAGCTTCAACAGAAATGTTTAGACTGGACATGTATTGAATGAAAAAGAATGAGCCCTGGAAACTTTACTTGAGGGATGAATTCAAAGATATGAAGGCCTGAAACAAACGTATTGGCTTTGTTTTGATTTTTGTTCTGGTTATCTGTTGCTCTGTAAGAAACCACTCCAAAACATAGTGCCTTAAACCAGTGACAGTATTTCTTCTGCACACGAATCTGCAATTTGGGCGAAGCTCTGTAGAACTTCTCTTTTTTCCACTCATTGTCAGCTGGCACTACTGAAGGCAAACGCTAAGAGTCATATGAAGGTTTTCTTACTCATGTGTATAGCATAATGCTGGCTGTTGGCTGTGAACTCAGCTGTGGCCACACCACCTACCCATGGCCCTACCATGTAGTTATTGGTGTGATGATAGGCATTCTGAGAGGACCAGGTGGAAGCTGTAATGCCTTTTGTGACAGCCTCAGAAGTCACATAATGTCACTTCTACTGTGTAAGCCAGCCCCAGATCAAGGGGAGGAAACATAGGCTATCACCCCTTGGAGGACTGTTAGGTTGTAGGGAGCATAAGTGGAATGGATAGAATGAATGGTGTGGCATCTTGAAAATTCAGTCTGCCACAGTACATTTGGTACACTTATAATTACTGATGACTAAGTTAAGTTGTAGGCAGCATTTGAGAAACCTTTAGATTTCATAATTCCACTTCCCACTCTATACTTACCATTTGTCAAGAATTTGGTTTACTTGGATCCACAATCAATGCTATGGAAGTAGCAGTCTAGAAATTAAACAGTGTATTATTGCCGGGGTAAATCTGCTGTAAAAGACCTCTTTAAAGTGCTAAGGGAGTCCTGGTGGGGTGCTGTGAGTTAATATACTGAACTGCAAAGTCGGTTTGGACCACAAGGCTGGTGGTGGTTCAAGCTCACCAGACACTCTTCAGAAACCCTATACAGGGTCGCTATGGGTCAGAACCGACTTAATGGCACTTCACAACAACAACAACGAAGTGCTAAAGAGCAATGATGTCACTTTGAGGACCAAGGCACACCTGACCCAATCCATGGTAAATTCAGTCGCCTCATCTACATGAAAAAGCTGGATAATGAATAAAGAAAACCAAGGAAGAATTGGTGACTTTGAATTGTGGTGCTGTCAAAGAATACTGGATATCTGTGAACTGTCAGAAAAATGAACAAATGTGTCTCAGAAGAACTGCAGCCAGAATGTTCCTTAGAAGTGAGGATGGTAAGACTTCGTCTCACAGACTTTGGACATGTTATCTGGAGAGACCAGTGCCTGGAGAAGCACCTCTTGTTTGGTAAAGTAGAGGGTCAGTGGCAAACGAGGAAGATGCTCAGTGAGGAGATAGATGGACACAGTGGCTACCACAATGGGCTCCAGCAGACCAACGATTGTGAGGATGATGCACGACCAGACAGCTTTTCGTTCTTTTGTTGTACTTAGAGTCACTGTCAGTATGAACCAACTTGATGGTCTCTAACAACACACTTTTCAGAATTCTCCTCTCTACCTTAGAAGATTTTCAGGAGACCAGGAAGGTCATGGCTCATGCTTAGCACATACTGACACCATGATAACGCTCATGATTTTCTATGAACTCTTCTCCTCTTGTTCGTACTCTGAGTGGTAGAGTAGACTTGGGTGATGGTTTAAGCCGTCAGATCAGAAAGGTCATCAGGAGAAAGGAGCCTCTACTAACTCCCTGCCTAGGCAGTGGGTAGAGCTGGTAAGACTACACAGATACAAATCTGCATCACTTATCTATTACTGAAGTATCAGTATGAGAAATGGCAGATGTACGGTTTGGTGTAAAATTGACCATTTCCTGTCCTCAAGTATATTGACACTCTAGGTGAGGCTGCCATATTAGGAGACTCAGGAGTGAGGTAGAGTGAGGCACATTCAAATTTTATAGCGTGGTGGTTAAAGTGCTCAACTTCTAACCCAAAGGTCAATAGTTTGAACCTACCTGCCACTCCCTGAGAGAAAGGTGTGGCTTCCATAAAGCATGCCATAGAGATTTACATTCTTGGAAACCCGGTGAAGCAGTTCTAATAAGGAGCTCTGGTAGCGTAGTGGTTACGAATCGGGCTGCGAACCTTAAGGTCAGTGGTTCAAAACTACCAGCCGCTCCGCGGGAGAAAGATGAGGCTTTCTACTCCCGTAAGGATTTACACCCTCGGAAACCCTGTACAGGGTCGCTATGGGTCGTCGGAACCGACTCGAAGGCACTTAACAACAACAACATCAGGTGGAATAGACTCGGAGCAGCGGGTTTGGGTTTTTTGTTATCTATAGGCCTTTTCACTATATAAAAGTAAAAGTCTTCCTTTTTTTCTTATATTATTTTTTTAAAAAAATATGCATCGATGAATCAGCTTTTATCTTAATGCATAGGAAAATAAAAATGAAATTCTTTTGGATTTTTAAACTTGTTTTAAAATTTTTTAAAACCTACTGTCAAATTGTAAGATTATTATGGTCAACTCTTATACATTATGTTTTACCTAGATTTGCTGAAGAATAGCATTTTGCTATATTTGGTTTATCTCTTCTATTGTTACTGCTGTTAGTACTACTGCAACTAAGTATTTTGTTATTATAGTATATGAAACCATTTGAGATTAAATTATAGCAATCATGGCCCTTAAAGATTAAAGATGTTCTGTGTACTTATTAAATTTGGGGAGTTTAACATTGCTACAATGTTGTTGTTGTTGTTAAGTGCCATTGAGTTGGTTTTGACTCATAGCACAATAGAACAACACATTGCCCAGTTTGGTGCCATCCTCACAATTGTTATGTTTGAGCCCATTATTGCTACCACTGTGTCAGTCCATCTCGTTGGGGGTGCAGAGGGGTCTTCCTTTGTTTCACTGACTGTCTACTTTACCAAGCATGGTGTCCTTCTCCAGGAACTGGTCACTCCTGACCACGTTTAAAGAATGAGAGGCGAAGTCTCACCATCTTCGCTTCTGTGGAACATTCTGGCTGTACTTCTTCCAAGACAGATTTGCTTGTTCTTCTGGCAGTCTGTGGTACTTTCAGTAATCTTCGCCAACACAACTCAAATGCATTAATTCTTCTATGTGCGGTCTTCCTTATTTATCAGTGCAGTCTTTCTTATTTATCACTGTAGCTTGATTGCATGTTTGGTCGATTTCAGACTGAAGAAGTACTAAGAATTCTTCAATTTCATCATTATTGGCTTTAGTGGCTAGTATGTAAATTTGAATAACAGTAGAATTAAGTAGTCTTCCTGGTGGGTGGTGGTGGTTGTGTGGAGTTGGTTCCAACTCAAAGTGACCCTGTACAGGGTTTCTGAGGCTGTGAATCTTTACAGGAGCAAAAAGCCTCATCTTTCTACTGCAGAGCAGCTGGTAGTTTCGAACTGCTGACCTTGAGGTTCACAGCCCGATTCATTACCACTACGCTACCAGAGCTCCTTGGTCTTCCTGGTAGGCATATAGATATTATTCTATCAGAGACCTGTATCATTATACTTCAAGATAGGTCTTGAGATACTCTTTTTGATGATGAATGAGATGCCAGTACTCTTCAATTTCTCATTCCCAACAGAGTAAACCATATGATTGCCTGATTCAAAATGGCCAATACCAGTCCATTTCTGCTCACTAATGCCTATAAATCTTTATGCATTGCATTGCATTTTTTGATGACTTTCCAATTTTTCTAGATTCATACTCTGCACATTTTATATTTCAGTTATTAACAGATGTTTGCAGGTGTTTCTTCTCATTTTGAGTTGTGCCCCATCAGTAAATGAAAGTCTAAAAGGTTTTCCCACTAAGGTCAGATCCTCCCCAGTTGTATTTTGAGTGCCTTCTTACTTGAGGGGCTCACCTTCTGGCACTATATCAGACCACATTCTGCTGTTATTCATAAGGGTTACAGTGGCTAACCGTTCAGAAGTAGTCCATCTCTCCTTCTTTGTAGTTTATCTTAGTTTGGAAGCTCTGCAGAAACTGGTCCATTATGGGTGACCCTTATTGTTGTGAAGTGCCATTGAGTCAGTTCCGACCCATAGCGACCCTGTATAGGATTTCCGAGGAGCCGCTGGTGAGCTTGAACCATTGACCTTGCAGTTCAAACAGCTTTCCAGTCTGGCGCATTAACCCACAGCACCACACCAGGAGTGACCCTGCTGGTATTTAAAATACCTATGGCATAGCTTCCAGCATTATATCAACACAGAAGCCACCACAGAGTGACAAACTGACATGCAAGTGGTAGATTGTTACAGTGGTGGTGGTGGTTGTGTGTTGGTGAGTCAGTTCTAATTCATAGTAACCCTTTGTAGGATTTCTGAGGTTGTAAATCATTACAGGAGAAGAAAGTCTCAGCTTTTTTTCCTGCAGAATGCTTGGTGGACTTGAGCTGCTGACTTATGTGATTAGCTGCCTCAGTGCATATATATATAGCCCAATATGCCTCCAGGGCTCCTTTGGTTGCTACAGTAGTATTATCAAGTATACTGTTCCTTTTCAAATGTTACTAGTTGTTCTAGTACTACCCTTTATCACAAAATGTATTCATTTTAAAGTTTTTATTGTGAATTGAGTGGAAGTTTACAGGGCATCAGTGTTACATTCAACAAATCATATATTTTGTTTCATTACAATGATTATAATCCCTTAACAGTATATATCTCCATTCATTTTAGCTATTTTTTTAAAAAAAACACTTAGGTATATAAAACAATTTAAACCACCAAAGGGCACATTTGTACCATCAGTTAACAGTATTTCTCTCCATTCATTTTAGCTATTTAAAAAAAAAAACAAACACTTAGGTATATAAAATAATTTAAACCACCAAGGAACACATTCTGCAAGCCTGCCTCCTGGCTGCCAGCACTCAGTTTTTCTCTGTCCACGAATCTAGAGTCCTTAGCTGCTCTATCTTTCTATGTCCCCATCTCTGCCTCCATCTCTGGTGTCATTGCATCTCTGGATAGGGTCCCGCATGCTGCTTGTGTGCTCGTCTCCCTTAATGGTCCTAGGGTCCTCTGTTACTGGACTGTAAGATTAACTACTCCCCCATTTTTGTTACAAAACTTCTTTTACAATTGTGACAGTCGCAGTCAGTCATAACAATTACTATTGAGTCATAAGAACCCTATCCCCATCTCTTTTCACCAGATCCATCAAGACAAGATGAAAACTATTCAGTGGGAGTCTGTCTTCCCCCACACTCTTAAACTAAACTCCCTCTTGAAACCTTGTAATCCAGTCACTTCCTGCCTTTATCACCCACTCATTTTAGGTAGCCAGTATCTAAGTTGCCTATCCCTATCTACCCTGTGTACAGAGGGGATAGCATTGATACTTGATATGAAGAATCTTTCCCTGTCTGTTGGTATTTTGAGCTACTACCTCCATAAGTATAGGTCAAGTTCATCAAATTGTAGCAATTTACCCTCGTTTCCTTATCAAGAATTGTTTTCTTTTTTTATCTTCCTCTGGTTGAGTTCTGATTAACAAGTCATTGAGGCTAGGTCAAATGGGTATAATCTGTAAGTTTGGGTGTTCTTGTGCATCTCCCCTCACTTCATATCAGCTGGATGCTTCACTCTCAGCTTGAGCTCTCTGTGGCTGTGTCCTTGTCCATAGGCTCAGGTGTCCCCAGGTCTCACCACACGTTAGACCAACCAGCCCTTCCCTTCCTCTTCTCGCTCTCATCTCCAGGTCAATGGGAGTCTATGGAACGTGGTTGAACTCAGCCCATTTCTTCATTGCTGCCTCTACCCCTCTTCCACTCACCAGTAGACCAATGTGGTCATCAGCAAGCTTACGTGCCTCCTCATGTGTTCCCTTTCAGTTTCAGTCTTGGAACGGGGTTTGTCCTGAAGGGACTTGATTGCTTGCCTTGATGGCTTCCCAGTGAACAACTTGCTTATGCTTGTAGTAACTAGTCATACTGCCATTTTTGTTTTGGGTTTTTCCTGCTGATCCTTCTTTGAAGATGTATCTTCTGTTGCTCTGGCTGGTCTGCTTGTCCTTTTTAGTGGGAATGTCCCACCTCAGAATGTTCTGGATGGGGCTCAGGCATTTATAGCAATTTTTATGTTGTGATCTAGAATTCAGTCTAGAAATGTCATTATATTTAATTGTCTTATATCTTTAACCAGTTGTCATGGAGTTGACTCCAACTCATGGTAAAGCCATATATGTCAACGTAGAACTGTGCTCCATAAGAGTTTTAATGACTAATTTTTTAAAAGTAAATCACTCATCTTCTAAGTCACCTCTGGGTGACTTACAAACTTTCACTTAGCAGCTGAGTGAGTTGTACAAAAAACCATTTGTATTAGCCAGGAACTCCTATGCATCTTTGTTGTCTTTCTTTTGAATTGTTTCTTTGCTTTTTTTTTGGTCTTTTATGACCATAATTGTTTTAAAGAGTACAGGAGGTGTTTTTGTAGTATGAGCTTTGTTTTCGGTTTGTCTGATTGTTGCCTTGTAGTCAGTTTGGTTCATGAGTTTGGTGATATAGCTACAGAGGTGATGATGTGTTCTCTTCACAGAGTTACACCTGGAGGCGCTTGGTGTCAGTTTATCCTTTTATGGCTAACTTTGTTACGGTGTTTTTTTTCCTACATTCTTTGCTGGTTTTAAAACAAGTTAATTAAAAATTTGGCCATTTTAACCATTTTTAAATGCACGTTGAGTGGCATTAATGGCTCTCACCATGTGAGAGTTTTGGCTCTAAGAGTTTCCATCATCCTAAAAAGAGGCTCAGTGCCTTTTAAACACAGTAACCCCTATTCTACCGTCCCCACAGCCTCTGGCAAGCAAGCAAAACTTTTGTTTCTGCATTTCCCTAATCTAGATAGGGCATGTATTGTATTGTCCCTTTGTGTCTGATGTATTTTGATCAGTATACTGTTTTTAAGGTTTGTCCATCATAATTAAGAATTTTAATCAAATTTAAAATCGTTTTTTGGTAAAGGAATCCTGGTAAAAATGGAGAAAATACACAGAATTTAAAATTCTTGTGGAATCCAGACTCCATGGAATTCTGGAAGCTGAATGAACTCCTAAAATCCAGACAAACTATTTAAACCTTGAGCCAAAAATAATCCATAAACTCTTCTTAAAACCAAAGTTTAGCTTGTTGTTGTTAATGTTGTTAAGTGCTGTCAAGTCCATTCTGACTCAACAACCCTGTATAGGGTTTTCTAGGAGCTGCTGGTGGGTTTGAA
Organism: Chrysochloris asiatica; assembly: GCF_000296735.1. Classification (NCBI taxonomy): domain Eukaryota; kingdom Metazoa; phylum Chordata; class Mammalia; order Afrosoricida; family Chrysochloridae; genus Chrysochloris; species Chrysochloris asiatica. The sequence continues at coordinate 4,655,739 of NW_006408587.1, forward strand.
CCACTGAGTATGCCATTAGCTTATTTTACAGTGCCTCACCAGGACTCCAAAGTTTAGCTTGACTAGTTAAAAAATGTCCACCTTGAGCATTATGCTCTTTTAAAAACTACCACATTTTTGGTGGGACTATAAAATGGTACAACCCTGTGGAAAATGGTATGGTGCTTTCTCAAAAAGTTGGAAATAGAAAAATTATATGACCCAGCATTTCCTCTACTTGGCATATATCCACAAGAAATAAGAGCTGTGACATGAATAGATATATGTACACCCATGTTCATTGCAACACTATTCATAATAGCAAAAGGATGGAGACAGCCTAAATGCCCAACAATAGTAAAATGGTTAAACTTTGATACATACATGCAATGGAATATTGTGCAACACTGAATAAGGACGAATCTGCAAAACACCTCTTAACATGGATGAACCTGGGGGACATTATGCTGAGTGAAATAAGTCAATCTTGAAAGTATAAATATATGAGACCACTGTTGTGAAAAGTTAAGAAATTATTTCCTTGCTAAATGAGACATTCTGTGATGGTTACTGGGAGGTCCATCTGGTGGCTGTAGATTACTCATGGGTTAGAGGTAGACACATGTTAACATGGGGCATAGGACAGGCAATGTGCGATAAGAGGGAGGTTGGAGAGGAAAGGTGAAGGTAGCAGGAGACAGAGCAGTACAAGGGTTAAAGTGAATAGAGGTAAATGGTGTTAACCATTGGTACATGGAAGGGATTGCAATTATTTGTAATGAAGCAAACTATATGACTTCTTGAATGTAAAACTGATGATCTGCTCTGTAAATCTTCACTCAATTCACAATGAAAAGTATTCAAGGATTTTTTTTTTAATGTCAAAATATGCTTTACAAAATTAATTTTAATGGATTGCTAAAAAATTATAGAAACCTTTATTAAACAGAAATATCAAAATGTGAAAAAAGAAAAAATTGTATGGACCAAACTGGCAACTGCAACTTGAAAGATTAAGATGGGCACCTTAGGGGGGGACCTTAGTGATTTTATGTTAAATGGGGGAGCAAAGGCTCAGGGAAGGAGGGTGAGCATGGCTGTACATCTCGAAGAATGTAATCAGCATCACTGAGTTGTACACATAGAAATCACTGAATTGGTACCTGTTTTGTTGTGTAGCTTCTCAACAGCAACAAAATAACATTTAAAAGAAAGAACAAGAATGTTGGGGATCTCAAAATCCAAAGTTAAGGGCATGTGTGTTTCTGAATAAGATTTTTTTTCTAGTAGAAAATTTGCAAAGACAAACCTTTGACCTTTTCTTCTCAATCTTGTTCAACTTTAGGGCGGTGATGATGTGATGGCCTGTGTGCATGATGACAACGGCAGGGTCCGTATCCAGCACTTCTATAATGTGGGTCAGTGGGCAAAGGAGATTCAGCGAAATCCCGCCAGAGATGAAGAAGGAGTGTTTGAGAACAATCGTGTCACCTGTAGATTCAAACGCCCTGTGAATGTTCCCAGAGATGAAACTATTGTTGATTTGCATTTGAGCTGGTATTATCTCTTTGCTTGGGGTCCAGCTATTCAAGGTAAGCTCACCTTTTAGCATCTGGATTAAACTCCAGACAACACTGTACTTGTCTTCATGACTTACTGAAGTCACACTGTGTAAGCAAGTGAGTAGCCCTCTGGATTCAATCAGAGAAAAAGATGATACTGTGCCTGCCTTCAGAGGTTGTAGTGGATTCATGAAGATGAGTCATACACATGAAAAGCCAGAGCAGGACAAGAGAGTATGTAATGCATTATAAGATTAGTGAAACAGAGCATATATCTACTCTCTGTGGAATATGGGCTCTGTTTAACTCTTGTCATGTTTTCTTTTACTCCTTCCCCCATCCTTGAGAGCTGTATTATTGTTCTCATTTTAGAGAAATTAAGAAACTCTCCTATGGCTATATAACTAATTAGTGGAAATACTAAGTTTCAATCCCAAATCTATTTGACTCCAAAGCCAGTGAGTACTCTTAATCTCTTTCTCTAAATATTAAACAAACAAACAAAAAACCAGGAGCCCTGGTGTCACTGTAGGATGAGCTCTGGACTTAACGCAAACTACAAAGTCAGCAATTCAAAACCACCAGTTTCTCCAGGGGGGAATGATGAGATTTTGCTCCCATAAAGATTTTTTTTAAATGTTTTATTGTGAATTACGTGATAGTTTACATGGGAGAACATTAGCTTTACATTCATCCTATCGTATATTGTTTCATTGCCGTGGTTACATTTCCCTCCATGTATCATCAACCAACCAAGCCTGCTCCCCGGTTGTCAGCACACAGACCCTCTCCGTCTCTGGGTCTAAAGTACCCAGCTGCTCCATCTCTCCATGTCATTATCTCTGCCTCCATCTCTGGTGTCACTGCTTCTCTGGGTAGGGTCCCGCTTTCTGCTCTTCTCCCTTGATTCTCATAAAGATTTATAGCTTCAGAAACCCTATACAGGGTCGCTGTGAGTTGGAATCAACTCGACAGCACCTAACAACAAAAAATATAAAAATACCGACCAGGAAAGGGCTTCTGAAGACTTGGGTAGAGATGGACACCCACCATGCCATCAGTACTCACTTTAGGACTGTTCTAGTGGTCACAGCTACATCAAATTTTCCCTCACTACTCTAGCCAAAGAGTGGGAAACATCTGGCCCGTGGGCTATATGAGGCCTGCCCACAAAATCATTTTGGTCTGGCCCTGCCAATGCAACCTCAGTTCTAGCCATCAAGTTGTTGTTGTTGTTATTTTCCTTGGAGTCGGTTCCGACCCATAGAGACCCTGTGTAGGGTTTCCAAGGAGTGACTGACTGGTGAGCTTGAACCGCTGACCTTGCAGTTCAAACAGCTTGCAGTCTGGCATATTAACCCACAGCGCCACACCAGGACTCTCTAGCTATCATATTCGAAGTGAGTTAATTAAATGTTTGAAGCTAATTTTTTTTTTTTTTTAAGTTTTTACTGTAAATTGAGTGATAAGTTTGTTTACATGGGAGAACATTGGTTTTATACCATTGTTTCATTGCAATGATTACAGTCTCCTCTGTGCATCATCATTCAACAGTATTTGCTTCTATTCCCCTGGGGTTTTTTGGTTTGTTTTTTTTAAGGGGGAGGATGTTCACAAAAACACTCAGGAATATATAATAATTTAAACAATCAAAG
>NW_006408587.1:4659904-4669696 GCF_000296735.1 Chrysochloris asiatica
GCGAATGTTACAAATTTTGACAGAAAAGAAGTTCCCCATTACTGATCTAGCCCTGTACTTCTCAAATTTTGATGTGCATACTAACCACCGTGATATCATTCAAATGTAGACTCTGTATTGGTAGGTCTGGATCAGGGCCTGAGATTCTGCATTTCTGACAAGCTCCCAGGTGATGCCGGTTCCTTCACCTATCTCTTCATCATTTGTCTAATAAAAATCCGAGGGTATCATGAGACCCTGCAGAAACTGGGGGAGTCAGTTTACATCTTGTCTTCAGCTTTCTGCCTGGCTGATCAGCTTAATAACCAAGAAACAAAGTATTTAGTTTGCAGTTCTTGTACTTAGAACTCCTCCTGGCACCTGGTGATTGCATCTTTCCTGTGTGCTCATTAACTAATCTGACTTGAATGTTTTTTTCTTTCTAATTGTTTCTGTTTATCAGTGTGGAGACTTCATAGTATACCTTTTTTTTTTTTTTTCCGGCCTACTTGTCAATTGGGAAAACATCTGGGTGCTTCCACATCGGTGACATTGTTCCCATTTGCGGTTGTCTCAGATGACCAACAAGGGATCTGCAGTTTTACCTTCAAGTACTTCCAGTACCCTGGGAAATACATTTTATATCAGCCTAGAGAAATTAACTCATTTAAAATGATGGGATTTGGAGTCTAAAAATTTATCTGTGAATGTTGATCTGTCCCTTGGTGGCTGCATGCTATTTAGCCTGTTATCAAAATTCTGAACTTCAATTTCTTCGTAGCTAAAATGGGGAGAAGATGATAGTAATAATGCCTCCTTCATAGGGTTCTTGTAAGGATTCAATTAAAAATCAGGGCTTGCTTTATAAATTGAAAACGTGTTATACTTTGTAAAGATCATCTTCTTACATACATGGCATAATAGTCTCATGTTCAAAATCCTCCTAAAATCTCATCTACTTTGCCAATAAACTTTCTCAGGACTCCTATTTCTCTCACTGTCTCTAAGCAAAACAGGTACATTCCTGTCTCACATACTGTGTTGTTGATTTAAGTACGATCCAGCTGGTTCTGACTCCTAGCGACCCCACATACGGTTTCTGAGGTGGTCAACCTTTGTGGGAGCAGAAAGCCTCACCTTTCTCCTGATGGAGCAGCTGGTGGGTTCAAACTGCTGACCTTGTAGTTCATAGTGTAGTGCTTATCCGACAGAACCACCATGCTCCCTCATACGCTATAGGCTTGCGCTTTTCCTGTTTCTTGAATGTCTATCAGAGATCGCTTTATAATCAAATCCTTGCCATTTTCCTAAGGTTATGTAATAAACTTTCAGCTAAGGTTTTTAGAATGTGTAGGATTAGATTCCCTCAAGGAAGGCATGAACTGGACATGCATGGCTAAGCTTACGAGGTGCCATGAGACAATCAGTGAGGTATGATTAGTTAGGAGAAGTGTTGAGAAAGGAGTTTAACTTGTGCTCACAGAAAGTCAGCATGGACATAAAACAGGGATCTGACATGTCAGGTCTGGCAGAGCTTCTTTGGGAGGCAGTATAGTTGGTTCTTGTTATCCACGGTAATTAATGTTCCATAAAGTTACTGTAAACACTGAATTAATAAATACTGAACCATTGCTCTTTAGGAAAGTACAGGATTAGATTTCTACAAGACTCTGGTCACAACATTTTTGTCAGCTGATCAATACATAATCTCATTTGATGTGTGTTTCTGTTTAAAGACACCTGATTTCAAATATATTGGTGATTCATTAACACTGAACTCACAACAAACACCACTATAATTACTGCCTGAATAAAGCTTATCTGAACATTAGACTATTATGCCATGTATGTAAGAAGATGATCTTTTTTGTACTTCAGAACACAAGACACTTCAGCGCTCCATGTGAGGGTCTTCATAAACAGCAAAATCATGCCCAAGAAACCCAGCAGAAATATGTGAAAACCATAGCACTGAATTGACCACAGAAGGACCTTTGTTTACACAACAGCTAAAACAAAAAGGCAGAGCGGCCCTTAATCACCTCAGCTGGGACTGTATGTGTCAGGCAACTCAAATTTTTTACTGCTGTGTGCATGCCCACATAGGATTATGAAAGGTCTGCAAGTATTGATTTGGAAGTGTAAACAAATTCGCAGATACAGCATCTTCAAACAATGAGGATTAACTGTGCTCTGAAAAACCCTGGCTCTGAGCTCCATTCCAAAGAGGCCTCTGGCCTGAAATCAAGTGCTTTAATTTACCTAACCCAAGTTTCAAATAGATTATTCAGGGAGGTCAGGTGCTTCTAATCAGCTTCAACTTTCTATGCATTCATTCCTTTCACATAGCTCTCCCTCAGGCTGCTTCTAAAAGTCCCCCAAGTCCAGAAACTTCTGTGGTATCTTAATCCTCCTACTTTGCATACCACCCCACTCTGCCCTATGGACAGACAGCAGACAGACAGACACATGCTCACAGCACTGGCTGCCTCATTATGTCCCACAAACAATGAGAAAGGGTTTCCATATATAAGGAAGATGATAGCATGGTCAAGAGTTGTTGTTTGTGGTGGTGTTGTTGGCAGTGACCCAGATATAAAAGATACACTTAAGAGGTAAAAAATCAAAGCCCTTGCTGTTTGAAAGAAAAATGCAGTTTTTTCCTTTGATATTAGTAAGACAAAATTCACTAGACATGTTAAAAGCAGGCATTCATACAATGTAAGTAAGCCATTTGATAACTGGGGTATTGTTGAAAAATCAGTTAGAGTCTTGTTCTATTAGGGGGAGGGCAGATAAAAATGAGAACTGGTTTTTAAAAGTAAAAATGTGGCTAATTTTTCTGTTTATCATTATACAGTGTATATAATTCTGTTAATAACTCTATTAACTGATTCCAGAACTTTATAGTTACTGCTTTTGTGCTCCACTGTGAAGACTTTGTTCTCTGTTCTTTGCATGTATCATTTTAACTCGGCTTTTTTTCCAATTGCTCCCTCTCCCTTTATTTCATTATTAAAGGGTCTATCACTCGCCATGACATAGACTCGCCACCGACTTCAGAGCGTGTTGTCAGTATTTACAAGTACGAAGACATTTTTATGCCATCAGCTGCCTATCAGACCTTCTCCTCTCCATTTTGTTTGCTTCTCATTGTTGCCCTGACCTTCTACTTACTGATGGGAACCCCTTAACTACAGCTGCAAGGCCAACCGATTCAATGGATTGGAAAGTCTTCAATGAAATACGTTTTTAAAGAAAATTCAGTATAATTTTAGCTTGTATGATTTTTTAAAAAAAACAAAACTCATATGATTTCAACTTTTTTGAAAGAAAGAACAAGTGTCTTTTCTAGTCAAAGAGGATTATTTCAGACGACCTATGCTTTCTTATTTGAGCATCACAACATCTCTGAATGGCTTGATGAAAATTCTCCTGGCGACTGTGCTGAATGGTATTTGAGACCCAGTAAGGCTGCCTTTTTATGATCCACATGCCTTGGCTACTTGATCAGATAACCTGTATCAAGTAGATAAAGAGCTAATCATCAAAACCATGCTCAAACCTACCTTTACTCATCCTATTTCTGCATTAAAGAGTAACCCCAAGTATTACTAGGGAAATTACAGTGGATGGAGCCATCTCACAGTCAGCATTTTAAGTTAAAGAACTTTCAGATTTCCACAAAGCATGAAACTTTGGGATATTTGCACTGCTGATGGGAAAAGGTAATTACAATGATAAGAAAATAACTTGTATTTATTTGAAATTTCTTCTCACTTAGTGAGTAGTAATGAGTATATTTTAACTGATGTTTGGAAAGGCTAAAAATGAAACTGTGAGTGTCCCTGAAGATGTAAAACTGCGTTAATCATAAAAACTATGGACTTATCTTATAACTTATCAGTTAGAATTTGCACTCTACCACCAGTGTAGTTTATAAGCTAGGTTTAATCTATGATTATAGTTCATTCTTTTGTCAAATTCATAATACATTTAAGTTTGATGTAATGTGTATTACAGAAGACCAACCAACTTAATAAAACTTGAAGTATTTTAATAATACATCAACATGTGTAGAAATTGTGGAGAGTTAGCGTAGAAACTTTTTAAAGATTATTTTTGCTTTGTTTAATTAGAAAATAGGAAGCTTACTGATAAAATGAGTTCGCCTAGAATATTCATTCCGAATGTTCAGGCTTGAAATTTGGACTGACAACATAATTTATAATAATGTCTTGACTTTCTTAATGCATTTCCTTTTTTTCAAAGGAATCCAAATGTTCCTTTGTTGCAAATGTCTTTGCTTGCAACCCATTTAAAGGGAAAGGAATCTGTGGGTATAGCTATGCTTCGACATTTCCATTGTAGAGTCTCAAAGTACTTTAGCTTCCCATTCCCCAGCCCCACACTTTTGACTCCCACCTGTTACTTTAAAACTGGCTCCCACTTTTTTTTGTGTGTGTGTGTGTGTGTGTGTGTGATATTAAGTAACACTGGAGACTGATATCTAGTGCCACCCTCAGAATTCGTGTCAGGATGGAGAAACTCCCTATGGGGAGAGTTTTCAAATTCTTATGGAACTGAGCAAAAATACAGAGGACATGGATGTTTCTGTTGGTACACAGTTTCCTACACACTTTCACTGGAACAGAAGAGAAAGAATCCTTATTGAAAATGGGAAGGCATCAGCTGAGTGATGGAACTGAGTATGATTCAAACTCAGTTCCTCTGGTTCATCTCCAGGGCTCCGCCTGACTACTGCCCCTCTTCACTAGGTCAGTCTTATGTGACGATGGCCTGGGTGTCACTTTCTAAACATTAACATTGGTTTAGTAGTGAGGATGCTGAGTATGCAAGCACTCACTTTGTAAATAAGAAAGCAAGTATTTTTCTAGTTCATTCTCTATGTGTATATTTCAGCTATAAACACTTAAGACTAAGGAGAGACTTCCAGCTAGTCTCTATAGTCGACTGGATTGGAATAAATTAATGGATTTCTCTAAGGCTTAACATTTCAAATCAACAAGATGATTCTTTCTACTAGTCATTTCTACATTTTTTGCATATTTGTGCCCAGAGCTTCCAATGACTTCTTACTGTCATTAAGGTGTAAAGTACAAACCATTTGATTACCTCCAATCTCATTTCTTGCCACGTACTCACTTGCTGTGTCCCAGGAAGACTACTGCTTTCAGTTCCTCAGTGCTCTCACTTCCCTTTCAAACTGTTCCTTTTGCCCACTTATTTTCCAGCCTCCTCTGCTGGAAGAACTCTTATTCACCTTTCGTTTCACAGCTTCCTACACTCCCTTGGTCTAGGTAGGTTTGGGGTATCTGCCATATACTTGCAACGTATCCTGGGCTTTCTCATCATAACATTGATCATAAACAAAAACCCAAACCATTTGCCTTCGAGTCGATTCTGACTCATGGTGAGCCTATCTGTGTCAAAGTAGAACTGAGCTCTATAGAGCATTCAGTACCTTTCTTCCAAGACACCTTGAGGTGGACGCAAAACACCAACCTTTCATTCAGCAACAAGTGTGTTAATAGATTGTACACGCAGGGACTCCAATACTTACCTTACTCTAATTGTCATTTCTCTTCTAAAACTCTCTAATGGTAAGGACCATTTTTCTTTATTCATCATTGTAGCCAAAACTTGTATATAATAGGAACTCAGCAAACATTTGCTGAACAGGTAAAGAAATGTAACTAGACTTTTATGACAAATTTGTGTGAGTCCAAAGGCTTGTATTTCATATATATTGCCAGACTGACCAAGACTTTTATAATCTGCTTGTGATAAAACCCATTTTTTTTAGCCAACACTGAACTTTTCCTTTTGAAACACAAGGAGGAATATTGGGAGTAACAAAGCTGTTTTGCCCTGTAGTGAATATTCATTGACATAATTCTGAATAATAATCATTGTTCACAAAAAAGCATTCAACGACCAGGGATACTAAACAACATTTGACCATCTCAGAGCATCACTAATTTATAGACACATTGAAGTTGAAACTGTAGACTTCCATTTCCTTCATTCTTACCTAATCTAAGAAAATAAACTTCTATTTTGTATCTATAGCTTCATCTTTTAATATAATGTTTATCACAAGAAAATGCCCATCAATGTTTTGTTTTAATGCTATAATAAGATTAGCTAAAATGTATATCATGCTATTCTAAGCATTTTATATGGATTAATCCTTACAACAAACACAGGAATGAGATTCTAATATTAATTCAGTTTTACAGATAAAGACACTAATTACCTATGCTGACAGAGATTTTAAAGGTCATTTAATTCAATGTACTTATTTTCCAAAGGAGTGACTTTGGAGGTGATATAATTTTCCTGGAATACATGCCCTCATGCACATTTATTAAAACTTTTCTTAGATCAAACCCCACTATCCACACTCAAATTAGGTAGGTGTTTCCCTATAAGTCTCTTCAGTCATTTGTCATGGATAGGAGAACTTTCAATACTTACATTGGGGCGGGGGTAGGAGGAAATACCTTTCTACTCAATTTAAAAATATTTTGGTTGTTTTATCAGGCATTTCCATGCTTTTATTAGATGTTTAACATAGCATACAGATTGGGCAGGACTGGAAGAATGTATTTGTCTTAGTTGCCTATAATCCAGGTCTTCTGATTTGTAACCCAATGCCCTTTTATAACTCCTCTCTGTTTTTCAAATGTGAATCTTGAACATGATTTCAGACAAAATGCAAGACTCATTTAATTGTTAGCTTTTGTCATTAAGGAAATCAGAAAGTTTGGATAACTCAGGGATGGCTATCCATCACTGACTGGTTTTATTCCTACTTCTGTAATTAAGTTTACTGCCCATATGCAGGGTTTTGTACTTAGGAAATATTACTGCTGAGGTTGTGTATCATTTCTTTATTCTAGACCAGGGGACAGCAAACTTTTTCTCTAAGGGCCACATGATACATATTTTAAGATTTTAGTCTCTGTCTCAACTAACCAACACTTGAAGACAACATGTGAATCATTCAAATAGCATGGCTCTGTTTGAATAAAACTTTATTGACACTAAAATATGAGTTTCATGTAATTTTCACATGTCACAAAACATTCTTCTTTAACTTCTTAAAGAACATATAAAAATCATTCTTAGCTGACAGGCCCTATAAAAACAGGCAGCGGGTTGGATTTGGCTTACAGACCGAAGTTTACCCACCTCTGATTTTGGCTGTGGACACACCAGCGTATTAGAAGCAGTTGTAACAGAGTATTGCCAGCAATTTAATACTGGCGTGATGCTGTAGAATAGGCACTGGACTGCTAACCACAAGGTCGGTGGTTCAAATTCAAGAGCTGCTTCTTAGAAATCCCATACAGGGTTCTTATGAGTGGGAACCAACTTAACAACATGTAACAATCATAAAAATACCCAAGTTAGTGAATAATTTTGGGGGGAATAAGTTGTAGTTGATTGTTTTCTCAATAATGGCATTCCCAAGCACTGTTTTAATATATTTTCTGGAGTTGAAAAGGTGGCAATTAATTCAGAGCTGGGTTAGTAGTAGTTTATTTTATCTAAGCTGCAGCAGTGGTGAGTGATGCTTAATGTTGATGGTGGTGATTGCAATGTTTTATAATAATTTATTTCACTGTAGAATTATTTTTTAAAGTTTTCTTGAAAGCTATACCTGCAGAAGTGTTTTACGCATGTAACTATGGCATCTACCTTGTGTTTCACAGTGAACAAGTGAGAAACACTGCACTAGGACAAGTGTGTGCTTGATAGTGTATAATTGTATTCTATCTCCTCATTCGCTAAGCAGAATTGGTTATATGATAGTGTATAATTGTATTCTATCTCCTTATTCGCTAAGCAGAATTGGTTATATTTAGTGAGTGTTCTGTTTCTCAGTATGTTTATATATATAGTTTATACGGTATGTATGTGTGTGTATCTATACATGATGGAGTGTATGTTTATAAATGCCTATACATATATACATATATGTGTGTGTGTTATATATAAACATGTGCCCACATGTACACACACATGTACTCATACAACTATCTTTTGGAGATCTTTTTCAGGGTTGTTTCTATTTCTGATGTCTCCACTACTTTAAAACCCAAGAGATAAAACATTATGCGTAGACAGACAAAGCTGCCCTTGAATGTATCAATTTAGTTAGTAGATTGGACTCCTGGATCCTTTATTAACCCTTGGCACCTCCATGTAACATTATCTGAATTGACAGAATGTATAACAAAGTCTCGTTGAGCTTGACTTTTATATACTGTTAGTTAAGAAACCAAGACTAGTATTTGCTAACTAACTGGCATGTTGATACAATCTATAAACGGTTCATGTTTAATTAGCTTCCTTATTCCTATGTCAGTTATTTTCTTGCAAGTTGAACCTTTTTGATTTTATAGTTACTAGATCACTTGAGTGTAAATTTCTTTTGACGAAAATTGTGACTGCTTATATAATTTTTAAGAATGGAGACTGAAAAGTTAAGTGAATCCAGTTATTTGGAATTTAGTTTTACTTAACATCTAGTGCTGTCTGGTTGATGTTTTCAGTTTCCCTTCCCTGGATATTTGCTGGGAGGCAGACAGCTAGCTATTAGCTGCTCAGTTGGATTCTCTTGAAGAGTAAGCAATTCTATAGGGTGATGGAGTGCAGCTAATTCACCCAGGTCACTAATAACAGCTTTCTTTTCACCACTTCGAATACCCTGGCCACCTGGAAGACTGAAAGCTGCTTTTCCACATGCCTTATTCCCACAGACATGCTGATATGCTGGAACAATCCGGCTCCAGGAGTATTAATATACTTTTTTGAGACCGTCTACAAAATACTATTTTGTAAAAACTATGCCTTTAAATAGACATTGATGGGTTATGTTTCTTTTATAATAATCATGCACCTAATGTTCACTTGTGATGGATTTTGAGATTTCTGTATATTTATAAGCCTGTTCTATGTGAATTTTTATTCTTCTGATTGTGGTCCATTACTAATAAAGACATGGATTTCTATTTAGGTAAAGTAATTGTAGCAATATTCCTAGATGCTGCCTAAATGGTTGTTCTGTCCATTTGCCATTAAAAACACTTTTCTCTTTACAGGATTACATTATAGCCGGAATATATAAACTAAATTTAAACTTTAATTTATGAATTCTCAACATGGTTTTAAATTCTTCCTGTTGATGTAATTAAAGTTAGTTTTTAATTCTTTAATGCTTTGCTGTGGTACATTTTTTTTTCTCTTTGCTTGTTTTAAATCCTTTGAGTAACAAAATCTCCCTAAATCTTTCCTAAAGTTTTTAAAATTAAGATTTTGTTGGTGTTATTGTTGAGAATATACACAGCAGAAGATGCACCAACAATTTCTATATGTACAATTCAGTTACATTGACTACATTTTTTGTGTTGTTGTGCAACCCTTCTCACCCTCCTTTTCTCAGCTTCTCCTCCTCCGTTCACATTAACTCACTGACGCCTAATTTTCCTATCCAATCTTTTGAGTAGCTTTTGTCAATTTGATCATATAGATAGATCTGAAAAGAGTATTGTGCTGAAAACAGCCAAAGCAGACATCCTTTACCCATTAAGCTAAATGTCTGTTTTGGGGTTTTTTTTGTTTTATTTTTTTTTTTAATTTAAGGTTTTTATTGTGGATTGAGTGAAAGTTTACAGGGCACATCATCAGTTTTACATTCAACAATTCATATAACTTGTTTCATTACATTGATTATAATCCCCTCCACATACCATCAGTTAAAAGTATTTATCCACTTTAGCT
>NW_006408587.1:4672846-4680213 GCF_000296735.1 Chrysochloris asiatica
GTCCACCTGCTCTGCCATCTTGTTTGTTCCGCTAAATGACTGTTTTTAAGAAGACTTCAGGGGTTATCTTTGACTTAAGGTTGAATGACTATCTCAGAGCATTTCTTCCAGAGGTTCATCAGCCTCTATGGATCCAGAAAGTCTGGATTCCATGAGAAGTTGAAATTCTGTTCTGCATTTCTCCCCCCTTTTGAACAGGATTTTTTTTTAGACTTTGATCAAAATGTTCAGTAATGGTAGTTGGATAACGTTCAGTTTGTCTGATTATGGCAAAGAAATCCTCTTAAATTTATAGATGTTGGCAAAGTGACAACTTGTCTATTGACAAAGAGGAGAATAATGGTGCAGTTGTTAGTTGCTTTCCAAGCGTTTTCTACTCTTGGGACATTTGTGTGTATATAGCAGAAGAAAAGATCCCTGGTGTGGTGCTGGGTGTTGTAAGATCAGCACTGGACTGTGGACCAAAAGGTTGGTGGCTCAAACCCACCAGCTGCTCCTCAGCAACCCTATATAGAGTCACTATGGATTGGAACTGACTCAACAGCACTTAAAAGCAACAACATAATAAAATGAACCATCACTCCGTCTGTCAGTTTGTCATACTGTAGTGACTGGTGCATTGTGATGCTAGAAGCTATGCCACTGGTATTTTAAATATCAGCAGGCTTACTCATGGTGGCGCTTCTAGACTAAGACAGATGAAGAAGAGGCATACCGCTTCTGAATGGATTACTGCTGAAAACCTTATGACTAGCAGAAGAGCATTGTCTGATACAGTGCTAGAAGACGAGGCCTTAGGTCAGGAGAGACACAAAATACAACTGGGGAAGAGCTGCCTCAACCTTAAAGTAGAATTACACAGAATGATGTGAATGGAGCAAAGTTTCTTCCGGATGGGCACAACTCAAAGTGAGAACAAACAGCTGCAAACATCCATTGATAATCAGACTGTGGAATGTATGAATCTAGAAAATTTGGAAGTTGTAAAAAATGAAGGGGAATGCATAAAAGCTCCATATCCTAGGTACTATTAAGTACCATTTAGACAATTCGTACTCAAAGTGATTCTGCATAGGTTTTCTGAGGAGTGGCTGGTGGGTTTTAACCACTGACTTTGCAGTTAGCAGTCCAGTGCTTACCCTGCTGCACCACACCAAGACTTCAACCTAGGCATTTCACCTCACTAATGCTTAGGATTGTTGTTGTGGTGGTGGTTGTTTTTAGGTGCCCCCGAGGTAGCTCTGACTAATGGAGACCTTGTTTAGGGTTTTCAAAGAGTTACTGGTAGATTTGAACTGCCAATCTGTGAAAAGGAGCCCAGTGCTTATCCTACAGAACTGTATCAGGACTCCGGTAGGAATTTTCTGCTCTAGTATTAATTATTGGAGTCCTGGTGTGGCCCTGCAAGGTCAGTGGTTCGAATTCACCAGTCACTTCTGAACTGACAAAACAACACTTGCTCCTTGGAAACAACAATAACATTATTAATATACCTCAAGATCAAGTGTGACTGCAGTAGTTTCAGCCATGCCATTTTCATACTAGGCTATTGTTGGTAATGCTTTCTAGCAAGTTCCAACTCAGCCACATTGTTGGAGGAACAGCTGGTAAGTTTCAACCACTGGCCTTGTGGCTAGCAGTCTAGTGCTTATCCTACAGTGACACACCAGGACTCTGATACCTAGGATTAATGAACTGAAATGGACTGGTTAAAAATGGCCATTTTTAATCAGACAATCGCATAGTTAACTATGTCAAGAATGTCGAATTGAAAAGGAATGGTGTCACAGTCATCATGCGAAAGAGGATTTCAAGATAGATCTTGACATAAAATGCTGTCTGTGTATGCTTACTAGAAAGACCAGATGAATTTGACTAATACGACTTACTTAAATTTATGCACCAACCATTAAAGTCAGTGATGAAGAAATTGAAGAATTCTATGAACTTCTTCAGTCTGAAATTGATTAAACATGCCATCAAGATGCATTGATAATTGCTGGTGATTGGAATGTGAAAGTTGGAAACAGGAAAGATCAGTAGTTGGGAAATAAGGCCTTCGTGACAGAAATTATGGTGGACATTGTATGATACAATTTTGCAAGGTCAACTACTTTTTTCACTGCAAATACCTTTTTCAATAACATAAAGGTGACTATACATGTGGACCTCACCAGCTGGAATGCACAGGAATCAAATTGACTACATCAGGGAAGAGTCTATAGAGAAGCTCAATATCATCTGTCAAAATAAGGCCAAGACAGACTGTGGGACTATCAATCACTTGTATAAAGTTCAGGCTGAAGCTGAAGAAAATTAAGACAAGTCAACAAGAGCCAAAATATGACCTTGAGTATATCCACCTGAATTTAGACGACATCTCAAGAACAGTTTTGATTCATCAGACAAAAATGACCAAAGACCCGAAGAGTTGTAGGATGACATCAAGAACATATGTGAAGAAAGCAAAAGGTCATTTAAAACACAGGGAGAAAAAAAAGACAAAAATGGATGTTAGAGATTCTGAAACTCGCTCTTCAGTGAAGAGAAGCTCGTGACCAGGAGAAATGAGGATGTATAAGAGCTTACCAGAAAATTTCAAAGGGCAGCTTGAGAAGACAAAGTCAAGTATTACAAGGAAATTTGCAAAGGCCTGGAGTTCGAAAACCAAAAGGGAAGAACATGTTCAACATTTCTGAAGTTGAAACAACTGAACAAAAACATCAAGCCATAACTTCGAAATTTAAGGATTCCATGGGCAAAATGTTGAATAATGCAGGAAGCATCAAAAGAAGATGGAAGGAATACACGGGGTCACTGTACCAAAAAGAAGTAGTCAATGTTCAACCATTTCAAGAGGTAGCAGATGGTCAAGAACAGATGGTATTGAAGGAAGAAGTCCAAACTGCACTGAAGGCATTGGCAAAAAAACAAGGCTTCAGGAATTGGCAGAATAACAAATGGAATGTTTCAACAAACTGAAGTAGTGATGGAATGTTTCAACAAACTGAAGTAGTGCTAGACACGTTCACTCGTCTATGCCAGGAAATTTGGAAGACAGCTACCTGACCAACCAATTGGAAGAGATCCGTAGTTTTGCCATTCCAAAGAGGTAACCCAAAGGAATGCAGAAATCATCAAACAGTATCATTAATATCACAAGCAAGTGAAATTTTGCTGAAGATAATTTAAAAACGGTTGCAGCAGTCCATTGAAAGGGAGCTGCCAGAAATTCAAGCTGCATTCAGAAGAGGGCATGAAATGAGGGATATCATTGCTGATGTGAAATGGATCTTGGCTGAAAGCAAAGAGTACAAGAAGGATGTTAATCTATAAATAAAGGTGGTTGTTGTTGTTAAGTGCTGTTGAGTCGGTTCCGACCCCTAGCAACTTTGTGTAGGGTTTCCAAGGAGTGACTGGTGAGCTTGAACTGCAGACTTTGCAGTCCAAACCAACTTTGCAGTCCAGTGCATTAACCCACAGCACCATACCAGGACTAAATAAATGTAGTTTATATAGAGAGAAATTAGTTTGTCAGAAGTCCTGGTGTGGTGCTTATAGGATAGGCATTGGACTGTTAACCAGAGAGTCAGCGTTTTAAATCCATCAACCGCTCCTTGGAAACCCTACACAGAGTTGCTAGGGGTCAGAACCGACTCAACGGCACTTAACAACAACAACCTCCATGAGTATAGGTCTTGACATTCATCAGGTTGTAGCAATTTACCCTCATTTCCTTTATCAAAAATTGTGTTTTTGTTTGTTTTTTTTATCTTCCTCTAGTCGAGTTCTGATTATCAAGCCATTGAGACTAGGTCAAATGGGTACTATCTGCAAGTTTGTAAATCATCTATTATTGATTTGGAAGAATAAGGCGTGGAAGATTAACTGCAGCTGGATGGGGAAACCAGAAGGCAGCAACCTAGACACATGACAGGCCATGCTTAACTCAGTGAGCTGTCAAGACCTGCACTGTAAGTGAAGATTTCTGTCCCCAAATATAGGGAGAAGGATAAAAGGGAATAAGCAGGTAGGGAGCTCTGTCTAGGCAGAGCCTGAAGGTATGAAATGTCTTTATATTCTTTGTCCTACAGACATTCAGATTGAAAAAAAATCAGTAATTTCTCACATACATACTAACCTTACCTTTCCAAACTCTGTCCTTCTATACTAACTATCTATACTTTTAGTCCACCAGTTTTATCTAGGAGCAGACGCTTGGTGGTTAGTTACAGCAGAGAAGGCCAATAACTTTCATCTTGTTTACCTGCTTTGTTCAGGTGATAGTGCTTCCCTAGAAGGGTTTTGGGAGTCCTGTGTGGCGCTGTAGGCTAAACACTGCTGTTTTTCAAGATGTCCTTTATAGCACATCTTGAAGCATCTACAATAATGTGGTGTTCATTCATTTATTGAAAAAATTATTCAAAATAATAATGTGTATAAAGACTGCAAGAAATACAAAGAACCTCAATGGTGGCTTTTGATGTAATGGGGAAATTAGATATTTGTGAAAATGTTTACAATGCAGTATGTTGAAGTTGAAACAAACACAATCCTTGCTTTCAAAGAGTTCACAGTTAGTAGGAAAGTTGTTTTTATTGTTGTTGTTGTTAAGTGCCAACGAGTCAGTTGCGAACCATAGCGACCGTATATAGGGTTTCCGAGGAGCAGCTGGTGAGCTTGAACTGCCAACCATGCAGTTCAAACAGCTTTGCAGTCTGGCACATTAACCCACAGCACTACACCAGGATTTTTATTGTTGTTAAGTGCAGTCAAGTTGGTTTTGACTCATAGTGACCTGTGAGTTTGAATCATTGACCTTTCAGTTAGCCATCCAGTGTTTATCGTACAGCACCATAATAGTAGGAAAGACGTGTGTAAACCATTGCCTTTGACTGCAGTGTGATGACTGCAGCAATAGAGTGGGAAACTGCATTGTGCTAGACCACACAAATGTTAGTCTAGTTAAGTTTTCAGTGTTTGAGGCTATGTTTCTGTTAGAATTACAATCCTGACTGGAATTGTGCCTGAATCTCTCTGACCTATAGCTTCGACCCTCAAACCAATTACAAAATATTTAGCAATTTAGTTTTCCATTGACACCATGACATGTTTTTCGTTAGCTGAGGTGCTGCTCCAACACAGGCAACATTAACTCTCCTTGTCCAATGCATACATATATGCATTATCTGTTTGCATCTGTTGAATAGATGCTTTTGTTTAGTAATTAGAGGAAGAGGACTGAGACTCTGGTTGGAGGAGGACAAAAGGGATGGTTTGGTCTTTGCTCTCTCATTGGCCCTTTTTCACCAAACCCTAAACCTGATCACTTATGTGCCAAATGAATTACACATCCTTTTATGAATAGCTCCTTTCATGCCTTTAGACCACTGACCAGAGGGACTCAAAACACATCCAAGGGCCAATGAGACAGCATAGATGAGTTGTAATCCACCTATCAACAACAACACTAACATTAGTAGTTAGTTGTAAACACTATCTGCACCTTAGTCCTCTGTGGAGTTTTGTTTTTTTTTAAATTATAAAATCTTTAATTTCATTTGTAATAATATAGATAATTGTAGAACAGGAGTTCAACTCTTATCATCAAAATAAAAAAGAACTGGATAGCCAACCTGAAGAATATGCTGACTTGTCAAAGGCAACCCCTGCAGAGTCTGGAACTTTTAAGAGCCTGAATGGTAAAGGTTAACTGCTTAGTGGACTCCATATAAGAAAGGCCTGTTGATGAACGGCTATAGCAAAAATCATCCCAAAACCCAAAACTGTCACTGAGTCAATTCTGACTCATAAAAATCCAAATAGGGTTTCTGAGACATAATTTTTTACAGTAGACAGACTCATCTTTTCCCCACAGAGTGACGGGTGGGTTAGAGCCACTGGCCTTGTGGTTAGCAGCCCAACACTTAACCGGACAGTGCCATCTCCTGGCCTTTGATGATTATGGGTAAAGAAAGCCTATGGAGCAATTCTTTTGTTACCCATGGAGTTACCATGGCAATAGATACAGTGGTCAACTTGTATGATAAGGTACCATGACTATTTTAAAATGCCTATGGATCCCCCTTTTAAGCCAGTTAGTAGAACAGATGAGTACAGCTGTAGGATTCATACTACTGCATTTGAATCTTGCCTCTGCTCTTTGCTACTGTATGATCTTGGCAAGGTATTTAACTTCTCTATTCAGTTTTCATCCTTGTAAGAGGCTAATAATCGTACCTTCTTTGTAGGGCTGTTATAAGCATTAAATGAGTGAGAAACTTTGAACAGTGCCTGCTGTATGTTAATCACTATGAAAAATTCTGCCAAATATCCTAGTGCTGTTTTGTGTTGTTGGTTTTTTGTTTTAATTTTTAATTGAGTGAATGTTTACAGAGCAAATCAGGTTTCATTCAACAATTCATATGCATTTTGTGTCATGTCATTGACTGTAATCCCCAAAATGTAACATCACTTATTCCACTTCCTTCCTGGGTTTCTCATTTCCATTCTTCCTTCTTTCCTAACCCTTCTTTCTGCCTTCTGAACTTTGTCCTTGGACAGATACTGTCCTTATGATCTCAAATGGTTGATTATTGTAATGAGTACATACCACTCTAATGTTATTGTTCTCTTTACAGATTGGTCTGTTGTTTGACTTTAAACCATAGGGTGGGTTCAGTTACAGGCCTGAAGGGTCACTAAGTGGCATAGTGTCAGGGGTTCCCTCAGTCTCTATCTGACCAGTAAGCCTGGTCTTTTTTATTTTTTCTACATGTTTATCACACTCTATCCAGAACTTTCTAATGTGATCCTTTTCAAAACAGTTGGTATTGGTAGCTGGGCACCATCTAGTTCTGGTCTCAAGGTCATGGAAGTTGAGGTTCTTGTGGTCTGGTAGGTTTTTTTTTTTTTTATTCCAAAATAGATCTATTTATTAAGGATCATTTAGATTTGCATAAAAATCACCAATTGTTCCTCATTGGGTTGTCTTTTTTTTTTTTTTAACATACCCCAATTCTTTGGGGGTTGCTTGGTTTGCCCCCACAATTTGAAAAATACAGCTCTTTTTAGTGCTGGGAACAAACAGTTAAGGCAGCCAGGTGTTGTCTTGGGTCTCTGTGGTGGGAGGGTTTGTCCTATCCCCCTCAAAAGAATACACATGGTAGGTAGCTTCTTAGGTTGGAAAGCGGTCCCTGAAGGAAATCATTATGCAGAAAGATACTAACACAGTCCTCTGTAGTTGGTTATTTGTGCCCAATTGATTTAAAATAGAAACCCCTGGATTCATCAAAGGCTTGCTGCTGGCTGGTTTCAGCTATAAAAATATTGTCTGATTTGTCACTGATAAGGAGAAGTGAGGGAAA
>NW_006408587.1:4680538-4682754 GCF_000296735.1 Chrysochloris asiatica
TCAAAAGAGGGAACCAATCTTTACAGCGAGGATCATTCCCACCCCCTCCATACACAGAATAGAACAGGGATGGGCAACTTGGACATTGGCTACCCAAAATGGGGGGCTACAAAGGCAAGAATTGACTGGCTTACATGCTTTTAAGAGGGAGCCTAGATCCAGAGGGTATGGAGGAAGGTAGAATCTCCACTGAGAAGCATCCAATCTGTCTGGGTGGGGCTGATGAAAGGAGATGAGGATACAGATCTTGTGATACAATAGTGAATAATTGTGATCAGGACTGATTGTGAGGGTTGGAAATGTAAAGGTAGATGTTTTATAGCAAAAGGATGGGAGTGATTGATTTTGCAGTCCAGGAGCAGAGGTCCCTGGGACCATCAAGGGAGAAGAGTGGAGAGCGGGACCCTACCCAGAGAAGCAGTGATGCCTGAGATGGAGACAGAGGTGATGATGTGGAGAGATGGAGCAGCTGGGGACTTTAGACCCAGAGAGGGAGAGGGGCTGTGTGCTGACAAGGGGGTGGGGGGCAGGCTTGCAGGGTATATCCTTTGGTTGGTTGATGATGCAAGGAAGGGATTGTAACCATGCCAATGAAACGATGTATGGTAGAATGAATGAATGTAAAGCTAATGTTCTCCCATGTAAACTATCACATAATTCACAATAAAACATTAAAAAAAAATGTCTGGCAAAAGAGACAGAAAGAATAAGGTGGTAACAACAGCACTGGGAGGTTTGGTGGTACAAACCACATGAGAACACACACCTGTCTGCATTTTCCTTTTTAAATCCCACAATAAGAGCCCTGCATCATTTCAAATCAAAGTCATTATGGTCCTTCAAATCCTGGCCCACATCCAGACACTGGCTGTATTTTGAATGTAAAGGTGTCTGACACCATTCCCCCAGCATTGGGTTCTGGGTTGGAAGGTTGCATACAAAACCCAAAAAACCCTAGGACTTGATTTATTAGAAATATTAATCGGGTTTTACCACACTGAATGAAGGTAGGGAGTCAGTCTGTGCTGCTGTGAAGTTCAAAGGTGAATTCTTCTAAAATGGGGTCATTATTTATTGCTCCAGTAGAATAAACAAAAAAAAAATGACTTGTAAGAACCAGGACTCTGGGCCTGGGAGGCTTGAGGACTAGATAGATTCACAGTGATTTGGGGTTGCCAGTGTCAATGTGTGGCCTGGGCCCCGCGGGTTCTGCCACTGGGCAGGCCTACTGCTCTACTGTATGCATGAATATATTTGCAGTATATGTAAATACTTTTGTAGAAATATCCTCTGCCAAATATACATATTATTGAGGATAGTCCCATTCGCTTTTCCACACCTGGTGGGCTTTCATGTCTATTATCTACACTTAGATTATTACTGTTATTGTAGGATTTTGTGTATGATACTATTTGCCTCTGTTGCCTTTAATTCGTATATTCCTCCAAGTCTTTTTTTTTTTACCTCAATCCTTTTTTGCTGGTCACCTTTATTGTATAATGCCTTCCCCTTCACCCAAGTTAATATATGTCTACCCATCAATTAGTCATTTACCCTGCCTGACTCACCCACCCTGGTTGTTGTGGTGTGTTCTTGAGTTGGTTCCGACTCATAGCAACACTATATAGAGAGTTTCCAAGAGTGGCTGGTAGATTTGAACTGCCAACCTTGCAGTTCCAATCCAGTGTTTATCCTACAGCACCATGTTAGGGCTCACATGGTAACCATCAAAGATTGTTTCTTTTTTGTGTGCAAACTGTTTCTTGACTTTTTATAATACTGGTCTCATACAATATTTTCCTTTTGTAACTGAGCATAGTGTCCTACAGGTTTATCCATATTATGAAGTGTTTCACAGATTCATCATTAAAAAAAAAATGTAGTGTAATATTCCATTGTGTGTATATACTACAGTTTGTCCATTCACTCATTGATGGGCATTTAGGTTACTTCCTTTTTTTGTTGTTGCTTCCCCGTCTGATGCTATAGGATAAGTACTGGATTGTAAACCACAAGGCTTATGGATCATATCCACCAGATGCTCCTCAGAAACCCCATACAGAGTGACTATGGTTCAGAAACAACTCAACAGCACTTAGCATTGTGAATAGTGTGTGATGAACATGGGTGTGCATATATCTATTCCTGTCTTGGCTTTTATTTTTCTAGAATATATATCTAGTAATGGAGCCCTGGTGTGGCACTGTGGGCTAATG
>NW_006408587.1:4683104-4692323 GCF_000296735.1 Chrysochloris asiatica
CTTTGCAGGAGAAACATGAGGTTTTCTGCTTCTGTAAAAATTTAAAGCCCCTGAAACTCTGTACAGGGTTACTATGAGTCAGAACCAACTCTGTTACACACCACCACCACCACCAAAGGTGTTAGCAGAGTTTATGGAGAGCCTGGAATCTGCAACAGAGGGTCCTTATCTTCTGCGGACCATGAATGATCAGGTTAGAAACTCAAAGATTTACTTAGAGGACAAGATCTGGCCAGAGGAAATGGGAGGGCTCTAGGCAATACTACCACCCACCTCCTCACTCTTCCTACTCAAGACTCCCAGAGCCTTTATCTAGCCTGGGTCTTAAAGAATACTAGGGCAGAGAAAGCAAAAAGGCTCTCATGTTTATTTATGATTCTCCGTGGGAAAGGGTGGGGGAGTGACTGGTCTAGGATAATGAGGTGCGCACAGCAGGAGTTCAAAACGGAGTTGGTTCCGTTCATGGTGGAGTCGATAGGCCTGACCTGAGTCTGGGAGGTGCTGGCAGGACACATTATCGGGTAGTGTGCATGCTATCTGTTTTAGGAGAAGCCCTTGGCAGCCTTGGGCAGAAGTCATGCAGTGGTCTGGGCTGGAGAACTGGTCTGCAGCTGGTTACTCCTGAAAGACATTTCTAAGGAGGTTTATCAGGTCCATAAAACATTCTTATTTTACTAGTCCCAGCGTGCAACTGCTTGGCCAGGCACACCGGGTGCATCCTGCACATCTTCACAATTGCTCAAGTAGGGAGGGGCACAGCCCTTAATATTCCTTAAGAATTTTAGTCACAATATTTTAGTCAGTAAATGGCCCAAGTTTCAGTTCTGTCTTCTGGACTCCTTTCCCTTCAATGGTTTGTAGGATAAGTACTGGACAGCTAACAGCAAGGTCGGCGGCTCCAATCCACCAGCCATTCCTGGGAAACACGATACCGAATCACTATGAGTCAGAATTGACCCAACCGCCCTTAACAACAATGGGATGAGCAAACGCTTAAGTATTTATTAAATAAATCAAGAAAATATACTCTGGGCAGCATTTTTTAAACAGTGTTCCACACGGGATTCTAATGTGCAAGCTGGATTTTCAATCTCTGAATGTAGTACCGCTTTGGGATCCTAGCTTCCCTAAAAGTTGGTGTTAACTAATGGATGATAGGAACTTTTCTTGCCTCCTGGGTGATGTAGCCCAGGAACCTGTTACCCTGAAGGGAACCAATGGGCAAAGGGATCCTGAGCACGAAGGAGCTCGCCCCATACTTCACTGGGAGTTGTAGTTTCCCCAAAGTCCCGTAAGCGCTCGTTGACCAGTTGGGAACTATAATTCCTACAATGCACTGCGCTCTAGGCCCTGCCCATCCCTCCAGGACTCTCGTCTGGCACTTTCCTTCACCTTCCCAGTACCGCCCTGTAGCTGCGGTGGGGGCGGTAGTGGGGGCACTATGGCTGACAGTGCCGGCGGCTCCGCTGAGATGCCCAACCCGCGAGGGTCTCCGGGCGAGGCGTTGCGGGGCCCGCACGGGGCCGGGCCAAGCGGCAGCGTGGAGACCCCGCGGACGGCGGCACTGGCGCTGCGCTTTGAC
This sequence comes from Chrysochloris asiatica, assembly GCF_000296735.1. Classification (NCBI taxonomy): domain Eukaryota; kingdom Metazoa; phylum Chordata; class Mammalia; order Afrosoricida; family Chrysochloridae; genus Chrysochloris; species Chrysochloris asiatica. Next base: position 4,684,687 of record NW_006408587.1, read on the forward strand.
AAGCCCATCAAGCAGGCCTTTTACAACACGGGGGCCGTGCTGTTCGTGTGCCTGTGCTGCGGCGCCGCAGTGCTTGTCTACTTCATCCTGGAGGCCTTCCTGCGTCCGCTGCTCTGGGCCGTGCTGTGCGGGACCTTCCTGCACCCCTTCAAGAGCTCCCTGACCCGCCTGGGCCGCCACTGGCTGCACCGGCTGCACCGCGCGCACACGCCCATCGTGCTGGCCGCGCTGCTGCTGCCGCTCTGTTTCGCCGACTACGGGATTGAGGCCCTGGGTGAGCAGGCGCTGCGCCGCCGCCGTCTGCTGCTGCTGCTCGGCGCCGGCGGCCCACTCCTGTACGGTCTCTACTGCCTCGGCAGCTACCTGGGCGTGCAGGTGCTGCTGGCCTATGCCGGCTCACTCATCTGCCGCGGACTGGACTACTTCAGCAGCCTATGGGTGAGTGAGCCACCAGCACCCGGACTGCGGCCAGGCCAGGCCAGGAGCCGGATTGGTCCTTCGTCCTATCCGGCAGTACATTTGACCACGCTCCCAGTTCCCTGGTGTGCGATCTGGCAGCTCTGAGTGGTACAAGGGAGACCAAAGGTCCCTGCCCTTTGCTGCTGGGGCTTATCTCCTCCTTCCTGCCCTCAAATCGAAGGAATTTGGCTCATTACCTTTGATAGAAGGAGCTCTGGTAGTGTACTGGTTACCATTCGAGCTGCTAACCTCAAGGTCAGCAGTTCGAAACTACCAGCCGTTCTGCGGGAGAAAGACGAGGCTTTCTGCTCCTGTAAAGATTTACAGCCTCGGAAACCTTGTAAAGGGTCGCTGTGGGTCAGAACCGACTCCACGTCACCACCACCTTTCATAGACAGGGTGGGTGTGCCCGCACCCTAGTCCTAGTAGCCACTCTTAATATTCATGCCTCCTACGTTGAGAGTCTGTGTTTCGTAGAGGGACAGAGACTTTCTGGCCCATGTGGGACCTCTACATGTCAGATCTGGAGCGGACGTTTGTCACCCTACCATTCTACAAACAGGACAGGTGATTAAACTGGTTAGGGCTAGTTGACTTAAATTTCTCAAGTGCTAAAGCAAAGCTTTTTTAGAGACCCGTGCAACCTCTCATTTCAGTGAGAGGTGATTTCAACACAGTTTGTGCAAGGCATTGACCTCTTTATCTACTTCTTGGGAATTAGTCCATTTCTGACCTGGACTACTGCAACAGGTTGAGCGAAGGAGTAGATTTGTAAGACTTGGACTCACCAGGAACCTATTCTTCAAAAATCAGGGAGTTTTAGGATGAATGTAAAACTAATGTTCACCCATGTAAAGTATCACATAATTCATAATAAAACATAAAAAAAAAAAAAATCAGGGAGTTTTAGAATTAGAGAAAGTTCAAATTTACCAACTCCAATTATTTGGTAGACTGATGCAATCTAAATAGCTATCCAAATACTTAACTGTTAAAAACGAGTGGATATTAACCCACTAGAATGTCAGCTGATCAGTAAACAATACTATTTAAAGACTTTTTTTTATTCATTTCTTTTGTCAGTGAAATGAAGTTCAGCTCACCTTTGATACCATTACATTACAAAATAATTCACTTATCTCACGTGACTGAGGTTATTGGTTTGGGGAGGACTGATTCCAAAACTTGTCCTCTCTTGCTCTGTCAATAACCACCTGTCAGTGAGTTAAAAGTTGTTACTGGGCTCTGTGAGAGCTTAGAAAGAGTAATATGCAGGTGCTGTCTTCAAGGTACATATATATGAGTATCTTGTAATAATCTAGGCAAGGCCCTGGGGAGCTCCTCATGCATGATTTTTAGATGTTTTCTCTGTGTACAGATGCTAAGATCAAGCAGAAATCTTTACTGCCAAGAGGCCTGGCTTATTCTGCAGGGGTCATGGTGTTGTTGTTAAGTATCTTTGAGTCAGTTCCAACTCATATCACCCCATATGTGGTTTCTGAGGAGTGGCAGGTGGGTTTGAACTAGTGATCTTGTGGTTAGCAGTCCAGTACTTATTCTACAGCACCACACCTGGACTCCAAGGAAGTATGGGGTGGTAGTGGTATTTGTGTTCCACCCAGTTGGTACTGACTCATAATGACCCTGTGTAGGGGATTCCAAGGCTTTAACTCTTTATGGGAACAGAAAGCCTCATCTCTCTCTCACAGAGCAACAGACAGATTCAAGCTATGGACCTTGCAGTTAGCAGTCCTGCTTGTAATCTACTATGCTATCTAGGGCTTCTTAATGAGGGGTGTAGAAAAGCCATTTTCAACTCTGGAAGTCCTTCTGTCACCCGGAAAGACTTCAGAGATCCACAGGATATGGTTCTTTAAGGTCATAATAATTTGTACCCAAATTTGCAATTCACATTAATGGAGTCCCAGTTCAGTGCTCTTTCTCTTTGTCCTTTACCATGTTATCTCCCAATTTAATTGAAAAAATGGTTGAATGCCTCTTATTTAAAAGGCAGAATACTATGTGTTGTTCAGAAATACAAAGATGACTGTGTTTACATCCTATCCTCAAGAAATTCAGTCTTGTCAAAGTCAGACCCATTTATAGATTGTGGTAACATTTAAACTGTTGATTCTATGATTGCTGTAAATTACTATCGGTAACACCAAACAACGTATCTACCAAACTGTGGGAAATTTGAAGGTTTTACAGTGTTAGCAGTAATAGTAAATTTGGTTTCCCCATAGTCTCAGGTCTCATTGTTTCCATTTTCTTTCTTTCTTTTTTTTCCCATTTTCTTTTATAAAGAAGCATAAGATGGAAAGAACAGAAAATCTTAAGTTCTAAACTCTGCTGTGAGAAACTTGCTTTGTGATGTTGGACAGGCTAGAGCCCTTCTATTGACTCCTCAAGCCCAGCAGTGCACAGTGAGAGGATGCGCTAGAGGAGATCTAAAGTCCTTGATGTTCTATTTTGCAGATTACAAGGGTTTGGCAGTACTGCCCAAGAGGCTATTATGTGCACGTTAGTGAGACAGCCAGGCCCACTTCACCCCACTGCTAAACCCTTTTTTAGGTTTGTTTCTGCTTGCCTGGCAACAGTGAAAAGGGAAGTTTCCAGCAATTCTTTCTCAGTTAAAGAGTTTGACTGTAAACATTCTTAACTCTTGAATTACTATATGGCAAGGAGAATAGTTTTCAAATTAGAATAAAGGTGTTTTAAAGGAGAATGAAGTACTTGAAGCAGTCACAGGGGAAGATAAGATTACTGCTGTGAGTCCATATTATTGAAAAGAAGTCTATTTCATTATTTTGTCTAAAAGATATAAGAAATTCTTCTACAAAAATGTGCAACAGAAGCACCCCAAGTTGTTTTTTCTGGTTAGTATTTGGATAACAATAAATAAAACAAGGACAACACCAGCAGATGTCTGTGCACCCATGTTCAGTACAGCAGCATTCAACAATGGTAAAAAAATGGAAAAATGTAAGTGCCCATCAACAGGTGAATGGATGAACAAACTCTGCTACATACACACAGCGTTAAAGAATAGCAATGAATCTTTGAAACATCTTACAACAGATAAATCTGAAGGACAGTATTGTTGTTAAGAGCTGTTGAGTTGGTTCCAACTCATAGTGACCCTATATAGAATTTTCGAGGCTGTATATCTTTGCAGGAGCAGAAAGCCTCGTCTTTTTCCTGCAGAACAGCTGGTGGGCTTGAACCACTGACCTTGTGGTTTTTAGTCCAGTACTTATCCCCTAGAACCACCATGATCCATTATGTGGCATGAATGAAACCAGTTATAAAAGGACAAATACTGCATGAGACCATTGTTAAAAAAGTCAAGCAAGGGTTTATGCATAGAAAGAAACATTCCTTGATGATTAGGAAGAGGGAAGGAAAAATCATTATGTGGATAGTTGTTGTCGTTAAGTTCCGTTGTGTTGGTTCTGACGCTTTGTGACCCTGTATAGGGTTTCCAAAGAGTGGCTGGGGAGTTTGAACCACTGACTTTGTGCTTAGCAGTCCAGTGCTTATCCTACTGCATCACCCCTGGACTCCCAAGTAGATAGTGTTGTGTTTGTTAAGTGCTGTCGAGTTGGTTCCAACTCATAACGACCCTGCATAGCGTTTTCGACGAACAGCTGGTGAGCTTGAACCTCTGACCTTGCAGTTCCAGTCCAGTGCATTAACCCACAGTGCTATACCAGGACTCCCAGGTGGGTAGTGGTGGTGTTGCTGTTCAGTTCAGTTCTGACCTACGACTCATATAGGGTTCCCATGGAGTGACTGGTGAGTTTGCCAACCTCGTGGTTCAAACTGACCTTGCAGTCCTGTGCTTATCCTACAGTGCCACACCAGGACTCCGAGTCGATAGTAGACATGAATTATTAACTTGGGAGAAGGGAAAAGTAATACACAATAAGGAGAGGTCAGCATAACATGGCCAAGGAAAAGGAAGACACTGGGAAGTACGCAAGTGTAGACCGCAGCAATGGTAAATACTGTTAAATACACAATCCTGTAGTGTCAGTAGTAACAATAATAATTTGAGTGGACACTTAGGTAGAGATGTAAGCTGAACAGGTATGGGGTGGCATATGGGAATATATCTATGAGCATATGTATACCTGCCAGAGGATATTTCTACATATGTATTAATATGTGCTGCAAATATATCCAGGTATATAGTAGACCATACTGGGACCAAAGTTTATGTGAACTTCTTAGCCATAACCAGATATCTTGAAGGACTGGGTCACTGGGCTTGAGGGCTTAGGATCACAGACTCAATACACATATAGGTTAATTGGCATAATATAGCCCATAAAGACAATGTTTATATCATGCTTTGACCAGTAGTGACTGGGGACTTAAAAGGTTGTGAGTGGCCATGTAAAATACAGCTGTTGGTCTCTTCTCACCTGGAACAAAGAAGAATGAAGAAAATCAAAGATCCAAGGAAACAATTAGTCCAAAGGAATAATGTTGTTAAATGCTGTCGAGTCAGTTCCAACCCATAGCGACTCTTTAGGGGGTTTCCAAGGAGTGGCTGGTGAGCTTGAACCACCAACCTTGCAGTTCAAACTGACTTTGCAGTCTAGCGCATTAACTCACAGCGCCATCTGGACCCCATCAATCTCAGCTTCCACTAGTCTGAGACCAGAAGAACTAGATGGTGCTTGGGTACCACTGCTGGTCCTGGACAGAGTGGAAGGAAATGTAGAACCAAATTCACAATCATAAAACAGACCAGGCTTACTGGTCTGATTAAGACTAGTGCAACCCCCAAGAGTGTGGCCTTTGCCCTTTAAACCTGGAACTGAACCTACTGCCAGAGATCACTTTTCAGCCAAACAACAGACAGACCTATAAAGTGAACATTAACATCCATGAGAAATGTGCTCGGAACAGTCAACTAAAGGAGGCAGGAAGGGTAGCATTTGCCCAAAAACAAAGTTCAGAAGGCAGGAAGGGGCAGGAAAGATGGGCAAATAGAAATGGGGAACCCAGGAGGAAGTGGAAGAAGTGGTTTTACATTGAGGGGATTGCAACTATTGTCATGAAACAAAATGTATAGATTGTTGGATGGCAAATGAATTTGTTCTGTAAACTTTCAACCAAACCACAATAAAATGTAAGAAAAGAAGACTTAGAATGTAAAATTTCTATTTTAATTTTATGTATTTATTATTTTGTTTATCCAGGAACGTATGTTCTAAACTTGTCAGACGAAAGGAAAATGTTGCAAATGTCATGCAGCATCTTCTAGTGTCTAGCACACATTGGTACTTTAAAACTATCTTTTGAATGTATTTGTGTGTATTATATGTATATATATTCATTTTTGACTCTTTGTTGTGAATTGAGTTTGAAGGTTATAAAGCAGGTCATCAGTTTGACATTCAGCAAATCATACACTTTGTTACATCTCAATGATTGCAATCGCCTCAGTGTCATATTACTTGTCCTACCTCCTTCCTGTGGTTCTTTTTTTCATTCCTCCTGCTTTGCCAACTCTTTTGAATTTTGTCCTTAGGCAAATGCTGCCCTTTTGATCTTGAATGCTTGGCCATTCTAGTGTGTGCAGTCCTCACTGATGTTCTTGTAGCCCCTTATATGCCTGTTTCTTGGCTGAAAATTGAGCTGTGAGGGTGACTTCAGTTCTGGACCTGAAAGGTGACCAAGACCAAGTCTTGGGGCTCCACCAGTTTCTATCTAACCGGTAAGCCTGATTTTTTCTGTGATTTTGTTGAATGTATAGTTTGAAAAGGATGCATTAGTTTGAAGAACATAAGTGTTGGAAAGTACTATGCCCTTTTATGTACACACTGTGGTTCATTGGTGTATATAGTTAAGTGCCTTCAAGTCAGTTCTGACTCGTAGCAATCCTGTATAGTGTTTCTGAGGAGCAGCTGGTGAGCTTGAACCACTGACCTTGTGGTTCAGACTGACTTTCCATCCCTATGCATTACTCTCCTCTTCATACAAGGACTCCTCATTGCTGTATACCTGGAAGAAATTCACACTTGAAATTCACACAATACTTGTTCAGAGGGTAAGCATATAAAGTTGACCTGTTATGCCTAAAGCTTCTGTGTTAGTGAAACTCTTTTAAGAGCATACTTCTAAGGAGCCCTGGTGACATTCTGGTTAAGCATTGGGCTGCTAATGTAAAGTTAGTGGTTTGAATCCACTCTGTGGGAGAAAGATGAAGCTGTCTACTCACATAAAGACTTACAGTCTTGGAAACCTAAGGAACAGTGACGCTGTGTCCTATGAGGAGTTGTGGTGTGGTGATGTAGGATAAGCACTGGACTGCTACTCACCAGGTTTGCAGTTCAAACCTATCAGTCGCCCCTCAGAAACCCTATACAGGGTCATTATGAGTTGCAACTGACTTGACAATGCTTAACTACAATAGCAACAAATAGGGCCGTGTGAATTGGTATCCACTCAGTGCAGTGGGTGGGAAAGGCACACTTCTAGGGAGTCCTAGACTAGAGATTATATGTGAAATGTGAATGTACACATCCTAATTTTATGGGATTATTGTTAAGAATATTTAGCAACCCAAGTAAAGCTTATTTCTGATATTAAAGGCAATTTAAGCAGCATAGATGAATGCACGGTAAAAGGAAAAAGATTTCGTTTCTCTACTACCATCCCAACTATATAGATTTACTATTTATTGTTAACTGTTGGATGTAAATTTAGCCCTCTAAATAATTTCTATGTTTTTGTGAGCATGTAAAGTATTAGGTTGTTATTTATTTAAAAAACAAAAATGAAATGATAATATCCACATAATTCTTCATTTTGTTCGTTCATTTGTCACTGTCTTATGGACTTCTTTCTTTGTCAGTGCTTTGTTAGTGTAATACCTTTCTTGTTAATCATGTTACAGTATCAGTGCTTATTAAACCATTGGTAATTATACTATCATAATTATCATACTGATGAAGACCCCTAATGAGATGGATTGGCCAAGTGGCAGCATCGATGGACTCAAGCGTGGCAACAGTAGTGAGGTTGGCCCAGGATCTGGCAGTGTTTCGTTCTGCTGTGCATAAGGTCTCTATGGGTTGGTACCCATTCGATGGTACCTAACAACAACAAGAAGTGTGGCGCTGTGGGTTAATGTGCCAGACTGCAAAATCATTTGAACTGCA
>NW_006408587.1:4692639-4711606 GCF_000296735.1 Chrysochloris asiatica
GTATTTCATTCTCTTTTCTAAGCTAACAGTTTTAAAAGCTGTATCTCATGTTTTATGATTTTATGAATATCATTGCATGTGTGGTGATCTGTTGTAAATTCATTGAATCAATTACATTCCCTGATGTGAATGTTGTGTTTTTATAAATAAGCACAGCACTGACATCAGTCATACTCCTTAATTACACAGAACCAAAAAGTAGTTTATATGTCTGTCCTCTTCTCATTTTGTGTTGTGCAGTTGAGTTTTTGAACCTAAAATAAGGTCTTTACATTTCTTTTCACTAAGTTTAATTTTATTTGAGTCAGTCCGATTGTTTGAGATTCAGAATATCTTTTTTTTTTCCCCCAAAGTTTTTATTGTGGATTGAGTGAAAGTTTACAGGGCAGATCATCAGTTTCACATTCAACAAATCATACACCTTGTTTCACTACAATGATTATAATCCCCTCCATGTACCATCAGTTATCAGTGTTTCTCTCAATTCACTTTAGCTCTTTTTAAAACCAAAAATAAAAAAACTCAGGCGTATATAATAATTCACTCCACCAGAGGGCACAGAATATCTTTTTGAATCATTGTTAGGTCATTACAATTTCCATTAACTGCTCTTGATTTTGTTTAATCCAAGATTATGATTGGTGTGACTTTTAGGCTTTCATGTAAGTTACTGATTTAATGTTAATAGGGCAGGGCTCCTTATTCCTGTATGGCATACCACTGAGACTATCCATTTCCTGAGGATTCTTTTTATTTCAACTGTTAGTGATTGCCACAATCTACAGGTATACCTTGTTTTGGTGTACTTCATTTGTGCTTTGCAGATAATGTGTTTCTTATAAACTAAAGGTTTGTTGCAAACCTTGCATGGAACAAGACTTTCAGTGCTTACTTTCTATCTCTGTGTCACATTTTAGTAATTCTTTTTTTTTTTTTTTTAAGTTTTTATTATGAATTGAGTGATAGTTTACATGGGAGAATGTCAGTTTTACACTATCGTTCATTGCAATAATTACAATCTTCTCCATGCATCATCATTCAACAGTATTTGCTTCTATCCCCTCAGTTTTTTCTGGTTTTTTTTTTTTGTTTTTTTTAGGGTGGGGGATGTACATAAAAAAACACTCAGGAATGTATAATCATTTAACCAACCAAAGGGCACATTCTACAAGTTTGACTCCTGGTTGCCAGCTCTCAGTCTTTCTCTTTCCATGAGTCTAAAGTCCTCAGCTCTTCTCTCTTTCCATGTCCTTATTTCTGCCTTAATCTCTGGTGTCGCTGCCTCTCTGGATAGGGTCCCACATTCCATTCTTGCTCTTCTACTTTGATGGTTCTAGGGTCCTCTGTTCCTGGACTGTAAGATTAACTACTCCCCAGTTTTTGTTACAAAGCCTTTACCTTTACAGGTGTGACAGTCACACTTATTTATGGTAACAATTACTCACTATTGAATCACAAGAATGTTATCCCCATCTCTTTTTACCAGACCCATCTAGACAACATGAAAACTATTCAGTGGGGAGTCTACCTTCCCCTGCACACTCTGAAACTAAACTCTCTCTTAAAACTTGTAAGCCAGTCACTTCATGCCCTCTTTTTAAGTAGCCAGTGTCTAAGTTGTCCGTTCCTATCCACCCTGTATACAGAGGGGATAGTATTGATAACTGATGTGAAGACTCCTTCCCTCTCTGTTGACATTTTGGTAATTCTTAACAATATTTCAAACTTTTTCATTATACTATTGCATGCTTAATAGACGACTACAGTACAGAGTAAACTTAACTTTTATATTCACTTGGAAACCAAAAACATCATGTGACTTGCTTCATTGTGATCTTTTGCTATTTGCTTTATTGCAGTGGTCTGGAACAGAACCTCCAATATTTCTGATATATGCCTGTACTGGATTTTTTTTTCTTTCTTTTGTCCTTTGTGAGAATTGCAGCAGCTTTTGCTTTTCATTATTATTATTATTTAGCATCACTCCCAGGTTTTCTAGGGTCTGGTTCTATAGAATAAGCACTGGACTGCTAACCTCAAAGTTGGTGGTTCACACCCACCAGCTGCTCCTCAGAAACCCTATATAGGGTTGCTATGAGTTGGAATGGACTGGACAGCACTACGGAGTCGGAACCAACTTGAGGGCACTTAACAACAATCCTGATTACTAGCTGAATGACTTTGGCTGAGTCACTTTTGTAAAGTGTCAGTTCTTTTCATCTGTAAAATGGGGGATGATAATACTTTTTATTTATGGAATTGGAGTCCTGGTGTGGTCCTATAGGATAAGCAAGGTTGATGGTTCAGACCCACAAGCTGCTCCTTGGAAACCCTACATGTGGTTGCTATGAGTCAGAACCAACCCGATGGCATTTAACAACAACACCATTCATGGGGTTAGGAGAGTTAAATGAGTTAGTATGTATGAAGTGTTAGAATGGGACCTGACACATAGTAAATGTTATATTAATACACAAATGTGTGGTGCTGTGGGTTAATGTGCTGGACTGAATAGTTGGTTTGAATTGCAAGGTCAGAAGTTCAAGCTCACCAGCCACTCTTTGGAAACCCTATACAGGGTTGAAACCGATTCGATGGCACTTAACAACATTAATGTACTCAGATTGTGTTCTAAGTGCTACAGTCATATCTCAAATTCTCTGAATTCCCAGGATTAATTTGCCTGGTCCTATAAGCTGTTGTTGTTGTTGTTAATGTGCCATAGAGTTGGTTCTGACTCATAGCGACCCTGTACAGTGTTTCCGAGGCTGTAAATCTTTATGGGAGCAGAAAGCCTCATCTTTCTCCCGCGGAACAACTGGTAGCTTTGAAATGCTGAACTTGCGGTTCACAGCCCAATTCGTAACCATTATGCTACCAGAGGTTTTTTTTGAAGCAGCTGTAGTCTCATTTTCCATAACATTATATCTGGAGCTTAGAAGTCCTGGTGTGGTGCTGCAGGATAAGTACTGGACCACAAGATCTGTTGTTCAAACTCACCAGCTGCTCCTCAGAAACCCTATATAGGGTTGCGATGAGTCAGAACTGACTCGGTAGCACTTAACAATATTAACAATAACAAGGACCTCTATAATATTTCATCTGATAGTGTTGCTTGAGGAAGAATATTTTTAATATTGTTTTCACTGTTGTTACGTGCCGTTGAGTCGATATCTGCTCATTACAGACAATTTGGAAAGTACAAAGAAAGTAAAAGGAAAATAGATGTACTGCTCATATACAACCACTAAATATATTTCCCCCCTCCCACCAAATAAACGTAGTATCATAAATATTTTTGTATTTTACTCTTTCTCAAATAATACATTAGGAATATTTTTAAACTATATAGAGTTTGTAAAACAAACAAACTTGTTTTATTGATTGCATGACATTTTATTGAGTGAACCAATTTCCAGTTGTTGAACTTCTAGGTAATCAACATGCCAGTGTTCTAAATTACGCTGTAATGGGCTGTTTTATATTATAAGAATTTTTCATTATTCAGTAAGAGTCCTGATGTGGCACTGTAGGATAAGCACTGGATTGCTAACCACAGGATCAGCGGTTCAAACCCACCAGTTGCTCCTCGGAAACCTTGTTCAGTGTCAGTATGTGTCAGAACCAACTCAAGGGTCCTTAACAACAACAAAGTTCCAAAGTTGAATTCCCAGGTCAGAAACTTTTAACATTTTAAGACCTGAAGCTTATTTTCATTGATAGATATGACCAAAATAATGTCAGAGGTATTGTTTCCCTCTCTTATACTTTTTTCTGCCTTTTGTAGTGATTGGATGAGTTCCCTTTTCTTTATGTACTGAATTTTAGCTTAAAGGTCTTTCTCTAGTTCCCCTCCTCTTTTTATTTATTTTGTATGGGGCATGGTTTAGGTCAAATGTGAATTTTACCTTCTTGGTGTACAAATTTGTTCTGGATTGTGTATTCCTTCCATCTTTTGTAAAGATCTACTAAAGTATGAGGTGACTTCTGAGTTTCTGCATAGTTGGCTGCTGTGAATGCTTTTTAACTGCTAGAGTCGTTCAATTTTATGTAGGGAAAGCTGAGGGAGGAGACCCTGTGTGGCTCGTTGATTTTTCTTTTCTAAATATTAATTTATAGAGAAAACTAAAGGAATCTGTTAAGATGAGTCTCTTAATTTAAGTTTGTGACTTATACATGGAATGCTTTATCTTAAGTAATTCTTTTTATGCATGGAATTATGTTGAACTTTAACATATCTTAAATTCAAATTGTCTATTTTTTGTTGTTGTTAAAATATTTAACATCATTGAATGAGATTTCAAATGCCTGTTTATTCCAAAATTTGATTTGTGTAAGTAGGAGTCCTGGTGTGGCACTGTAGGATAAGCACTGGACAGCAAGGTTGGCAGTTCAAATTCACCATCTGCTCCTTGGAAACCTTATACAAGGTCGCTATGAGTCAGAACTGACTTGAAGGCACTTAACAACAACATAGGCATGTTCTCATTAGCATCACCAACCTTCATCTTACCAGTTCTGCGTCCAGAGCTCCCATGCCAGAGAGATGCTTGAAAATTTTATTTAGTTGTGTTTATTTTCATGTGCATGTATTTTACAATTGTGTCTATATTTTATTTATTTAAGATCTGGACATTGGTAGTTGGCTATGTGTTGGCTGTTTCATTCAAGTGGAATGCGAGTACTGAACGCTACTTGAGAGCAATTTCAATTCCTGTCTGGATTATATTGCTTTTTCATTTAGGTGGGTCACTTTAAAAAAATGTAACTTAATGTCAGCAGAGGCTAACTCTGTGAATGAGTCAATTCTTTGTAGTGTTGCTATATGTTGCATTTAGTTTTCTTTGACATAATTTCAGGAAATGTTATACTTTTGTCTTTCATTGATCTTTAATGAAAATGTTATGCTTTAAAATGTCTATCTTTTAATTATACTAAATGCTCATTTTCAGAAGGGCCTTCACAAGCAAACATACTCTAAAGAGCAGGGCACACTTGGACTGTCGTAGTCATTTCTGGGGGTCATACTTAAGGAGGATATAGATAAGCAGGTGAGATGAAAAGAGGTCTGCACAATTATGTTTGAGAAACAGTTCAAGGAACTGGAGAAGATGTTTGCACTGGATAAGAGAAGGGGACTCTGCCTACAAGGCAGGAAGAAGGTAGAGCTAAGGAGGATATAAATGAAAATGTATGTCTAATATTTGAATGAATGTCCTGTGAAAGAGATTTGTGCAACCATGAGGTTGCACAAGTAGAGATGTTAGAAATATTAGAACATTGAGTAGCTTTCAGGGAGACAGATATCTATTCACAATAATCAGTGCCAGAGCATATAGATCAATGACCCAAACCAAACCAAAGCCACTGTTGTTGAATCAGTTCCTCCTCACAGCTACTCTCTAAGGTGGAGTCTATCTGCTCCCACAGGGTTTCTGAGCTTTTCAGAAGTCAGGCTTTACAGAAGCAGAATGCCTCAGTTTTCTCCTGTGGGTTTGAACTACTAATCTTTCAATTAGCAGCCCAGTGCTTAATCCACTGTGTCACCTTGGCTCCTTTGGTGTACTGAGTTTATTGTTATTTGAGATACTTATTGTTAGTTTCAACAAACTGGAGGCGCTAACTTGTCTATGCCAAGAAATTTAGAAGATAATTGCCTGGCCAACCAAATGGAAGAAATCCATATTTGTGGCCATTCCAAAGAGAGGTGACCCAATGGAATGCTAAAATCATCGAACAATATCATTAATATTACATGCAAGTAAAATTTTGCTGATGATAGCTCAAAAAACAGTTGCAGCAGTACATTTATAGGGAGGTGCCAGAAATCCAAGCCAAATTCAGAAGAGGATGTGGAATGAGGAATATCAGTGCTGATATCAGATGGATCTTGGCTGACAGCAGAGAGTACTGGAAAGATGTATACTTGTGCTTTATTGACTATGTGAAGATATTTGACTATGTGAGATCATAACAAACTGTAGATAACATTGTGAAGAAGGGGTATCACAGAACACTTAATGGTGCTCATAGACCAAGAGGCAGTCATTTGAACACAACAAGTGGGTTCGAAAAGGATTGTATGAAGACCATAGCATCAGGATTGAAAGAAGACTTATTAACAACCTGTGATTTGAAGATGATACAATCTTGCTCACTATAGGCAAAGGGAACTTAAAATACTTACTGATGAAGACAAAAGAACACAGTTTTCAGTATGGATTGCACCTCAATATAAAGAAAATGAAAATCCTCACAACTGGATCAGTAGATAATATGATAAATGGAAAAAGGATTGTTAAATTGTTAAGAGGCTTCATTTTGCTTAGATCCATCATCAATACTCATGGAAGCAGCAGTCAAGAAATGAAACAATGTATTGCATTAGGCAAATCTGCTTCAAAAGACCTCTTTTAAAGTATTGAAGAGCAAAGATGTCAGTTTGAGGACTAAGGTGCACCTGATCCAAGCCATAGTACGTTCAGTCACCTTGTATGCATGTGAAAGCTGTAAAGTTAGTAAAGAAAACAGTAGAAGAGTCGATGCATTTGAATTAAGATATTGGTGAAGAATATTAAAGGTACCACGGACTGCCAGAAGAACAACTAAATCTGTGTTGCAAGAAGTACAGCCAGAATGCTCCTTGGAAGAGATTTTGGGTCTCATACTTTGGACATGTTGTTAGGCAGTACCAGTCCCTGGAGAAGGACATCATGCTTGGTAAAGTGAAGGGTCAGTGAAAAAGAGGATGACCCTCACTCAACAAGGTGAAGTTTCACAGTGGCATCAACAATGATCTTAAACATAACAAGTTTGTGAGGATGCTGCAAGAACATGCCGTGTCTCATTCTGATGTCCACAGGGTTGCTATGAGTTGACAACAACATTGTCAGCTAGGATGTTGTAAAGCTATTTTCAGCATGATACCTATAGCCGACATTGTTTTATCTCCAAGTGCGAGTCTGTAAGATATAAGTAACATTTAGATGGTCTATTAAGAGTAATTTTTAGGACTACTTACTGTTTAAAAAAACCAAAAAAAAAAAAAAAATTGAGTAAATGTCTGTATTTAAAGTTTGATGCTCAAACTTGGCTGACTTGGAATACTAGAGGAGATTAGCAGTAAGACCCTTTACTGTCTGATATAAGGAGCTATGGTGGCGTAGTAGTTATGAGTTGGGCTGCTTAACCTCAAGGTCAGCAGTTCAAAACTACCAGCCATTCCGTGGCAGTGAGATGAGACTTTCTGTTACCTTAAAGATTTGCAGCCTCAGAAACCCTATGCAAGGTCACTATGAGTTGGAACCGATTCCACAGCACACAACCACCACCACCAATATCTGATGTGACTCATTTTTAGTTTGGGGAAGAAAAGGAAATCAGACAGGTGTGCCCCTGAAGTTCTAGACTAGGTCTGTGAACATCTGGTCCTCAGGCTGTAACACCTGTGAAATCACTTGATCTGGCAACTGCCGTTCCAGCCATCACATTTTTGTTATTGTTGTTGTTAAGTGCTGTTGAGTCAGTTTCAACCCATTGCGACCCTGTATAAGGTTTCCGAGGAGCAATTGGTAAGCTTGAACTGCCGACTTTACAGTTCAGACGGCTTTGTAGTCTGGTGCATTAGCCCACAGCGCCACGCTAGGACTCCTCACATTAGAGGTGAAGTTAATTAAGTGTTTGACCAAATATATCCAGCTAATTTTTAACTTGATAATTTTGTATGGCCCGCGAATGATGTTATAAATATTGGATAAAAAAGTTCGCACCTCTGTAGACAAATTTGGGAAAATTCAAATAGTAGCGACTTTGGCCACCTGCTAACATTTTCACTCTGCACAGATAGGAGGCTACATTGAAACTTTTTGTTGTGTGTTTTTTGACAACTCTCTCCTTGGAGCTCTGGTACAGCATAGTGGTTACGAATCGGCCTGTGAACCTCAGTGTCAGCAGTTCGAAACTACCAGCTGTTCTGCGGGAGAAAGATGAGGCTTTCTGCTCCTATAAAGATTTACAGCCTCGGAAACCCTGTACAGGGTTGCTATGAGTTGGAACCGACTCCACGGCTCATAACAACAACAACAATCCTTACTTTAAGGAGCCCTGGTGGTGCTGTAGGATAAGCACTGGACTGTTAACTACAAGATTAGCAATTCAAACCAACAAGTTGCTCAGTGGTAGAAAGTTGAGGCTGTCGGCTCTCATCAAAATTGATAATCTCAGAAACCCCAAGGAGCAGTTCTACTCTGTCCTATAGAGTTGCCATGAGTTGGTATCGACTGATGGCAGTGGGGTTTTGGTTTGGGTCCTTATTTGGGTCATATGGGTGGTTTGAGTTCGGAATGGCTGTAAGCCCTGCATGTGCTTTAGAATTCACTTAATCCCTCAGGTGATAGAGCGCAGTAGTGATAGGTGGGCACATGCACAGTTCCTTAGACTAGATGGGCTGGATTTATCTGCTGTAAGTCCCGAATCTTGGCGTACTGTCTGATGGCCTTTTTTTTTCCCTTGTGAAGCTTTGTGTGTGTGTGTATGTGTGGGTGTGTGTGAACATATATCAAATTGCTCTATCAGTTTATGAAACTGAAAAATGTTAACTTTTAATGATTTGCAGCATCCCTGGCTGGCTCATGGAGAATCCCAGTATTCCTGGTTATTGTTTTCCTGATGTCTGTGGGCACCCTCTATGAAAAACAGAATGGAAAAGAGGCTTCTGGTAAGAAATAGGACACTTTATTAATATTACTGTAAGCAGTATTTTGGAGAGTAGTTTTATTAAAAGAAAGCAAGCAATATAACAATGTATGATGAAATGGCTTAAATTTATTTAAAAATATTTGTTTAAAATATTTTTTGGTTAAGCCACATACATTTTGTTTTCTTTTTATAATTATAAAATTCACATAACAAAAGTAACAATTATTTTAAACCTTATAATTCCGTGGATTTTGGTACATTCCCAGTGTTTTGTAACCATCACCTACTGATTGTGTAACTATCAGTTCTGAAATATTTTCATCAAAAGGAAACTTCAGATCATTCTTGTTCTTCCAAGTCCTGGCAAAGTCTAGTCTGATTCTGTTATTATGGATTTACCTATTCTGAATGTTGCATGAAAATAGAATCACATACTTATAACCTTTGTGTCTGGCTTCTTTACTTAGCTTCATGTTTTCAAGGTTCATCCAAGTTTTAGCATGGATTAGTTCTCCGTTCTTTCTTTCTTTCTTTTCTTTTTTTTTTTTTAAATGTTTTATTGTGAATTATGTAATAGTTTACATGGAAGAACATTAGCTTTACTTTCATCCTATTGTATATCATTTCATTGCCATGGTACAATCCTCTCCATGCATCATCAACCAACCAAAGGGTAAGAATATACCATGTATTGTTGATCCATTCATTCATTGATGGATGTGCGTTTCCACTTTTTCACTGTTATAGTCATAAGTTGCTTCCCATACAGTTCATTCTGTTATGTAGGACATTATGTGATTTGGATATTGTGTGAACACCATCTCATCGTTACCTGGTCCTGCTTTTTCGTTAAGCACCTTAAATAAATTTCTTGCCTTAGCAGTGATCCTCAGATTGCTGAGAGGGATTCACTTTTGTGTTTGGTCCTCAATCCACATCATTAGCAGTTTCTCCACATCTGATTACCTCCCTCTCACGGTTTCATTAGCATTGTAGTTTTCAGTGGAGCAATCCTTTAACAGTTTAGAGAATTTTTTCTTTCTTTTTGAGGACTTGAAGTACTTACTGAAGAAGATCAAAGCCTTCAGTGTGGATTTTTGTTGGCAAATGGCTAATGTCTGACCTTTGTATGACATCTTTTTAGTAATAAATATGTTGAGAATTTAAAAATAACTACCTGAAACAAAGAAACATTAATTCTGTATCCCTTTGACAATGGAAAATAAAAAAAAAAGATTTTATTTTATATTTTGTTGCCTAAGTGTCCTCTGTTCAGCTCTTCTTCTTGGTCATTAGCTAATATTAGGCTCTGTGCTTACATATCATACCAGTAGAAGTAAACTTCCTATTTGGGCAGCTACTATAGAAGATGAACTGCAAAGTCCGTTTGAACCACAAGGTCAGCAGTTCAAGCTCACCATCTGCTCCTTGTAAACCCTTTAAAGGGTTGTTATGGATTGGAACCAATTCGACAGGACTTAGCAACAGCAGTAGAAGATGGAGTCCTAGTGTGGCATTATAGAATAAGCACTGGACTGCTAACCATAAGATCAGTGGTTCAAACCTACCAGACACTTATTGGAAACCTTATACAGGACCACTGTGAGTTGGGACCTACTCAATGGCACTTAACAAGACAACATAGAAAATGGAAGGAATACATAGTTACTGTCTCCAATAGAATTATTTTATGCTCAACTATTTCAGGAGGTAGTGTATGGTAAAAAAAACCCAATGATACTGAAGGAAATTGCTCAAGTTGCACTGAAAGCATTGACGAAAAACAAGGCTCCAGGAATTGACGGAATACCAATTAAGATATTTCAGCACATGGATATAATGCTGGAAGTTCTTAAATGTCTGTGCTGACAAATTTGTCAGACAGCTATTGGACCAGGAATAACTGTACCCATTCCAAAGTATGGTGATCCAACAGAATTTGGAGGTTATTGAACGACAATGACCTTATTATCACATGCAAGTAAAATTTTACTGATAATTCAAAAACAGTTGCAGTGGTACATCAAGAGAAACTGCCAAAAATTTAAATCGGTTTCAGAAAAGGACATGTCCTTGTCCATGGGCTCAGATGTCCCCAAGTCTCCCCACACTTTGGACCAACCAGCCCTTCCTCTTCTCTCTCTCATCTCCAGTGGGAGTCAATGGACCGTGGTTGAACTCAACCCATTTCTTCATTGCTGCCTTTACCCCTCTTCCTCTCACCAGTAGACCAATATGGCCACCAGCAAGCTTACATACCTGATCATTTGTTCCCTTTGAGTTTCAGGCTTAGAGGGGGGTTTGTCCTGAAAGAACTTGATTGCTTGTTTTGATGGCTTCCTGGTGAACAGCTGTAGCCAGTTATACTGATATGTTTGTTTTGTTTTTTTTCTGATGATCTTTCTTTGAAGATGTATCTTATGTCATTCTAGCTGTTCCAGGCTGGTCTGCTTGTCCTTTCTTGTGGGGATGTCCCACCTCAGAGGTTCTGGATGGGACTCAGGATTCCATCTATACTCTGCAAAGGCTCCACAATAGGCCTATTTCACTGGGCAAATTCTAGAATCCCTTTTAGGTATTCCAGTCAGTTATAGGCTGAAGATGGGCTTACAAGTTTTCTCTAATCATGTTTCCCGACATTCCTTTCTATCCCACTCAAGTGTCTATTTTTACAATAGTAGGCAAGGAAAACCAATATTCATAAGACAGTCAAGCATCTTAACATTATTTCCCTACTTCAAACTGTGCCTAGATCCCTATATCACAGAGCCCTGTTGTTCCAAAGTTGAGCATACATCATTATTTACCTCTGTCCCACTTAGCCCATGCAAACCTGCCTCAGTGTTTCCCTATCTACCTTGATCTTCCATCCACCTCCTCTTTCTTCTGTATTGTCCTCCCCAACACCCGAACTATGATGTGTCTATCCCCTACCCTGTGCTCTACCATGCCCCACCCCTGTAACCAACAGACTTTTTTTTTTTTCCTTTCAGTATTGCTGTCTCTTCTTAAGCTTTTACAATAATGGTCCTATGCAGTATTTGTCCTTTTGTGACTAATTTCACTCAGCATAGTGTCCTCAAGGTTCATCCATGTTATTCGGTGGCTTGCAGCTTCTTATTCTTCTTCAAGATAGCATAATATTCCATTGTGTGTATGTGCCCAAGTTTCTTTATCCATTCTTCCATTGATGGGCACTTGGGCTGTCTCCATCTTTTTGCTATTGTGAATAGTGCTGTGATAAACATTGGGGTGCATATGCCTACTCGTGTACTAGCTCATATTTCTTGTGGCTATATACCAACTAAAGGAATTGCTGGATCATAGGTCTTTTTATTTCCAACTTTCTGAGGAAGTGCCATACTGTTTTCCAGAGTAGTTGGACCATTTTGCATTCCCACCAGCAATGTAGGAGGATCCCAGTCTCTCCACATCCTTGCTAGCATTTCTTGTCTTTTGCTTTTTTGAACTCCGCTGTTATTGCTGGTGTGAGGTAGTATCTCATTGTTGTTTTGATTTGCATCTCTCTAATGGCTAATCATCGTGAACAATTCTTCATATGTTTGTTGGCTGCCTGAATGTCTTCTTGGTGACGTGTCTATTCATGTCCTGTGCCCATGTTTTAATTGGGGTCAGGTTTACATGTAACAAATGTACACTTTGTTACGTATCCTTCTTCCTTGTGGTTCCCCATTTACATCTTACAGTTCACACATGAACAAAGCGAAAATATTTAATGCACACATACAAAACAAAAAGCATCTATTTATTTAAATGTCCAAAGGACACACTCTCCACACTAGTCTCCTGCCCACAGGCACACAGACTTACTCAGTCCATGGGCCTAGAGAGCCTACAGCTGCTTTGTCTCTCCGTGCCACTGCCTCTGCCACTGTCTCTACTGTCGCCACTTTTCTAGGTAGGGATCTCATGCTCTTCCTTCTTGATGGTCCTGGACCTCTGGTTATCTTTATCTCTACTTTTTTTTTTTTTCTTTCTTTCTTATAATAAGTGCTGTTTATCCCTTGCCCCAGGATGGTTTTCTCCTTGGCTTATTTTTTGTGCAGGGCACATGTAGTGCTTTATTACAATGGTGTATACACAGTGAAGTTCTAATCCATGGGTTTTAGATGGATCTTTTATTGAGTATAAATTTTAGTTAGTTGGTGGTGGTTATCTAGATAGTAATGAAGACAAGAATTTAAAGACCAAGTGAAACAGAGCACTATGGTTGATTACTATCAGCCATAAACTCAGAATAGCAGTGTGGTATTCTGTAAGCTAGATTTCAGACATTTGCATTTTAGACTGTTAGAAGGAAGACCATCATGAGGCACAGAATAAATATTGACAGCAGATTTGGAAGCACTCTTAGGTTTTCTTGTTTCATTTTGCTCTCATTCTACCGCATTTAGGTTGGGTTATTCTTGTAACAGGGTCCTTTTTTGGATTTCTGGTTTAGATAAGGGGTCCTGGTGTGGCATGTAGGATAAGCACTAGACTGCTAACCGCAAGGTTAGTGGTTCTACCCACCAGCCACTCCTCAGGGTCAGTATGAGTCAGAACCTCTTGATAAACTTCATAAGATAAATATTTTTTAACTCCCCCCTCCCTCCCTAGAGTCTGAATAGTTTGTTTCTTTTGCCCATATCACCCTGTTTTGGGAATGAAAACTTGAATCATCTAGTCTGTATTAGGCTATTCCTACCCTCTTACTTTTATGGCTACTTCCCTCCAGTAGATGTCACTGTGATATAGTAAGACATAGGAATACTTTAATTTATTAGAACAGTAATGTGTACATTGATTTCTTCCTTGTCGTTTTACTCTCATTGTAGAACTTTGCTGTTACATTCTAGACATCTATATAGGTGTCTTTTTCTGGGTTTTTAAGCTTTGAAGATAAGGGGCTTCAAAAAGCACATGGAAAAAAAGATTTTTTTTTTTTATAAGACATTATCTTTTAATTCCATTTTCCACATACTTTTAGAAGTTCCCTTGTATTTTACTGCCATAGAAGCTTGTATTCGGTGGTTCATTAGACTCAGAAAATTAATCCTGTAGATTAATCATCAGGATTCAAAGTATGAGATTGAGTTTAGTCCTGAGACCTAGAAAACTCTTCTGGGAGGGAGGTCATTGCTGAGCTAGTTTTAATGATTCCTTCTGAACCCATGGGCCTGTTTGCCTTAGAACCTGGGGAACTCTTACTTGGTATTTCCGGAAAGCCCAAGATAATGATACTATGGTATCATTATCTTATACTTAAATGTTTTTATTTAATTATAAGAATTTAATTTGTTGTTGAGAATATATACATCAAGACATAAATCAGTTCAGTAGTGTCTCCATGTACCATTTGGTGACATTGCTTGCAATCTTTGAGTTGTGTAAACATTTTCACCCTCCTTTTCTGAGTTGCTGTCAGCTTGATCCCATATAGATAGTTCTTAAAAGAGCATAATGCTCAAGGCAGACACTTTTTTACTAAACCTGCGGTTTTAGGAAGATTTCAGGGGGATACTTTTGTTTTAAGGTTTAAAGCATGTCTCTGGGCAATAGTTTGAAGGTTCATGGCTTCCAAATGTCTCAGAGTCCCTAAGTATTTGAAATTCTGTTCTGCATTTCCCCTTTTTGATAAAGATTCTTTTGTAGAATCTTGGAACAAAATGTCAGTAATGGTAGTTGGATATCATCCAGGTCTTCTGGCTCAAATGCTGTTTTTTTTTAGAGAAAAAAAGCAAGCAAATAAAACCTTCTAAATAGACAATATCTCATTATGTAGATGGAGTTATCTAATTCCAGAAGCTTTACTGACTTTTCCAAAGTCATATAGCTTATAAATGGTGGAGCTAAGATTGATACCTCTAGCTGCCTTGATTCAAGCTTAGTCACTTTTCTTCACCAAGCTCTGTGGAGCAGTGTTCATCCCCCTGTTACCTAAGGAGAATTATCAACTACTGATCCCTCGTACACTCAGATGTGGTTGCCAGTTCCTTCATGTTTCCATGCTGACATTGTTAGTTTAGTACAACATAGCTTTTCTGACTGCTGTTGGTGGTAAGTGCCATCGAGTCAGTTCTGACTCATAGCAACCCTGTATAGGGATTCTGAGGAGTGAATGGTGGGTTTAAACTATAGACCATAGCAGTTAGCAGTCCAATATTTATCCTATAGAGCCACACTAGGATTTCTAGATCCCAGAAATCTTATCTGGTTGAAAGCGGAAATCTAGTTTTGGATATGTTCCCCTGCTTGTGAGGAAAGAGGGATACTAGCAATATTTTTGATCTCCCAACTGCACCTAACAACAACAACAGCATAGCTGTGCAAAGGGGTTAACCTGTGGCACAGTGGGTTTTAAATGTTAGACTGCAAGTTTGGCAGTTTGAACCCACTAGACACTCCAGGGGAGAAAGATGAGGCTGTCTGCTCTTGTAAAGATGTATGTATCTGAAACCCTCTATATGGTCACTGTGAGTTGGGATCAACTTGATGATAGGGGCATTGGTTTTGGTTTTTATGGGCAAAGTTCTGTTAGGTTCTTTACGTATGGCAGCACACTTGATTCTCTCTGTAATCTAGTATTATACTTGTGTTGTTATGTGCCCTTGAGTCAATTCCAACTCATAGTGACCAAGTGTGACAAAGTAGAACTGACCCATAGAGGTTCCTAGCTGTAAGCTTTGTGGAAGCAGATTGCCAGGTCTGTCTCCCACGCAGCTACTGGGTGGGTTACAGCTACCAAGCTTTCAGTTAGCAGCCAAGTACTTAGCCATTGTGCCACTAGAGCTCCTGACACTCATTTTACAGATGTATAGATTTAGAATCTGAGAACCATTACCTCGGAGGTTAAGAAATGCTTTTTCAGAAGCTAGGGAACTAAACATCACATGTATCTTTAATAGCCTGCACACCCAGCCTGAGAAACACTGGCAAGTACAACTGGGTGTTATTTCTCTAATTGGTAATTGTTTATAAATGACCAGAAATATCTTTGCAGGGAGGAAGTCCTTATAGCTGCTGCCTTAAACAACTTGGAAAAGCATGCAGTGTGAATATGTCTCATCCACTTAAGCCCAAAATGGAAAAAGGAAAGAAAGAAATATCATTTCTTGCTGCTTATCCTGAACTTCCCCAAATTTGATGTGGTTGATTAAATGGTGGTGGTGGTGGTTATATGCCATGGAGTCAGTTCCGACTCACAGCGACCCTGTACAGGGTTTCCAAGGCTGTAAGTCTTTACAGGAGCAAAAAGACTCATCTTTCTCCAGTGAAACAACTGGTAGTTTCAAACTGCTGACCTTGAGGTTCGCAACCCGCTTCGTAACCACTATGCTACCAGAGATCCTTGGTTTATTAAATAGACCCAGAGAGATTCGTACTAGTTAATATGCAAGCCTAATGAAGTGATTGGAGGAAGACATCAACATATGATTAGCAGATGATACAGTGTTGCTTGTAGGAAGTGAGGAGGACTTGTACTTAATAATGAAGACCAAAGACTAAAAGCTTCAATATGGATTGCACCTCAATGTAAAGAAAACAAAAATCATCACAAATAGACCAATAAAATAACATCATGATAAGGGGAGAAAAGATTGAAGTTGTCAAAGATTTCATTTTACTTAGTTCTAAAACCCACACTCCCAGAAGCCACAGCTAAGAAATCAAGCGATGTACTTACTGTATTAAGCAAATTGGGTACAAAAGTCCTCTTTAAAGTATTCAGGAGCAAAAATATCAGTTTAAGAACTAAGATGCACCTGACCCAAGCCATGGTATTTTCAACAATCTCATATGAATGTGAATCTTGGACAGTGAATAAGAAAGACCATACAAGAAACAGTGTATTTGAATTATGGTGTTGATGAAGAATTTTTAAAGTACCATGAACTGCCAGAAGAACAAACAAATCTGTTTGGGAAGAAATGTAGCTTAAATGGTTCTTGGAAGTGAGGATGGAAAGACTTCATCTCATGAATTTTGGATTAGTTATAAGGAGAGACCAGTCACTGGAAAAGTGTATTATGCTTAGCAAAGTAGAAGGTCACTGGAAAGGAGGAAAATCCCAATGAGATGGATTGACAGACTGGCAGCAACAATGGACTCAAACGTAACAAGTGTGGGGATGATATAGGACTGGGCACTGTTTTGTTTTGCTGTGCAGAGGGTCACTATGAATCGGAAGCAACTTAATGGCGTGTTAACAACAACAATAGTGAAGTGACACTACAATCCATCGAGACAGATTTTCAGCATTAGTAATGGAAACAGAAGACTTCTTTGACGGGAACTCTACATGCCTGCTTTACTTGGTATGCAGTCCTGCTTTCCAGTTATTATCTTTTCTTGGATTTCTGGCAACCACCACTGTCTCTGTGAAGGAGAATGAAATAGACCAAGAAAGATCCCCTTTTACTGTTGGGGTTCAGTAGTGAATAATTGCTGTTAGGACTGATTGTGAGTATTGCAAATGTAAAGGTAGACGTTTTGTAACAAAGGAGGGGAGTGGCTGATCTTGCATTCCAGGAGCAGAGGACCCTGGGATCATCAAGGGAGAAGAGCAGAGTGTGGGACCCTATCCAGAGAAGCAGTGACACCAGAGATGGAGGCAGAGATGATGACGTGGAAAGATGGAGTGGCTGGGGACTCTTGACTCAGAAAGAGAGAGGGGCTATGTGCTGACGGCTGGCGGGCAGGCTTGTGGGATGTGCCCTTTGGTTGTTTGAATGGTTATATATTCCTGAGTGCTTAAGTATACATTAAAAACACATAAACAAAAAAACCCACAAAACAAAAACAGAGGGAATGGAAGCAAATGCTGTTGAATGATGATGCATGGAGGGGATTGTAGTCATTGCAATGAAACGAAATACGATAGGATGAATGTAAAGCCAATGTTCTCTCATGTAAACTGTCAGTCAAGTCACAATAAAAACTTTAAAAAAGAAAGAAAGATCTCCTTCTTTAGACTGGTTTAAAATGGTATTTCCCCCTGATTATTAAAAAATATTGTTCTTGTAACTGCCAAATTGGCCATAGTAACAGATGATATCTGATCTTTTGTTCTGTTTCTTATGTTTCAGACGTTCACTTTCTGTCCTGTGGTGCTAGGTGGCTAATGTCAGTGGTCTACTTTGTTTGGACTTCTGTAGCAACCGACTCCATGGCACATAACAACAACAACAACAACTTAATACTTGCCTTGATGGTGGTTAAGTGCCTTGGAGTTGGTCCTGACTCAGAATGACCCTGTATAGAGTTTCCTAGGCTGTAAACCTTATGGGAGCAGAAAGCCTCCTCTTCTGCAGAGGGGCTGGTAGATTAAAACTACTGACCTTGCGGTTAGCAGCCCAACTCGTGACCCACAATGCTACTGGAATTCCTTGACACTTGTGTTGGCCGTGGGAAAATTGATACTTGGAACCTTAGAGATGATGTTTCCTTTTCAGTATAGTTCTTGGATTCTCTGATGTGTCCTTGTCTGTGTGCCTATTTTTAGCTGGAGCTTTCATCCACCCCATGACCTTGCCTAGATTCTTGGGTCTGGCTTTCTTCTGTCTAGTTTGTTATATCCTTGCCTGAATCTCTAAGACAAAAGTCATTAAAATGTAGTTCTGTTTGATAAGGAGGAATAGTTACCAAATCTTTTCTATAATTTTAAAGTTTAAAGTATTTGTTGATTTTTCTTTGCGCAGCTCCTTTTATTACTTTGTTAAGTTTCAGGTGCTATTAAAATTTGCTGAATCATTTCTGGTCAGAGATCGCTCCATTGGAAACCCTTCCCTGACCTCCTTCCAGTTTGGATTAGATTTCAATCTTCTTGTTCCTCATATTTCAGATATCTACACTTACTACTTTTATGTTAGTTCTTAACATACTGCATCATAACGGATTGTTGTTGTTGTTAGGTGACATTGAGTTTGTTCTGACTCATAGTGACCCCTATGCACAGCAGAATGAAACACTGCCAAGTCTTGAGCCATAATCATATTGTTACATTTGAACCCATTATTGCTGCCACTATGGCAGTCCATCTTGTTGGGGTCTTCATCTTTTTTTTTTAACTGACTCTCCACTTTTCCAAACGTGATGTCCTTCTTAGGACATACTGACTGTCAGTTGTTGTTGTTAGGTGCCATCGAGTCGGCACCAACTTATGTACTGCAGAACAAAACACTGCCCGATCCCGGGCCAACCTCACTGAGCACTGCTGCCACGCTCAAGTCCATTGATGCTGCTGCTTGGCCAATCCATCTCCTTGGGG
>NW_006408587.1:4712786-4713924 GCF_000296735.1 Chrysochloris asiatica
CAACGGGAGTCTATGGAATGTGGTTGAACTCAGCCCATTTCTTCATTGCTGCCTTTCCCCATCTTCCACTCACCAGCAGACCAATGTAGTCGCAAGCTTGCTGGCTTGTGTGTTCCCTTTGCGTTTCAGTCTTAGAGGGGGCGTTGTCCTGAAAGGACTTGATTGCTTGCCTTGATGGCTTCTGGTGAACAACTTGCTTATTCTTGTAGTAGCTAGTCATGCTGTATTTTTGTTTTGGGTTTTTTTGATGATCTTTCTTTGAATATGCATCTTCTGTCACTTTAGCTATTCCAGGTGAGTCTGCTTGTCCTTTCTAGTGAGAATGTCCTACCTCAGAAGGTTCTGGATGGGACTCAGGATTCCACCTAAGGTCCTATACTCTGTAAAGGCTTTCCAAGAGGCCTATCTCACTGGGCAAGTTGTAGAACCCCTTTTAGGTATTCCAGTCACTTACAGGCTGAGTATGGGCTTACAAGCTTTCTTTAATTATGTTTCCTGACATTCCTTTCTATCCCACTCAAGTGTCTACTTTACAAGAGTAGGCAAGGGAAACCAATATTCATAAGACAGTAAGGCATCTTAGTATTATTTCCCCTCTTCAGACTATGCCTCGATCCCTGTTGTTCCAGGGTTGAGCATGCATCACTATTTACCTCTGTCCCATTTAACCCAGCAAACCTGTTTCAATGTTCCCCTGTCTACTTTGTTCTTCCACCCCTCCCCCTTTTTGTATATTGCCTTCCCCCAACACCCGAACTATGATGTGTCTGCCCCCTAACCTGTGCTCTATGGTCTCCTCCCTCCACCTCCCCCAAACCCTCTCATCCCACCCCCACTGGTAACCAACAAAGACTTTTTTTTCCCCTTTTAGTATGGGTATCTTTTCTTAAGCTTTTACAGTAATGGATGTTGTGCAATATTTGTCCTTTTGTGACTGACTAATTTCACTCAGCATAATGTCCTCAAGGTTCATCTGTATTATGTGGTAGCTTACCGCTAGTTATTCTTCAAGGTAGCATAATATTCCATTGTGTGTATGTACCAAACTTTGTTTTATCTAGTCTTCCATTGATAGGCACTTAGGCTGTCTCCATCATTTTGCCATTGTGAATAGTGCTGCTATGAACATTGGTGTGCA
>NW_006408587.1:4715529-4734488 GCF_000296735.1 Chrysochloris asiatica
GTTCTTGTGCATATGCCCTCTCTTCTTATCAGCTGGATGCTTCACTCTCCACTGTAGTCCTCTGTTTGCCTAATGATTTCTTGACTGCTGGTTCCATGAGCATTAATGGTGGATCTAAGCAAAATGACATTTTTGACAACTTCAGTGTTTTTGCCATTTATCATGATATAATTTATTGGTCCTGGTGTGGCACTGTGGGCTAATGTGTCGGACTGCAAAGTCGTTTTAACTGCAAAGTCGGTGGTTCATGCTCACTAGTTGCTCCTTGGAAACCGTATACAGAGTCACTATGGGTTGGAATTGACTTAACAGCACTTAACAACAACAACAATTTATTGATCCAGTTATGAGGATTTTGTTTTGTGTACATTGAGGTGCAATACATGCTGAAAGCTATAGTCTTTTATCTTCATCAGTATTTCAAGTCCTCTCTGCTTCCATCAAAGAAGCAAAGTTTGTGTCATCTGCTCATTTCAGGTTGTTAAAGACTTTCTCTAATTCTGATGCCACATTCTTCTTGGATTATTTGTTCAGCACACATATTGAATACTTACAGTGAAACTATTTCAAACCATTGAGTATCTCCTGTTAGAATGACTGCCTCTTGGTATATGTATAGGTTCCTCATGAGCACAATTAAGTGTTCTGGAATACCCATTCTTTTTAATGTTATCTATAGTTTGTTATGCCTTTGCATAGTCAGTAAAGTACAAGTAAACATCTTTCTGGTACTCTGCCTTAAGCCAAGATCCATCTGATGTCAGCATGTTCCTTGTTTCACATCCTCTTTGTAATCTGGCTTGAATTTGTGTCAGTTTCCTGTCAATATACTGCTGTAACCATTTAGAAATTATCTTCAGCAAAATTTTACTTGCTTACCTTTCCACATTTGGTTGGGTCACCTTTCTTTGGAATGGGCACAAATATGGATCTTTTCAATTGGTTGACTAGGTATCTGCCTTCCAAATCTCTTGGCATAAATGAGTGAGCACCTCCAGTGCTACATCAGTTTTCAAAATCATTTTAATTGGTATTTCATCAATTCCTGGGGACCTTGTTTTTTACCAATGCCTTCAGTACTGCTTGGACCTCTTCCTTCATTACAGTTGGTTGTTGATCATATGCTGTGTCTTGAAATGGTTGACATTGGCCAGTTATTTTTGGTATAGTGACTTTGTGTATTCCTGCCATCCTTTTTTTTTTTTTAAAGCCTCCTGCATCATTCAATATTCCATCAATATTTTGCCCATTCAGTATTACAGTTTGAGGCTTGCTTTTTTTGCATTTCTTTCAAGCTTGAGAAATGCTGACCGTGGTTATCCTTTTTTTTGTTTTCTAACTCTAGGTCTTTGCATGTTTCATTATAAAACTTGACTGTCTTCTCAAGCTGTACTTTTAAATTTTTTGTTCACCTCTTGCTTCATTATTTCTTCTTGTCTCTGTAGTTTCTCTGCTCAATAGCCAGCCTCAGAGTATCTTCTGACATCTGTTTTGGTCTTTTCTTTATTTTCTTTAAGATGACCTTTTGTTTTCTTCATGTATGATGTTCTTAATGTCATCCCACAACTCCTCTGGTCTATAGTCCTTAGTGTCTAATGCGTCAGATCTGTTCTTGAGATGGTCTCTAAATTCTGGTGATATATACTCAAAGTTATATTTGGCTGTCATGGACTTGTTTTAATTTTCTTCAGCTTCACCTTAAACTTGTATATGAGCAATTGATGGTGTAGTCCACAGCTAGCCCCTGGCCTTGCTTTGGCTGATGATCTTGAGCTTCTCCATTGCCTCTTCCCACATATATAGTCAGCTTGATTTCTTTGTATGCCTTCTGGTGAGGTCCAAGTGTATAGTCAGTATACACTTGCAATGATTAAGTCATTCAGCTTGTAAAATTTTATCATTTAATCTCCAGCATCATTGTTTAATCACCAAGGTCATATTTTCCAACTAAAAATCCTTCTTCCTTTTTCTTTCCAACTTTTGCATTTCAATCACTAGTAATAATCAATGCACCTTAATTGCATGTTTGATCAGTTTCAGACTGAAGAAGTTGGTAGGATTTTTCAACTTCATTACTGGCTTTAGTGGTTGGTAAATGGTCTTTCTTGTAGGTGTATGAATGTTATCCTATCACAGACAACATTGTCCTTCAAGACAGAGTTTGAAATGCTCTTTTTGACAATTAATGTGACTCCATTCCTTTTTAATTTGTTGTTCCCAGCCTAGTAAACCATATGATTCTCTAATTCAAAATGGCCAGTACCAATCCATTTCATCTTACTAATGCCTAGGATGTTAATCAATATCGGTTTTGGTAACTTCCAGTTTTTCTAAATTCATTCTTCAGATATTTCATGGGCTAGTTATTAATGAATGTATACAGCTGTTTCTTCTCATTTTGGATTGTGTCCCATTAGCAAATGAAAGTACTCAATGCTTTGCTTCATCCTCATCATCAAAGTTAACTGCACTCTGAGGAGACAGTTCTTCTTCAGTCATATTTTGCTTTCCAACCTTAGGGGCTCATCTTCCGTCACCGTATTAGACCATGTGCTGCTGCTAGTCATAAAGTTTGCAGTATATAATCTTTCAGAAATAGTCCACCTGTTCTTAGTCTGTGTTACTCTGAAATCCCTTCTGAAACCTCTCCACCATGGGTGACCCTCCTGCTGTTTAAAATACCAGTAGCATAGCTTCTAGCATCAAAGCAACACCAAGCCAGCACAGTACTTACACTGACTGACACGTGGTGAACTTTAAGAAGTTAAAAAACATAAATGCACCACACATTCACATATTCAATATCTGCCACATCTGATATAATTAAGTCCTCAAATTAGAGAGTCAGAGAGAGCAAAGCAGACTTACAAATCCATTTCTCGATATGTGGTCGTGGTGGTGGTTATGTGCCGTGGAGTCAGTTACAACTCATAGTGAGTGACCCTGTACAGAGTTTCCAAGGCTATAATTCTTTATGGGAGCAGAAAGCCTCATCTCTCTTCCGCGGAACAGCTGGTAGTTTCGAACTGCAGACCTTAAGGTTTGCAGCCTGATTCGTAACCACTATGCTACCAGAGCTCCTTCTTTATATGTAAGGCCCAGGAATATGCATTTTTTTCAAAATTTCCCATTGATTCTTAAGTATCCTACCTTGGTGAAAAATTACTGATCTGGTGGATAATAGTAAATGTTAATGTTATGTTTTAACAGCAACAGTTATTTCCTAGGCTTTTCATTTGTTTTAAAAAATGCATGCTTGTTTCCCAGGGGCAGAGTTACCAGGGCAAGTTATCTCCATGGCAGCTTCTACCCTCGCAACCTTGGCCATCTCTATCACAGGCTATGAATCAAGCAGTGAAGACCAGCCCTCAACTCAGCCAGCAGGTGATTAATGTTATGATGTCATTCTGAAAGATGAACTAGAACGTAAATTTAAGCAAGGCACTAGCATCACAAAATGCTAACCTGCTAACTTTTCTGTTCCTTCATTTTTTGTTTTTTGATTTCTATCTCTACACTTTATTCCCTCTCATATTTGTTCTTATGGTCCAATTTTTTTCATACCTTGAATTATTTTACCTTCTTGGGTTTATTTCATTCTTTTCTATTTAAAATGCTTTTGTTATTTTCTTTTGTTTTTCTTATGGTGTCCTACATACCTTTTTTTCACATCCTCCTATCCCCCCACTTTATTGTTTTCTAATATTGCTTTCTTTTGTCTACAACCACTGTCCTGATCCCCATTGTTTTATTTTGGTCTAACTATTCATGTTGTCTTTGTTCCCTTCCCCCTTATTTTTTATGGCTTTTCTTTTTATCTTCTAGTCATCTATTTCTGTAGCATTCTTTTGGTATTTCTTGTTTTCTTCTTAAATATATTGTGTATTAATAATAATAGTGCATGCCCTTAATACATTGACTGTTTTCTCTGAACCAGATCTGACTGGTTGTTTTTGATCCTGTTTTCTGGGTGGCCTGGCTGCAGAGCGGTTGCAGCCTCCTGTGAGGCCCCAGTGGGTGTAGTTTTACCAGCCTTAGAGTCATTCTGTACTTACATTGTTGTTGTTGTTAAGTGCCGTCAAGTCGGTTCTGACCCATAGCGACCCTGTACAGGGTTTCCGAGGCTGTAAATCTTTACAGAATCAGAAAGCCTCATCTTTCTCTCGCAGAGCAGCTGCTGGTAGTTTCAAACTGCTGACCTTAAGGTTCGCAGCCTGATTCGTAACCACTACGCTACCAGAGCTCCTTGTACTTACATAGATTTCAGGAATATAAAAGGTCATCATCACCTGAATGACTGATCTAATACTGCCAGAAGCATTTGGAGCTAGGTCACTTCTTGAAGGAATTGTCTTTAGAAAAGTCTTGAAGGAAGGGATGAGCTAAGATAAAGGTATTTAGGAATACTTTTTTTTTTTTTTTGCACACTCAATTTTGCAGGAGGGGATAATGTTTCGGTTATGGGCTTATTCTGCCAAGTATCTGTCATACCCATCAGTATGAAATTTTCGATTAGATACTCAGAGCAAAGTTACGTAAAAGTAGCTCATACATACGTAGCTTGGGCTTTAGTCTCAAATCTTATGGCAGACTGTTTGTCCTGGTGAGGTGGGCTTACTCACCATGGTGCTAGTTACAGTAGTAGTAAAAATTTATTGACAAGAAACATGTATTGCTAAAAGAAACATTAAGTAAATTGTTGCTGCTGTTGTTTATTGCTGTCAAGCTGGTTCCGACTCTATACAGCAATCCTGTATTGAGGTTTCCAAGGGTGTAAATTCTGTGCAGGAACAGAAAGCCTCATCTTCCTCCTGAAGAATGGCTGATGACCTCAAACCACCGACCTTGTGGCTCATAGTCGAGTGTGGCTCAGAGTCACTGCGCTCCCCCGTTATGATATACAGATGACTAGATAACATCTATATATCCTATATATGCTGTGGTAGATGTTGTTATTGTTATGTACCGTTAAGTTGGTATCAACTCAAAGCAGCCTTATACACAACAGAATGGAATGCTGCCCAGACCTGTGCCAGCCTCACAGTACTTGCTGCACTTGAACCCATTGCTGCTGCCACTGTGCCAATCCATTCCCTTGGGGGTATTCCTCTTTTTTCTGACCCTTCACTTTGCCAAGCATGATGTCCCCCAGGGACTGGTCTCTCCTGATAATATGTCTGAAGTGTAAGAGACAGAGTCTGGCCATCCTGGCTTCTAAGGAGCATTCTGGCTGTACTTCTTCCAACACTGATTAGTTGTTTCTTTTATTGGTCCATGGTCATTTTAATATTCTCCTCAACACGATAACTCAAATGCATCAATGCTTCTACAGTCTTGTTTATTCATTGTCCAACTTTTGCATCTATATGAAGTTACTGGAAATACCATGGCTTGGGTCAGGTGCACCTTAGTCCTCAAACTGATATCTTTGCTTATGAACACTTTAAAAAGGTCTTATGTAGCAGATTTGCCTAACGCTATACATAGTTTGATTTCTTGACGGCTGCTCTCATGTGTGTTGATGGAGCTCTGGTAGCGTAGTGGTTACGAATCGGGCTGCGAACCTTAAGGTTAGCGGTTCGAAACTACCAGCCGCTTCGCGGGAGAAAGATGAGGCTTTCTACTCCCGTAAAGATTTACACCCTCGGAAACCCTATACAGACAGGGTCGCTATGGGTCGGAACCGACTCAACGGCACTTAACAACAACAATACATAGTTTGATTTCTTGACGGCTGCTCTCATGTGTGTTGATGTGTTGAAGTCTTTTTTGACAACTTCAATCTTTTCTTGATTTATCTTGATGTTATTTATTGGCCCAGTGGTGAGGATTCTTGTTTTCTTTACACTGAGCTACAACTCCTACAAGGCTGTGGTCTTTGACCTTAATCAGTAAGTATTTTAAGTCTTCTTCACTTTCAGCAAAGATGAACTATAGATGACTATATATCTTAATGTATATGTCATAATTTATTTAATGCGAGAGCACGGTGGCTCTGTAGGGTGAGTTTCAGGCCACCAGCCACTCCTTGGGAGAAAGGCTTCCTGCTCCCACAAAGATTTACAGCTTCAGAAACCCCGATACAGTGTTTCTGTGTTGGAACCCACTTGACTGTAGGTAACAACAGCAACAATTTACTTAATGTTTCTGGTAACGATACATGTTATCTTGTCAGTAAATTTTTACTACTGATACATAGATGACAGCAGTCCTCGTGTGGTGCTGTAGGATAAGCACTGGACTGTGAACCAGGTTGGTGGTTCAAACCTACCAGCTGCTTCTCGGAAACCCTATTCAAGGTCCCTATTGGTTGGAACCAACTCAATGATGCTTAACAAGAGCAATAATATAGATGACTACTGTGTAGTTGCTTATGAAAGTTATCAAATAACAGAAATCATTTATTCACCACATATTAAGTAAGCACCTACTATATGTCATATACTGTTCTCTGCTGGGAAAACAGTGGAGGGAGACAAGATTGACAAGTCTCGGTGCTTAACGAACTGACATTCAGCTGAGGGGAGAAAGTGAAAAAAGACAAATAGAATATATGTAATGTAAAAAACTATGCTTTGTAAAACACTGTGGAATAAGATTATGGTGATTCTGATTTTTTTTCTCTTTCCTAGACTTTCTGAAATATGATATATTTTAGTTAAAAATTTTCAGTTTTATGACAGTCAAATTGCAAGTTTTAGGATCTTACTCATTGCTATTATCATAGTATATACAGGGTAGTATTGCATAAAGAGTTTTATGTTTTCTTGTGTTCATGTTATCTTTTGGTACATGAGAAACCATATTACTCTTAAGGCAAGATTTCTGGGGAATAATTATACAGTAATATTGTAAAATATAACTTTTATTAGAAAAGTAATTATTTTAGTATAATTTTTGTTATTTGAAAATTCCTCATCCCTAGTAATCTGTCATTATTTCATGTCGCTTTCAAAGTTAAAGACATACTTGAAAGCCTGAGTTCTTCATCTAAGATCAGTTGGTTCCGTATTCGGTGAAATGACACAGAAAAGGCATATTGTGTCAGAAATATATATAAATATATGTAATATCTAGTTATTTTTAAATACATGAATTCCAATTTCTGTTGTCCCACCGTAGGATAAACACTGGACTGCTAACCACAAGATTGGCAGTTCAAACTCACCAGCCGCTCCTATTCAGGGTTGCTATGAGTCAGAACCTACTCGTTGACACTTAACAACAGAAGCAATACATGTTAATATTACTGCTTTACATGGTTTGAAAATTTTCTATGGTTTAATATAATGGTCAGCTATTTTTTGCTATATATATATTTAAATGATACACATATACAATCATGCAAACCTTGAATAGTATAAAGTGTATAAGGTACAGAATTAAAAATTCCATTTCCCAACCCTAATTCCCCCCAAAAACTTATTTTCCTCAGACTTAAGCATAGTCAGCAGTGTAATTTTCCACACATTTTAAGTACATATTCAAACATACATATGTTGTTGTGTGTCCTCGAGTCAGTTCTGACTCATAGCAACCCTGTATATGATATAGGGTTTCTGAGGTGTAAATCTTTAAGGGAGCAGAAAGACTCATCATTCTCCCACAGAGCAGCTGATGGATTTGAACTGTTGACCTTGCAGTTAGCTGCTCAAAATGTAACCTAGTACTCCAGTTGTTGTTGTTACATGCCGTCGAGTCAGTTCTGACCCATAGTGACCCTGTACAGAGTTTCCAAGGCTGTAGCTCTTTATGGGAGCAGAAAGCCTCATCTTTCTCATGTGGAGTGGCTGGTGGTTTCGAACTACTGACCTTAAGGTTCGTAACCACTACGCTACCAGAGTACTCCACTGTTGTTGTTGTTATGTGCCGTGGAGTCGTTTCCGACTCATAGCGACCCTGTACAGGGTTTCTGAGGCTGCAAATCTTTACGGGAGCAGAAAGTCTCCCTGGTAGTTTCGAACTGCTGGACCTCCAGTTTAGCAGCCCGAGTCATAACCACTACGCTACCAGAGCTGCTGCAAAAAATGTTATCAACCATCCCACCCACTGTGCTTTGTACACAGCTGGGTTTGATAATTCATTGCTGTGGCCACACAGAACTCAGACACCATACTTCCAGTTACAGGGCCTATTAGGAAAGTTAGCAGGTTACACCTGAGGGTCAGAAATGCTCAGGGCACAGTTCTCTGTGTCAGGAGAACCTCTCCTCAGCTGTGTCCACAGGTATATCTCTGACCCTTGGCCTCTTGGCCTGGCCCTGCCCTGCTCTGGCAGTGTTACCAAACTCTTCCAGGACTGCTGATAATTGCCCACAGGATATAACACTAAGCTGCTGCCTGAAGGCATTAGGCTCTAGCTCTGTGCTTCAGCAATCTAGCTCCCCCAATTAAGTGCCTGGAGGCACCCCACTCTGCAAGCGAGCCTCCCACCCAAAGTCATTCGGCTTTCCTTGCTCTGTGGACTGGGAAGCCCACTGCTCTGCCTCCTGGATTTTGGTTCTGCGGCTGCTGCTCCTCTGCCCCTCCTCCACTGTCACAGCTGTCGGTCCCAGGTCAAGGAGGTTCAGTGTGCAGGGGTCTTGGGGTCCAAAGGAGGTGCTCCACTCTTTACTATCATGTTTGATTGTAGTGAGATCCCCATTTCTGTTTCTGAGGTGGCTCATTTTATATATGTTAGAGTTCCCAGTTCTTATAATCACAATGAACTGTATTAACAACCACTTACAACTGAAATGTAGCATTCTGTCAGCAGTATCTTCACCTCTTACCATCCTCATCAGGAAAATAACTTGTTTGGTAGGAGTTACAAAGACTGGGTAAAAGAGCCACATGAACATTTACTACTCTGCACTTTCCTTTATTTTTAACTCAATGTAATCATAATTTTGATGCAAAAGTTCATTTTGAAGACTTAAAATAGGGTACCATCATTAATTGCTCGGTATTACTGCTTACTAATGTGGATTAATATGGTTTTTTGTTTGTTTGTTTTCTTTCCCTCTTTAGAAACCACACACAGGGGAGAATCCCCTCCAACATTGTCCTCATCTTCTTCAGCTTCTACCCCTTCACCCACTCTGGGCAGACCAAGACCTGAAATTGGCACTTTTCTTAGAAAGAAGAAAACTAGCGATGTCTACTTTGTGTGTCTCGTTTGGTCCTTCATTGTTGTCCAGATCTGGCTGAACCTGTGGATTGTGCAGTTACTGCCAGTACCTATTGCAGGTCATTATCTCCTTAGTTACGGTCTGCTCAAGTCTTTGAGGATGATTTTCATGTTTTTACTGTTGGATTTTAATAATTAATAGTTTCACTTTTCTAAACAAAATAATCATTTATTTACATTTAGATAATATTTTGTAAATGTACCACTTTGATTACTATTCAGTATTTCACTTTTAAGATGAAGCATGTATTTGAAATTGATATGTGATATTGATAATGCCACATTCAGAGAGAATTAACTATGTCTCTTACTTGATTCTGTGTTTGATAGTATTAGCAGCAATCTGTGTTTTGGGATATGTAATTGAATTTTGAGAGCTGCTCTTAATGACATGTATTTTATTTTCTTTTTTTATTGTGGTACAATATCCATTGCCAGTGAGTTGATTCTGACTTACAGCAGGCAACCCTTTATGGGGTTTTGAAGTCTGTAAACCTTTAAGAGAGCAGAGAGCCTCACCTTTCTCTTGTGGAGCGATGCGGGTTTGTACTGCTGACCTGGCAGTGATTATTCTACAGTATCATCAGGACTTGCAAAACGATAGCACTTCCCAGTTCCAGAGAGTGCAGTTCAGATTGTGGTCTGTGAATGGAACCCCCTGGAGTTAGGTAGTGCATAACCTGAGGGGCCTTTCAAAACAGGATACTGCTGCTATGTTGAGCCGTGGCCAAAGGTCCAGATGTATGAATATGGGGTAGCGTGGAGAAACGTTAAGTGCCGTTGAGTCCGTTCCAACTCATAATGACCCTGTATAGAATTTTGGAGGAACAGCTGGTAGGTTTG
This sequence comes from Chrysochloris asiatica, assembly GCF_000296735.1. Classification (NCBI taxonomy): domain Eukaryota; kingdom Metazoa; phylum Chordata; class Mammalia; order Afrosoricida; family Chrysochloridae; genus Chrysochloris; species Chrysochloris asiatica. The sequence continues at coordinate 4,725,541 of NW_006408587.1, forward strand.
AACCACCAACTTTGTGGTTAGCAGTCCAGTGCTTTTTCCACAGCAAATGGAAATGTTATCCTTCAGTGGTACAAAATCATGATGCCTGTGCAATACCGTATTCTTTTTGGTCATTACATATCTGGTCATTATATATATCTAAAAAAAAGAGTAGCTACAATAGCCAAGAAGATTAGGAGTTGTCAAGGGTTGGTATTCTTTATTCTAGAAAGGAGAAGGTATGAAAAGCCAAGATGGTTGTCACTGAAATCTTTATAATAAGAATATTGTATACTTTTCTAGGCTGTGAAATAATCTCTAACTGCTTCAAAGTCAGAGAAGACTTTAGCAAGAAGTAAATATAAAGACAGGCCAGGGAGAAGGAATTGTATAAAAAGTGCTTTGGCCCAATTTCATCTGTTTGGAATACCTTAAACAACCGCCTCCCTTCCATTTCCACTCCACCTTTACCCTAATCTTTATTTTTAATACTGTCTTTTCAGTTTTTGAAGTTCACTTGAAATTAAGAGGACTTTTTCATGTTATGATCTGCTAATCTGTATTTTGTTTCTGCATATATTCTTTATAGTCTGGATCCTCAAAAAGCTTGTTATTCACTTTGGAGTTGTGAACTTCCTGAAGAAACGTTGCTACGTATGGTGGCAGATTATAGAGAGCTTCCTGAAGGAGCGGCAGGAAGCTCTGGCACCTTGGCCAGTTGTTGGGCTTGGAAAATTCTTGTTAAAAGTTGATAGCAAGGTATTGTATTTTAAGATCATGGGCTATTTTAGTGTGGTTTATATATTTCATAGGTTGTAACACTCTATGGCATACAGTATTTATATTATAATTGCTGAGAGCACATTAATACTTAATTCTCTAATGTAATTTTCCTTCCCTCCCCCCCCCCCTTAACCATCATAGATTGTTTCCTTTATCAAGAAAACAGTTTTTAAACATTTTTTACAATGTTGTTGTTAAGTGCCCCCCCCCCCCCCCCTTTAGCTGCCTCCTATAGTGAAATTTTAAAGTTTATACTATGGTTTATGTAAAGATAAGATGAATTGAGTAACTTTTTTTGTTTTTACTCCCTGCTAAAAAGTAATAGAAAAAGCCCTTATGGAAACCTTTAGTTCAACTTCCTCACCTTATAAGGGCATTGAGACATAGAGCAGTTGAATGGCTTGTCCAAAATCTTATAATCAGGTAGTTGCTCAGGTCAGTTTAGCTTGGGGAAATATATTTGGAGTACTTCGCATATATTGGATATTATACCAGGTTCTAGGAAAAATCAGGTGTAGAAATTCAGTAGATATATATGGTCAGTTTCTGATTAGTGGCAAGAGACAGCAATTCAGTGAACTCAGAGACAGTGTTTAAATTCAGAGGGGAATGGTTAAGAGCATGCACTCTGAATCTCGACTCTTACTGCAGATCTCTGTTCTACTTACTGGCCGTGTGACCTTCAGCAAGTTTATTAGCCTTTCTGTGCCTTGGTTTCCTTATCAAGAAATGAGTGTGTAACAGCGCCTACCTCCTACATTAGGTGTGGATATTAAATAAGTTAATATCTATAAAATTCCTAGATCAGTGCTTGGTATACAGTTAACTATGTATGTGTTAGCTTATTTGTGTAAGAAAAATGTGTATAGGATACAGCAGTAGTTCTGAGCAAGATATGCTTCTGATGGGTGGTGGGAGAGGGAGGGATGCTAGAGCAAATGTTAAAGCATGAGTAGGAGTTTATTGGAGAACCCAGTAGCGCTAGAGGAATAACCAGTGGACTCTGAACCACAAGGTTGGCGGTTCGAGTTCACCAGCCACTTGTGGGAGAAAGATGAGACTTTCTGCTCTTGCAAATATTTATATCCTTGGAAACCTTATACAGGGCCTCTAGGAGTCGGAAACAACTTGACAACACTTAACAACAACAGGAGTTTATTGGACATGGCAGGAAGAGCAGGTAGATGGAATAGTGCAGAGGGCGCAGAAACATGTACAGGGTGAATTCTTAGGGAACACCAAGTAAATGGATGTGATGGGACTCATGAAATGGTGAAGGTAGGAGGTAAAGCTGGAGAGGTAGGAAAGACTGAATCAAGACAGTCTGTGTGCTGAGCAAGTTGGACTTCATCACAAAGGCTAGCCAAGTGTTTTTTAATGGTTCCATCATGATTTAAGGTTGAAAAATGCTTTTATGTGAAACAAGTGTAGATAGGATTGAGAATAATAACTGAGTTCATGTGAGGGGAGATTGTTATTTATACTCATACTTAATAAAAATGTTATTGGGTCAACATTTTCTTGCATATTGCCTATCTTCCTGCAAGCTTACGAGTTTTAATTCTGCTAACACAGCATATGAGAATACCCATGTCCTTGAGGCCTTGCCAACACTGAATTAAAAATAAGTTCTTTTTAATTTGGGTAAAAATGGTTATCTCAGTGTTGTTCCCTCCCCCTACCCCCCACCCCCTGCCCAACAAAATTGGAGAAATATATAAAAGTATATAATTCATTGACATTCAACATCTTAATTTAAAATTTAAAAAAATTAAAATGAGGTTGACTGTCTTTTTATATGCGTATTGGCCGATTATACTTTACCTTGTTTATATATCTGTTCATGTTTTAAAATAAGATGTAATCAATGACTTTTCAAACAGTTGACCTTATTTATCACATTTTCTTGGTGGTGTGAATCTTTATCTTACTACAGCAGATTTGGCATTCCAACCTGTTTAACTCTTCCTTTAGTCAATTTCTTTGTCTTATCACTATCAAAAGGAATGAAGACAAAAACCAAAACACCTCTTTTCAGCATTCTCATGTACTTGTACTTGGAATGCTTTATTTAGGAAAACTCAACAGAGTAATGTGTCAGTCGAAGTTCTGAAAGCATCAGATAATACCAAACCAAACCAAATGTATTGTCCTTGTCCTTGAGTTGGTTCTGACTTACATCAACCATATAGGATACAGTAGAACTGCTTCTTAAGGTTTCCAAGGCTGTAAATCTATTCTGAAGCTGATTTACATCTTTCTTCTACAAGCAACTGGTAGGTTTGAATCACCAAACTTTCGGTTAGCATCTAAGTGCTTAACCACTGCACCACCAGGGCTCCTTGTTAGGGAGGCAGCCATATAATTGTCACTTTCATATCAATATATATGTCAGTCTGATCTGATTCAGGAAGAAGGTAGAATGAGTGAAGCTACCATTTTCTACTGTAGAGAACAATGTGAGAGGACTTGAAAAAGTTTGTGGAGTTAAAAGATAATGGAATTTTACCACAAAATTTTTGAAGCCCCCTCATACATTTCAGAATAAATGGCAATAACAAACTAAATATTTGTTTAAAGGTAAAGTGATACCAAAATTCTTTAAAGAACATTTATGACCACTCTGAAATGAAAATCTGGTATTGAACATGAATTAATTTCTGCAGGGACTAAAAATATTTTTTGCTCCATAATATGTGCAAAAATCTTAACTTTTTTTTAGTTCTGGTCTTCAGAATTTGCTGTAACTCTTTACAAGTATTCAGGTTCTTATGTGTTTTCAATTGTACCAACAAAGACTATGGTTACCATCATTTCGATTGGTGTATGTTTTAAAGGAATACTGCATTCTGTTGATTCAAAATTTTGTTAATGCATTACAGTTTTTTTTTTCCTTTTATAGTTCCTCCTCTGTGTGGAATAATTTCCTCTCATACTGTCAGTGACTCTCTTCTCTTTTCATACTGTTGTCACCTTCTCTAATGATATTCCACTGTTCTTATCTTCTCTTTCTCACCTTACCCCCATCCTCAAGCTCTGGCACTGGCTAAATAAGAAGGTAAATGAACACATGTATGTTGGTATTTACTATTGGATTCTGTAACGTTTCCCCCTGTATCTCCCTTCTCAAGCAATGTTTCTGTCCAAATGTCAAACTAAACTTTTTTGTTTAAGTTCTAATGATAAGCTATGGAAGGTTGTGAAGCCTGAATATTGTCAAAGTACTGTTCACATTTAATAAAAATTCAGCAAAGGGTATTTAGTAAAGGACAGTGTTTGCAAGCAGTTTTTTAGTCTTGTCCAGTGTGAGTGATTTTTATACCTTTTCAGCTCTGCATATAAATGTGGCTCAGCCAGATACTCTAGACTCTTGCTGTGGAAGAGCACATTGGGCAATGGTTTCCAAAAAGGAAAAAAGCTCTTTCTTACCACTTTTCTATTCACGACACTTGCAGAAAATTCTTAAAAGAACTATGAAGTACTTGTGCGATTCCCTTGGCTGCTAATATTTTATAGTAACTCTTTTTAGAATTTGCAATCCAACATTTTATTTTTAGTTTTAAGATTGTAAGATTGTAGTTATGGTCCTGACATCTAATTTAGTGTGCCCCTCCATGGTTTGTTATATATGTGGATATATATATACAACACATATAAACGTATATGTATGTACATGTAGCTACAGAAACACCTGTACACATGCATGTGCATTTATTTGCATTTGCCTTTATATTCATATATATGCATCCGTGTCTACCTACATAATTACACAATTTTTTTTGGTTGTTGCAAGATTGTGTACACTATAGCGTTTACTGAAATTGCACCTTTTTTCATGTATTTCTTAGTGTCTTTATTTACCTTGGTCAAGTTTTACTGATATCACCCATATTTTCTCTTGCATTTCTCATCTCCAAAATAGCAAGTGTTCACTATCTGTAAAGTAATTCTCCTTTCCTTTCCCTCCCAAATAACTTTGCTTTCTGTGTGTATATGTACTCTTTTTAATAATAATGACATGATACAGTATTTTTCTTTTTGTAATTGATTTATTTCACTCAGAATAATGTCTGCCAGGTTCATCCATGTTATCAAGATCTTTTGCAGACACCTTCGTATTCTTTATAGTTGTGTAGTATTCCATTGCATGTATGTACCCAAGTTTATCCATTCATCTGTTGATGGACACTTAGATTGTTTCCATCTTTTTCTTGTAAATAATGCTGCAGTGAACATAGGTGTGCATATGTCTATTTGTATCACTGGTCTTATATCACTTGGATATATACTTTGAAGTGAGATTGCTGGATCATAAGAGATCTCTAACGTGAAAACACCATACCATTTTCCATAGTGCTTGTACTATTTTACAACCTTGCCAGCTCCCTCTATTTTTAATGTATCTCTTTCTCTCTCTTTTCCATTCTTCTCTGTGTCTCTTGTGCAGTCTCCCCTCTTACCCTGTTCTATCACCTTGTCTTAGCTGGCTGTAATATAAACATTAAAAAAATCAACATCTTTAATGATTTTATTTAAAAATGTTTTAAATGAAGCATTTAATTCTCACTGTGTCCCTTGAACATAAATTTCTGTTTAGATGTCTTTTAGTTGACTTTTTTTCACTCTGGAGTATATGGCTTGTGACAGGAAATAAAAGTAACCCTACCCCTGGTGTAAATAGTAAAGTTTGATTTTGTAATATGGATGAACACAATGTGTTTGTAAATATTCCGTTTTTTCTTCCAGACAAATTCAGGTATCTATGCTTTCTAAGCAGAACATTTATTTTTAAAACACTTATTTCAGGATATGAATTTTGTGAAAAACACAGTCTGCCTATATATTTTCATAGATTGTAATTTGTGAATACACATCTAGTATTCTGAAGTTGTTTATTCAAGTATGTATAAACTGGATGCCTACCATGCATCATGTACTATGTTAGGTTTTAGAAATAGAAAGAGTAGTATTATACTACTCTAGCCCATTCCTTGGGAATCTGTCTCAAGAACTTGGTGATGTGTGAAACTTTTCAATCAGTTCAATTGATTTTAGAACTTACCTTCAAAATATGACATCAGACCTTCCATATCTTAGAACCTGTTATTACTTCTTTTAATCTCTGGCTTGTCTTGGATGCTTTGGTAGCATGCACTGGAAATTAACTCTTCTGTTTGAAGTTGTAGTGAAATTGTGAAGGTTAAAGATGAACTTTCTAGCTTTGAGTTCTTTAGCATTAGTATCTTAGTGACAGTAGTATCCTTCATAAAGATAAAGAGGAAATAAGCTTATAAACATGGAGTATTAAATAAATATTTTAGAAGTCTGTTAGATTCATGAAAATACTTCCTTCCATTTGGTTAAATAATAAGTCATCAGTATTGATTAGAAATTGATAGCGTCAGAACATTTTGATTTACTCTTGAAAGCTTTACTTACTGTTGGAGAACACAGTTCAGATTTAAGTTAAAAATAACTAATTTAGCAATACTGTGGTTCATGTTGGATTGGGGGATGCAGTGTCATGTTTCAGAAGTTATCAATCTAATTTTAGTTCTCAAAGATGAAATGGCAGCCATTCATGTCAGGAATCCTATCATTGGTATATATCTAAAAATAAAAACTTAAAAATACAGGATTATGTTTTTTATTTTGAAAGATGAGGAAAGTTGCTGTCAATATAGAATGTCAAATAACATTTAGGGAGATCTTAATTTTAGTTTTAATTAGTGATTATATTAGTTATTCTTCTTCATTTATAGTTGTTTAGTTATAATTAGGAGTCCTAGTGTGACACTGCGGATTATTGTGCTGGACTGTGAGGTCGGTTTGAACTGCTGTGTTGGTGGTTCAAGCCCACCAGCTGTTCCTCAGAAACCCTATGCAGGGTTGCTGAGTCAGAACTGATCTGATGGCACTTAACAATATCATCAATTTTAATTATGTCATAAGCTTATTTTTTAAAGAGAATAGAAATTTCTAGTGGAAGATCAGATTTTAAAAAGGATTTTAATTTAATTATGTATTTCAAATATAAAAAGGTATAAAGAATGTCCATTTTGATAAAACATTACCTAGATGTTTGAAATCTGTTTTATACCCCTCTCAAAAGCTATCCCCCAACCCCTTGCTACCCAGGGTAACTGTTTTCCTGAATTTGATATCATTCCCTTAACATTAAAGTTTTATTATTACTGTTTTTGTAAATGCTCATGAAATCAAATGAAAAAAAAAAAATGAAGGTTTTATTTTTTTTAATGGAATTCCTATTTTAAATTGCTCCTATTTTATCTGTATCCTTTAGGGTATACCTGTTATTAGGGACATTCATTTTCTGTAGTCATCTGTGTTTAAATATGATGCTGCTTTTGGTGAATTCACATTAAAATTTCATGAGATTTCAAGTCAGCTAATGGAGTGGTTTAGAGTGGTTACCAGATTACAGAGTATAATATGAGATGCAAGTATGCTACAATATATGAATGAAAAATTAGATAGAGGTTTATGTTCATATTGATTGCATTTTGTTAGATATGACAATAATTGACTTCAAATTACAGTAGTAATTAGTTTTATAAATGGTTACTGTTCTAATTTACTTACAGCTTTATCTGTTTTAATCATAATGCCATAGCTTACTTTGCAATGCTTAGCATCCTATTTTTGTCTTCATGATATTTGAATACATACATATATTTTTATTAAGTTTTTACTTTAAAGATAAGTAATTTTCATTTTCATTTCTGTGCAGATGATCATCTGGCTGGAGAAGATGTTAGATAAAATAATTAGCATTTTCATCATATTTTTGTTAGTGATAGGAACCCTTCTTTTAGCTCTGCTCCTGACTGCAAAGGTAGAGTACAAAAATTACTGTTCCCATTAATAATCTCTTAATTGCTATTCCCATTAATAATCTCCTAATGGTTAGAGTTATTAAATGCTAGCGCAAGCAGCAGGGCATATGTTGTTTGGTTTGTAATCATGAGTGACAGCTAATGTATTTATGACTTATGGATTTATGATTTATACATTATTAATTCTACCTTGAATTTGCTCGCATATTTTCTTATTAGAAATTTTCCACGACTTTTTATTTTACCTCCAAAATCCTCTGGAGCAAATGCAAATGAAGAAAATATGATACAGAAGGCCAAGTGGCTGCATCTCTCAATAGGAAAGCTATGCTCTGTCTCCCAACATTTCTACATTTCTTATCAGCAACTTCTCTTGTTTCATTGTTCTTTCTGTTGATAGTCCATAGATTCTTTCATTTTAATTTTTAGTTTGGTATTGTTGTTATTGTTGAGAGTATACATAGCAAGACACACACATCAGTTGAGCAGTCTGTATCACTTGATGACATTGATTACAGTCTTTGAGTTACACAATCCTTTCCTTTCTAATCTTTTGAGTGGCTCTTGCCAACGTAGATAGTTCTTAAAAGAGTATAATGCAATTGTTTTTTAGTGGTTAAAACAAGCTATTGCTTATTTCTAAGAAGAATTCAGGAAGTATTTCTTATTTAAGGTTTAAAGATATCTCAGGATAATAGTTTCAGGGGTTAATCCAATCTTCACGGCTCCTGGAAGTGTGGAATCCATGAGAATTTGAAATTCTGTTTTAAATTTTCCCCCTTTTGATCAGGATTCATCTACAGAATCTTTGATTACAATGATCAGGAATGGTAGCTGGGCACCATCCAGATCTTCCAGTCTCACGGCAGAGGAGACAGTCGTTCATGAGGGCTTCTTTCTATTTCTGATGCTTCTTCCTCTGTTGCTTTAGAAGACTATAGAGCAATTGTGCCTTAGATGGCTGCTTACAAACTTTTAAGATCCCAGGCACTACGCAGTGAACTAGGAAGTAAAAAAGAGGCACTAAAATGCTCGATATCATCAGCCAAAACAAGGCCAAAGGCAGATTATGGACCAGATCATTGATTGCTCATATGCAAATTCAGATTGAAGCTGAAGAAAATGAAAACAAGTCCACAAGAGCCAAAATATGACCTTGAATATATTCCACATGAATTTTGAGATCATCTGAAGAACAGATTTGATACATTAAACACTAAAGGCCAAAGACCAGAAGAGTTGTGGGATGACATCAAGAACATCATACAGAAAAACAAACAAAAAACAAAAATCCACATCATACAAGAAGAAAGCAAAAAGTCATTAAGA
>NW_006408587.1:4735858-4738181 GCF_000296735.1 Chrysochloris asiatica
TATGCATGTGAAAGCTGGACAGTGAATAAGGCAGACCTTAGAATTGATGCTTTTGAGTTATGGTGGAGGAGAATATTGAAAGTGCCATGAGCTGCCAAAAGAACTAACAGATCTGTTTCGGAAGAAGTGCAGCCAGAGTGCTCCTCAGAGGCCAGGATGGCCAAACTTTGTCTCTTATACTTCAGACATAATTGTCAGGGACCAGTCGCTGGAGAAGGATATCATGTTTGGTAAGGTCAAAGAAAAAGAGGAAGACCCCCAGTGAGATGGATTGGCAAAGTGGGCTTTGAGCAATGTGTTTCAAATGGATTGGCAATGTGGTTTGAACATCAATGGGCTCAAGCATGGCAACAATAATGAAGTTCGCCCAGAATTGGGCAGTGTTTTGTTCTCTTGTGTATAGGGTCACTATGAGTTGACAATGATTCGATGGCACCTAACAACAACAACAACAAAATAAGTTTTTAGGCTAATTAACCATGGAACCATGAGCCTAAACCTATAAGCCTAGAAACCAATTGCCATGCCATAGAATTTTTATATCTCCCTCTCCTGGTCCTTCTGTTTACATTTCCCTCCTTTATCTCACCAAAGAAAATCATTCCTTTTGGAATGCACAGCAAAAGTTTTACTTGTAAAATAATACATCTTACTGTTCTTTGTAGTGCATTCTAATGTGTATTTCCTCTGGACTCTACTGACTGTAGAATTTATCTCATATTTTGGTATGTTGTTTTCAAAGAGTTATGATGTGTACATTAAATCATAAGTATGAAAAGTCTTTGTATTGTGCCATAAAGATATATTAGTTACTTAGCAATTATCAAATATATATTAGCTTGCTAAATAATTGTATTATTTCATGTTTTGTGACCTCTCCACTTGGGAATCCTGTTCTCAGTCAATCTCAGCCTCACTATGCCCTCAATTCTAGAAGCTGTATTGCATTTTTGTTGTAATTTGATTGTCATGTGTTATCTTATCTTCCTCTTTATTCCTTAGAAAAACCTTTCATGAGCATAGTCTCCCATCCTCCTTTCTTCACTTTTCCTTTTTCTCCTGCTTGTCTTCTATTGCACTTGTTTTTTTCATCCCTTTGCATAAGATCATCTTGTGTGCACATTTTTGTGTTCATTTTCAAGTCCACTTTTCTTACCATGCTTCAGTGAGCTTTTGCTTTCCTGAGCTTTGATAACTAACATGTGTTACTGAGCCACTTCTTTGTAGTCTAAGACTCATGTAAACAGAGCTTTTGAAGGAATCTGACAGATCATGTAGTTCATTCTCCCATCCAATAAAGAAGTCATTCTTTAAAACAGTTGTGATAGGATCCACTTAGAATTTCAAATGTCACATATTAAAAACTGAACCTTATACCTTTTCCCTCCCATTTGCTCTCCTAGTCATCTCATTTAGTAAATAGAACTCACCCAAGAAGAAATTGAAAATTTGAATAGAAGTCCTGGTGTGGCGCTGTGGGCTAATGCATCAGACTGCAAAGTCATTTGAACTGCAAGGTCGGTGGTTCAAGCTCATCAGCTGCTCCTTGAAACCCTATACAGGGTCACTATGGGTCAGAATCTACTCAATAGCACTTAAGAACAAACAACATATTAAAAGAGGAGTCCTGATGTGGTGCTGTGGGTTAATGCTCTGGACTGCAAAACTGATTTGAACTGCAAGGTCGCTGTTTCAAGCTCACCAGCTGCACCTCAGAAACCTTGTACAGGGCCGCTATGGGTTGGAATTGACTTGACGGAACTTAAGAACAACAACAACATATTAAAAGAAGAAATTGAATTGGTAATTTGAAAACCTTTCTACAGAGAAGTAAATTCCAAATAGCTTCACTGATTAATTTTATCAAACATTTAATGAAGAAATAATGCATATTCTACACAATCTCTTTTAGATAATAGAGGCAAACTAACACTTTCTGACAAATTTTATGAGGTCAATATTGGCCAGATGCTAAAATCAAAGATATGCAAAGAAAGGGAATTGCAGACCTATTTATTTCAAGAACATAAAGACAAAAATCCTTAACAAGTCATAATCATTAAGTACAGCAATATGCAAAAAGGATGATCCAGTTGTGAAGTTTATTTCTGAAATGCAGCATTGATTTAACTCCAATGATCAATTCATGCAAGATAGATCCTGAATCCAATCACAGATTACCATCCCTACTGCTTGCTCAGCCTGCCACCATATCTCCCTCGAATTTTTTTTTAATGTTTTATTGTGAATTATATGGTAGTTTACATGAGAGAACTTTAGTTTTACATTCATTCCATCTCATTGCCATGGTTCCAGTCCCCTC
>NW_006408587.1:4739076-4745900 GCF_000296735.1 Chrysochloris asiatica
CATTTCCATTGAGTCTTAGTCTTGGAAGGGGGTTTGCGTTGAGAGGACCTGGCCACTTCCCTTGATGTTTCTTAGGGAAGCGATTTGTTTGTTCTTGTAGTAACCGTCCATCTGCCTCTCTCTTGAATTTTTGCTGTATCCTTTTAACAGATCTTCCTGCTTTATGCTTTGCTTCATATGTCTGTTCTCAAAACAGCATCTGAAGCAACCCTTTAAAAGGAGGTTAAAGTCAGATTATGTCACGTCTAAGCTTAAAGCCCTCAATGGTGTCCTCAAATTGAAAGTCAAATTCCTTATAATATCCTTATAAGAATCTGTAAGACCTTAATAATTTTTTTCCAGCTTTATAATTCAGTTTGTTTTCCCTTTCAAGCTATAGTGTGTGTTTTGTGTTCTTTCTGCTTTGCTGGGGCCAGATGGAATTTGAAGTGGTTGGGAATGACACTCAGTGATAGTTACGCTGTCTTTGCTAGAATACCTAGACTCTGTTCTAAAGGAGTTCTGGTAGCGTAGTGATTATGAGTTGGCTGCTAATCTCATGTCAGCAGTTGAAAACTACCAGCTGTTCTGTAGAGAAAGCTGAAGCTTTTTGCTCCTGTAAAGATTTTACAGCCTCGGATACCCTACACAGGGTTGCTGTGAGTTGGCACTGACGTCATGGCACACAACTACCACCACCACCATTCTGAAGGACCTCTGGTAGCATAGGAGTTATGAGTCAGACTGCGAATCTCATGGTCAGAAGTTTGAAACTACTATGGATTCTGCAGGAGAAAGATGAGGCTTCCTGCTCCTATATAGATTTACAGCCTCAGAAATCCAAGAAATGGACACTATGAATCGGAACCGATTCTGTGGCACATAACCCTCACCACGTCTACCACAAGTCTGTTCTGAGTTTTGTGTGACTTGTCCTGGCATAGGTGCTGTTTAGTTGATATGCATTCCCCATGGAAGAATAGTTTCAATGTTTGTATTGTGTCCTGTTTCTTATAACGGAGCTTTCCCTGTGCTTAGAGAGAAAGAGAACGTTAACCTGTTCATTTTCCTCTGATTTATTCGTTTCTCCCCCATGGCAATTCTTTTTCTTCCTCCTAAAAGGGAAAAGGTATTGCTAGTTATGACTCTCTTCTTAGCTTTTTCTTCTCCAGATTTACATGTTGCATTTGAATCACAGTAATTTGTCAGCTCATTTGTATGCCTTCTAGGTATTGGGGGTCAGTTTAAGAGGGAGGTGATTTATGCCTTTTTCTCTGTTTCAGAGTGCTTTTTTTCTTTACTTGATAGCTGTTTTCCAAAGTATATAAAATTTTGTTATACCTTTTTCTTATTGGGGTGTTGTTTGGGCTAAATTTCCCTCCTTATTTTGTTAGTTATTGGATAAGACAATTTCTGAGATACAGTTTCAGCTGGCTTTTTAAACTGAGAAACCACTCACTTGGTTATATGCATTATAATTGTATAAGTTATCTGTTGTTGGCTTTACTTTGTTGTTGTTGTTGTGATGCACCGTGGAGTCGGTTCCGACCAGTAGCAACCCTGTACAGGGTTTCCGAGGCTATAAATCTTTATGGGAGCAGAAAGCCTCATCTTTCTCCCATAGAACAGCTGGTAGTTTCAAACAGCTGACCGTGAGGTTTGCAACCCGATTTGTAACCACTACGCTACCAGAGCTACCTGGCTTTACTTTATATACACGCATATGTGTAAACTGGAGTCCTGGTGTGGCACTATAGAATAAGCAATAAATCACAAAGTTGGTGGTTCAAACGCACCAGCCACACCTTGGAAACACTATACAGGATCTGTGAGTCAGAACCCACTGTGAGTCGGAACCAGCACCACAGCACTTAACAGCAACAACATGTGAAAACTAAATACCCATTTCTGTTTGTTAGATTGTATTTGTGTGCATATTTGTACGGATCTGTAGCTTTTTCCTTGAGTGTATTGTTGAGCTTCTTGCAGGCTGAGAGCCACAGTGCATGTGCATCACAGGACATTATTTATAGCAGCTGTTCAGTGTATGCTTTTAAATTGATTGAAATTAAGATATATATTTATCTGTGCCTAAACACAGTGCTCTGATAATAGACTAGAAAACTAAATGTTGCATTGGATTTATTATTAATATTCTTTTCCCCTCTTGTTCCTAAAACAGGTGCATCAAGAGAGTGTACACATGATTCAAGTCACAAGTAGTCTGATTAATGAGACACTAGCAAATCACCCAGAGTGGGCAAAGTAAGAATATTATTTTGAACAAAAATCAGATACGTGATCTGGTTCATCTTATTTTTGTGAAAGAATCTTCATTGGAAGATAAAAAATAGGACTTGATGAATGTTGTAATTTTCAGAGGGATCATGTAATGCAGGAGATGAGTGTGTAAGATTTTGTGATCAGTTTATGGTAAATGACACCTTTTATTTGATTTACTGTTATAATATTGTAATTTTCAGAGTATTGTACTTTTCACCTGTATTATATTGCTTGCTTTTAATTGTGACTGAGGTAGATTGAAGGAGATCCCCTTTTCACAGATAAGGAAATAGGATCAAAGGTTAAGGAACTTGAAATAGTGATCTGTGAATAGATAAGTTATCATTCACACCCATGCTTCAGATTCCTACCAAGTGAAAGGGGACTTTGTAAACCCTTGCTGCACCTGTCCCTAATTTAGGCCTTCATCCCATCTCCTGGTTTACTCTTTAGAGCATTGAACTTGTCTCAGAAGTTCCTGCTGTGCACTCCTTCAGTCTTTTCTCCCTAAGAACATTCGAGTATGGTTTTAAAACCAAGTTCAAGTAAAAAAATATCCTAACTAAGTTTTATAGAGTCAAAGAGGAAACAAAACCGTTAAATCTCAATTTATAAAATTACCTTGGAATTAGTAAAAAGTAGGTCATACAATTTGTCACCAAATTCAGTTAGGTGAAAAGCATAGCTCTTTTAAAAATTCTTCCGAATTAGAGAAGCCAAAATAAATAAATACTCAAAAAGATCCTATAAGACAGGGTCAGGTAGTAAATAGTTTAGCTTTTGTGAGACATATATCATTTCTTTTACAGCTGTTCAATACTGGGTCTGTAGCAACAAAGCAACCATAGACAGTGTGTACATAGATAGGATGGTTGTGCTATTATAACACCTTTTTTACAAAATCAGGTGGCTAGATTTGGTCCTGGTTAACCAACCATTGCAGTGAGGATAAAGAGGGACAAGTTTGTAAGTTCTTACGGAGGTTAGTTGGTGATTAACTGGCTGTGTTGTTGTTATTGTTGTTAAGTGTCGTCCAGTCAGTTCTGACTCATAGTGACCCTGTGTAGCGTTTCCAAGGAACAGCTGGTGAGCTTGAACCACCGACCTTGGAATTTAAACCAATCTTGTGGCCCAGCACATTAACCTTCAGCACACACCAGGACTCTTGATTTACTGGCTATGGTGGTTGGTGATTATGTGCCGTGAAGTCAGTTCCGACTCACAGTGACCCTGTAAAGGGTTTCTGAGGCTGTAAATCTTTACTAAAGCAGAAAGCCTCATCTTTCTCCTGCGGAACAGCTGGTTATAGAAGGAATAAATTTGGTATGACTTACGGAGTTTCTAGCATTGGAAATTAGTGATGAGGACAGATGTAGCAAGATAGGAAATAAATGAGCAGATTTGGTGGAGAAAATAATTTACTTACTTTTTTATCTGTTGAGTTTAAAGTGTAGGATGAATTGGCTAATACTAACAGTTCAAACCACTGCTGATTTCAAATTTTCAAATTCTACTTTTAAATTGATACAAAATGTCTTTTCTTTCTGGTTTAAGTAGGAATCAGTACTTTCATGTTGTCATGTCTGTCAGCAGCAGTTGGCTTTCTCTTTAGGACCATCTTTCATACATACCTTACCTATTCTGATTCACTATAAAACTGAGACCACAAATATGGGAAGTTGCACTCACTAACCTACTATTTGACTGCTTTTCATACTCTAGCTCTGTCTCACGTTTCTGACTTAGGCCTCAGGAAATGATTTCCTGTTTGCCACTGGTCTTTTGGCATCACTCTCAAATAGTTGAAATGGTAACTGTTACATTTGTGAATGTCACATGTCTAGTATTTGTCAGGAACGTTGTGAGGAACAATTTCGAGAGTACATGAAACTCTTTTGAAAGCACTAGGTACATTTTCTGGTTGAGGCATATAGTGTAGCCTGCTTAGTTATCAGGAAAATGGGGAGGTTTGTTTCCAAACTGCACACAGAGTAAAGCTTGTAGACTACATTAAAGGCTCCTCAATGGATGAAAAAGTGAAAATAATTATTCACCCTCTTAATTCTTCCTCAGTGCTTTACTTTCCTAAATCAGTGATTCTTAAATTTTAGTATTCATCAGTCACATGCTAAACTTGCTAAAGTACTAATTGCTGGGCCCCAGCCCCTGAGTGTCTCATTCAGTATAGTTGTGGCACCGTAGGGTAAACACTAGACCACAAGGTTGGTTTGAACCTCCAGGTTGGTGGTTCAAACTCATCAACTGCTCCTCGGAAACCTTACACAGGGTTGAGTTGGAACCAATTCAAAACACTTAGCAACAACAACAACAACCTAGGCTCAAGAATTTGTGTTTCTAACAGACTTTCCAGTAATTCTGATAAAACTGTTCCATGGATTTCACTTTGAAAACCACTGCCCCAGGTATTTATTCCCTGAATGAAGGGGATAAAGCAGATGACCCAAGACATACGTAGGCAGAAAAACCAGGCAGAGCAGATGAAAAGAACGATTGACAGGAAAATGGGTCCAGAAGCTGAGGAAAGCCTGAAGGGAAACTCCCAGTGTAAGAATTAGGCCACTTGGCTTGTGTATCTGGCTGTGATCCATTTCTATCTGTGTTTCAAAGTCTGATCATTTGTCTGTTATCATTTGCTTAAGTGCATCAGATTCATAGAGTTAGTATTATACAGTAAAAGTATTATTTTTTATTTATTTTAACTCAGTTGGCTTCCTGAAGCTCAGGTAGTCCAAAGAGCCCTCAATTCTGCAGCTAACAATGTGTATCAGTACGGGCGAGAATGGATAACCCACAAGGTAAGGAGAGAGCATCTCTTTGTGGTTTTCATTTGGCAGGTCCCTCATTGGTAGTGGCTTCTTTGTCTGATGAAGCATAAATGGATATTTTGTATAGAATAGTTTTCATATTCTTAGCAGGCGTAAATCTGTAAGTCAACAAATAACATACTATAATGAAAGTAAGCCTTCTGGGTAATCACATTGTTAGAATTTGATTTTAAGTTCTGTGATAATTCTTTAAGATTAGTGATAAATGGAACATGAGACTTTTGTATAATTGATAGGTGTTGGGGTCACTTTGAAAAGATTTTTCTAGGCAGACAAAATTAGATAAGTCATTTTGCAGCATTCTCTGATAAACCTGAAGTAGTTTTCTCAGAGACCTAAAACTAGAGGAAAGGTGGAGAAAAGCAACATGGGACTAAGGAGAGTAAACTTACTGGGAATGTTGAGGAGTAGAGGTGGGGGTGGTGGGTGGAGGGCAGAGAACATACCATAGCTAGAAGCAAGTAAATAGTCTAGAACTATTTGGGAGACATGAAAAGGTCCCAGTTTGTATTCATTTTACTGGATTATTGCCAACAATAGTAAAACAAATTGTATTTCTTCCAGCTTCATAAAATTTTAGGAGATAAGGTAAACAATACTGCTGTCATTGAAAAGCAAGTACTAGAACTTTGGGACAGACTGTATCATTCTTGGTTTGTAAAGGTAAGTTATTGTAGCTAAAGATTTCAGTTTGAAACTAATAAGAGTTATTTTACTTCATAGACTCTTCAACTATATAATATTGTATTAATGTTAGCATTTCATTTATTGAAAGATTTTAAACCTAACTTCGCTGAAAGTCATCTTGCATAGTGGTTAGTCTTCATGGCAGAGCCTGCCAATCCCTCTGAGTGTGTTGGCATCCAATTCTCTGCATATTATCACCAATCTCTTATATTCTAGGCTAGTGTTATGCAGTAGAAATGAATGTGAGACACATATATAAATTAAATTTTTATGGTATTAGATCAAAAGAGTAAACATAGACAGGTGAAATTAATGTTAGTAATATGATGTTCTTATGTACCATCAACTTGGTTCCAACCCATAATACCCTGTATAGGGTTTCCAAGGAGCGGCTGGTGGGTGTGAACCACTGACCTTGTGGTTCAAACCGACCTTGTCGAGTGCTTATCTTAGAGCACAACAGCAAGACTCCAATAA
Source organism: Chrysochloris asiatica (assembly GCF_000296735.1). NCBI lineage: Eukaryota > Metazoa > Chordata > Mammalia > Afrosoricida > Chrysochloridae > Chrysochloris > Chrysochloris asiatica. The sequence continues at coordinate 4,745,349 of NW_006408587.1, forward strand.
CACACACACACATACACACACACACACGTGTATATATATGGAGGAATCCTGGTGTGGTATTGTGGGTTAAAGCACTGGACTGCAAAGTCGGTTTGATCCACAAGGTCAGCAGTTTAAGCTCACCAGCCACTCCTTGGAAACCCTATACAAGGCCGTGGGTCAGAACTAACTTGATGGCACTTAAAAACAATATATATGGAGTCCTGGTGTGCCCCTAATATTATTATTTCATTATATAATCAATAGAAAAATGAGTTAATATACCATATATATATGAGCTCTGGTAGCGTAGTGGTTATGAATTGGGCTGCAAGCCACAAGGTCAGCAGTTTGAAACTACCAGCTGTTCTGCGTGAGAAAGATGAGGCTTTCTGCTCCTGTCAAGATTTATAGCCTCGGAAACCCTGTACAGGGTTGCTATGGGTCAGAACGACTCCATGGCACATAACAACAACTATATATATATATATATATATGTACTGGAGTCCTGGTATGGCGCTGTGGGTTAATATGTCAGACTGCAAAGTCATTTGAACTGCAAGGTCAGTGGTT
>NW_006408587.1:4746000-4762988 GCF_000296735.1 Chrysochloris asiatica
CAGTGGTTCAAGCTCACCAGCTGCTCCTTGGAAACCCTATACAGGGTCGCTATGGGTTGGAATCCACTAAACCTCGATGACACTTAACAACTATATATATATATATCCCCCATACTGATTACAAATTTGATGTCTATTTCACACTATTAGAATATCTCTATTTTTGGACTGGCCACATTTTAGGTGCTCAGTAGCCACATGTGGTGGACTGGCTACTGCTTTGGACAAAACAGCTCTTGACATTAAGAACTTTTCTTAAGGTAAAAAGATTTTAATTAAATGTAGCTATTCCTACATGGTGGCTCCATGTGATAAGCACTGGACTGTGAACTACAAGGTCCTCCTCAGGAGAAAGATGAGACTTCTGCTTCCAGGAAATTTAAAAAGCCTCGGGAACCCTATAATGATTTCTGTGAGTTGGAACTGACTCGATGGCACTTAACAACATTCCTACATTCTGCCAATACAGTTTTCTTCCAGACAAAAGAGAATTTTCTCGTTACTCTTGACTTAAAAAGATGCTTTCCTATTAATTTTGCTCTCTTTATAAGTATGGAAGATAATTAAAGGAAAGGAGGTTTAAATTTTTTTTTTTTTAAAAGGAAGACCAATAGAAAGGTGAAGAAGCAAATAAATAATGAAAATGCTATTAGTGTATTGTTAGATATTGCATATATTAAGAAATAAAGTGTGTTCCAAATGTGTTTAGTAGGTAAGCATTTGACCTGGGCTCAGACATGGAACCTAGAGTATAAACAACAAGATACTGTATTTCAGGGTTTTAGGTAGAGTTCTTAGTTGATTTCTTCAAATAGTACAAAGTTTTCACCTTGAGGTACTCGGTGAAGTCCTTAGTAGACCTAAGGACAGAGTAGAACTGTCACCGTAGGGTTCCCAAGGCTGTAAATCCTTACAGAAGGCAAATGTCTTATCTTTCTCTCCCAGAGCAGCTTGTGGGTTCAAACCACTGACCACACAATTAACACCCATGCACTACCAGGGCTCCAGAGGGCACTTAGACTCTGTTTTTTTAGGTTAAGATTGGAATTTCATGTTTGAACTGTTTGTTCCATAGAATGTAACACATTCTGGGAGACACAAAGGACACAAGATGCATGTAAGTCGGCAGAATAGCTGGCTGGGAGACATTCTGGACTGGCAAGATATTGCTTCCTTTGTTCATGAGAACATTGAGACATTTCTTTCGGTAAGTAATAGTATTAAATGGTTAAATTGGACTGACAATAAAAGCAAAATGCTGATTCTCAGTTTTATTTATAAACTTAGAGACCTTTAGTAACCTCTTTGTAATGCCACGTCATATACAGTCTTGAGAACTCTGAATGTACTAGATGTCCAAAAGTCATAGGTGTCTCAATTCTACTCTAGTCTTCCTTATTCATTGTCCAGCCTTCACATGCATGTGAGGCTATTGAAAATGTGGCTTGGGTCAGGCTCACCCTAGTCCTTAACACTTTAAAGAAGTCTTGGCAGCCCATTTGCCAAGTACTTGATTTCCTGATTGCTGCTCCCATGAGAACGTCAATATTTTCTCCATTTAACATGATGTTTAATGGATCAATTGTGAGAATTTTTTTTCTTTATATTGCAATGTAATCCATACTGAAGGCTGGAGACTTAAAATAGATCTACAAGTGGCTTAAGTGTTTCAAGTCCTCTTCCCTTTCAGCAAGCAAGGTTGTGTCTGTCATCTGCATGTTTAAAATCTGTTTAATGTTAATTTTCATATCTGTTCCTGTGTTCAGTATATGAAGTATATGAAGAAAATCTGGCATCCTATTTATATAATTGGAAAAGGGAGGGATATTTTAAGTGTTTGCAGCTAGTTGTGACTCTTCTTTGATGCTACACCAAAACTCAGCAAGTGCTATTTCTTAAAGGTTATTTTCAGTGTGAAACTTGAAACCATAAATGAACTTTTTGTAATCTGCTTTAATTAAGTCTTTCTTCACTAAAATATATATATTATCCTTGTATATTTTTGTAATATGTATTGGCCATTAGGAATATTTGTTCACTGATTTTTGTACATCTTCTAAATATTGATGCATTTCGTTAAATGCGGGGAGACCAGCTCTCCGCGGGGGGTCATGGGACATGAGAGGAGACGTGGAGTCAGCGGTGAATGAATGAATGGCTTTCTCAGTCAGCCTGCTGTGCTGTCCATGCTGTCCAGCTTGTTGTTCTGCCTTCCTCTGGCCCAGCTCAGCAAGTCTTTATTTTTCATATAAAACTACACAGTACATACTGAATTGACACTTTGATCTTTTCTTGAATTATTACACAGTTAATCACAACATTCTTGCACCTGGTCATTAGACAACTTTCACAACAATATTTCTGTGATGTTCAAACTGACTTTCATCTCCTTTCCCAGTATGTGATAAACGGTTTCTTCTTGTTTCCACTAAAAGATTAAGTCAAACCTTACACAGATCATTTCTACTTATCAGACTGCTGATTACATTTTCTTAGTAACGTAAGTTTCTACTAATCATTAATGCTCACACTACCTCATTATTCCTACTAATTATCAACTTTCTATCCTACATAATGCACTATTTTCATAATACAAGTATTACTAACATCTACTTATTTATTTTTCTAAAGTATTCATTAAATTGCTTGGAAGCTATGTAGCATAAAGCCCAACTTGGCTAATTGCTACAGGAAATGTAGATTATCAAGTCAAAACTATCCTTCACTTAACTTCATTATTTTCTGCTTATTTACGCTCGTGCTTGTATGTAGGGGTTTGTGAATTCTAGCTAGTGACTGATTGTGGTAAGGTCTATAGGGGTAGATCAGCTTGACTTTAATTTGCTATCTGCTTTTGTGGTCTCACAAATGTAGTTACTTAGGTTTTCTATGAAAGGGAGTAATTTATACAATTCTCTTTGTATTCTATCCACCAAAGCTGAAAGCAATGGTTGCTAAGCCAGTTTTTACTAAGGTTTGTAGAACTCATAGTGAAAAGCTGTGAATATGGCCATATTATATATTTTCACAAGTAAATTCAAGATTACCCTAAAGAGAAGGCAGAAAGTGACTTCTGAGAACCATTTGTCTTGCAAGATGACCTTTCTATCTGCCAGAACTGTGTCAAGCAACAGATTGAAGCTGTTCTCTACATTCAGCCGCTTCTAGCAATTAAACAGCATTTAAAAAATTATATTCTTTATTATCTCAACAGAAAAACTTTAAATAGTAGAAAGCTATCAAGGTCACAGTGACTAATACACATTTTCCAAATTTTAATTGTTTTCCTTGACTGTTGTAATTTTATTATTAACATTAAATACTACCAGCCATTACCCTGCCAAATTCCAAGTTTGTCAGTCTTTTTTGGTGCTTTCCTAAAGGGCTCCTGGTGTGGCAGTGTAGTTTCAGCATTGGACTCTGAACCATAAGGTTGGCAGTTCAAACACACCAGCTGCTCCTCGGAAAGCTGTGCAGGGTTGCTATGAATCAGAACTGACTCCAGGGCACTTGTTCAACAACAAAGGCTATTTCTAAGTGGAAGTGACGCTGAGAATGAGGTGGTGATGGATACAATGTTTGGTGCCGCTGCTTTGATTTGGCCTATTATTATTACCTATTATTATTTTTTTTATTTATTGGGTGCTGTCGAGTTGGCACCGACTCATAGCAACTCTATGTACAACAGAACAAAACACTACCTGCTCTTATGCCAGTCTAACAATCATTTCCACACTTGAGCCCATTGCTACTGGCACTGTGCCAGTCCATCTCGTTGGGAGTCTTCCTCTTTTTTGCTAACCCTTCACTTTGCCAAGCATGATGTTCTTCAGGGACTAACTAGTACCACCTGATAATATGTCCAAAGTGTGAAAGGCAAAGTCTGGCCATCTTGGCTTCTAAGGAGCATTCTGGCTATACTTTTTCCTAAATCTAAAAGATTTGTTTGTTCTTTTAGCAGCCCATGGTACTTTTAATAATCTCGTACAACACCATAACTCAAATACATCAATTATTCTATGCTCTTCATACTCATTATCCAACTTTCACATGCACGTGAGGCTATTGAAAATACCATGGCTTTAGTCAGACACACTTTAATCCTTAAACAGACATCATCTTTGCTCTGAAACATTTCAAAGAGGTCTTGTGCAGCAGATTTGATTAATGTAATATGTCATTGATTTCTTGACTGCTGCTTCCATGTGTGTTGATGGTTGATCTGAGCAAATTGAAGTCTTTGACAACTTCAATCCTTTTTCCATTTACCTTGATGTTATTTATTGGTTCCATGGTGAGAATTTTTGTTTTCTTTATATTGAGGTGCAACCATACCAAAGGCTGTGGTCTTTGATCTTCATCAGTCTTTTAAGTCCTCTTTGCTTTCAGCAAGTAAGGTTGTATTATCTGCATATCACAAATTGTTAATGAGTCTTTCTCCAATACTGATCCCACGTTGTTCTTCATATAATCTAGTAGCTCGGATTATTTGTTCCACATACAAATTGAATAAGTATGGTCAAAAAATACAACCCTGGCACACACTTTTCCTAATTTTAGACCATTCAGTGTCCCCCTGTTCTGTTGGAATGACTGTCTCTTAGTCTATGTATTGGTTCCTCATGAGCACAATTAAGTGTTCCAGAATACTCATTCTCTCCAGAATAATGGTGTCCATAGCTTGTCATGACTCATTCTATTGAAAGCCTTTGTGTAGTCAGTAAAGCACAGGTAAACAGCTTTCTGGTATTCTCTGCTTTTAGCCTAGATCCATCTGACATCAGCAGTGATACTCCTCTTTCCACATCCTTGTCTGAATCTGGCTTGAACACTTTCAATGTACTATTGCAGCCATTTTTGAATTATCTTTAGCAGAATTGTCCTTTGCCATATTAATGATATTATCTTGTGATTTCCACATTCTGTTGGGTCAACTCTCTTTGGAATGGGCACAAATAATGGATCTCTTCCAATCAGTTGATCAGGTAGCTGTCTTAAAAATTTCTTGGCATAGATGAGTGAGTACTTCCAATGCTGTATCATTTTGTTGAAAGATTTCAATTTGTATTCCATCAATTCCCAAAGCTTTATTCTTTGCCAATGCCTTCAGTGTACCTTGCACTTCTTCAGTACTATTGGCTGTTGATTATATGCTGCCTCTTGAAATGGTTGATCATTGACCATTTCTTATTGATACAATGACTCAGTGTATTCCTTCCATCTTCCTTTGATGCTTTCTGCATCATTTACTATTTTGCCCATAGAATCCTTCAATACTGTAAGTCCAGGCTTGAGTTTTTTCTTCAGTTCTTTCAACTTGAGAGATGCTGACTGTGTTCTTCCCTTTTCATTTTCTAATTCCAGGTCTTTGCACATTTCATTGTAATATTTGGCTTTGTCGTCTCGAGTTGCCTTTTGAAATTTTCTATTTAGCTCTTTTACCTCTTCTCTTCTTCCATTTATTTTCGCATATCTACACTGGAGAGGAACTTTCAGAGTCTTTTCTGACATCCATTTAGGTATTTTCCCCCTTTTTTGTCTTCTTAATGACCCTTTGCTGCTTCCTATGTGAAGTTCTTGATGTCATCCCACAACTTGATGTTATCCCACAACTCTTCTGGTCTTTGGTCATTAATGTCTAATGCATCAAATCAGTTTCTTGAGATGATCTATAAGTGGGATATGTTCAAGGTCATGTTTTGGCCCTGTGGACTTGTTTTCCTTTTCTTCATTTTCAGCCTGAACTTGCATATGAGCAACTGATGGTCTGTTCCATAGTCAGCCCTTGGCCATGTTTTGGCTGATAATAAGGAGTTTTTCCACTGTCTCTTTTCACAAATATAGTCCATTTGATTTCTGTGTATTACATCTGGTGAGGTCCATGTGTATAGAGGTCTTTTATGTTGTTTTAAAAAGTTAAATGCAATGAAGCCATTGGTCTTGCAAAATTCTATCATGCGATCTCCATTGTTGTTTCCATCACCAAGGCCATATTTTCCAACTATTGATCCTTCCTCTTTGTTTCCAGCCTTTGCATTCCAGTTGCCAGCAATTATCAATACAGATTGATTGCATGTTTGATCAATTTCAGACTGAGGAAGTTGGTGGATTTCTTCAATTTCATCATCACTGGCATTAATGGTTGGTGCATAAATTTGAATAATAGTGGTATTTACTAGTCTTCCTCGTTGTTGATAAGTGCCATCGAGTCGGTTCCAACCCATAGCGATCCTGTATAGGGTTTCCGAGGAGCAGCTGGTGAGCTTGAACTGCTGACCAGTTACTCCTCAGAAACCCTATACAGGGTTACTATGGGTGGGAACTGACTTGACAGCAGTTAACAATAACAACAACAAGGAAGACGGAGTCCTGGTGTGGCGCTGTGGGTTAATGCACCAGAGTACAAAGCCATTTGAACTGCAAGGGTGGCAGTTAAAACTCACCAACTGCTCCTCAGAAACCCTACACAGGGTCGCTATGGGTCGGAACCGACTTGACAGCACTTCCTTGTAGACGTATGTATATAATCTTATCACAGATAGCATTATACTTAAAGATGGATCTTGAAATGCTCTTTTTGATGATGAATGCGGCACATTCTTCAATTTGTCATTCCCGACATAGTAAACAATGTGGTTGTCAGATTCAGAATGGCCAATACCAGTCCATTTTAGCTTATTAATGCCTAGAATACTAATGTTTATGTGTTCCATCACATTTTTGACAACTTCAATTTTACTAAATTCATACTTTGTGCATTCCATGTTCCGATTATTAACAGATATTTTACAGGTGTTTCTCTTCATTTTGAGTTGTGCTTCATCAGCAAATGAAAGTCTGAAAACTTTACTCCATTCACGTTATCACAGTCAATTGTTCTTTGAGGAGGCAGCTTTTCCTCAGTCTCATTTTGAGTGCCTTTCAACCTCAGGGTCTCATCCTCTGGCACTATATCTGATAATATTCTGTTACTTTTCATCATGTTTCAATATTCAATAATTTGGTGCTGACAATGTTCCACTGCTATATATAAGGTTTTCAGTGACTAAATATTCAGAAGCAGTCCATCTTTCATTCTTCTTAGTCTGTCTTTATCTGGAAGCTCAGCTAAAACCTGTCCACCATGGGTGACCCTGCTGGTAATTAAAATCCCTGTGGCATAGCTTCCAGAATCACAGCAATATGCAAGCCACCACATTCTGATATACAGACAGACTAGTAGTGTTTTTTTATACTCACTGTTTTTGTACCGTGAATGCAAATATCAACATAGTGAAAAAGGCCAAATGTTCAGGTGATTATGAAAATAGTATCGACCTCACAGATCCCCAGTGGATCTTGGAGACTAGTTGTTTAGGGACCACACTTTAAGAACTACCTTTTAATTCTAACCCGTGGAATACCTATTAATCAGACGTTTAGTATAGGACATGAATTCTGTAATTTTTTTTTTTTAATATTATTTTCTACCACTTTTTCTTTGCTCCTAACCCTAAGGAAATAGGTTAAACTTTACTTTTCAAATCTGATTGAATTTTTTATTTCTGACATAATGCTCTACCAGCTTTTTCTTATTTTCCTAACCTTCCTTTTTTTATTTCTCTGAGGATATTAATAATAAAAGTTTTTAAAAGTTTTCTGCTCTCTGCTCTGCATTTTTTTTAAGTTTGTTTGACTTTTTTTTTTCATGTTAAAGGCTATCCTCAAATATTTTAAGAGAAGCACTGCGTGGTGCTGTAGGATAAGCACTTGATTATAAGGTTGGTTTGAACTGCAAGGTTGGTGGTTCAGACTCACCAACTGCTCCTCAGAAACCCAGGGTCACTATGAGAAGGAACTGACTCGACAACACATAACAACAACAGCAAATGGAAAGCCAGTTAGAAGGTCACAATTAGGCTAGCCTAGAGAAAATCCCAAGGATTTCATCCAGTTGTATGACCTTCTTGATATTCTTTTTAGTACATATATTGCTATGATTGATTAGACTTAAGCCAAACTTGCCTGGTTTTTGTACTTTTAACTTGTGATACATTTTGTCTGTATAGAACTTTCTAGTTTATAGAGTTTCAGGTATCTTATTATTGCTTGTGGCTTGTCCCTGGGTGGTACTAATGGGACAACATGCTTAGCACATAACCAAAAGGTGGGCGGTTCAAGTCTACTCAGGAATTCCTTGGAAGAAAGATCTGGTAATCTACTTCTGAAAAAATCAGGTATTGAAAATCCTGTGGAGCACAGTTCTATTCTGACACACATAGGGTTGTCGTGAGTCTGAGTTGACTCCATGGCAAGTGGAGTTGTGGGCTGTTGCTTGTGGCTTTACCAATGCCTCTTTGTAAGCCAAGCATATAAACAATTAACTATCAAAAAATGTCCCTTTCTCTATCTTCTCCAACTAATCTTTGTTTATAAGAAAGATTACTTGACTCTTGTTGGAGGTTATCAGTCTGTAATTGATGTATTCATTTCATTTTTGAAGAGTTACTACAGGAGATTTTTTTTCAATCAGTATGACCCAGAGACTATTTAAAATGTTTTTGGACAAAAATTCCAAAACAGCCGAAACCCCAGAAGAATGTTTGTCAAAATCACAAGTGAAGGCATTGTTGATATCTTTCTTAGAATTAGCGGCATTGTTCATTCAGTGTGTTCCACAAGGTCAAACAGCCAGCCATGCATATTTTTGTAGACATTAGGAAGCATTTTCAAGATTTTTTGTAAGGAGTTTTTGTAAATGGAGCCAGCCTGCCAAAATTCTCTAATGAAGACTGAATTGATGTTTGCAAGAAATGCTGAGAGTCACAAAATATGCCTTTATAAGTGTTACGTTTGAGGTAGGAAAGGAACGGAAAGGCCTTTCATTAATTTAACAGATGATATAACTTGATCATATGACAAAAAGCAGAACTGCTGTTTTGGAAAGGATACCAAAGTAAAAATGAAACATGAGTTCTGGTCCCAGCTCTGGTTTCACTTATTAGTTCTGTGCTCTTAAGGAAATGTTTAGGAATCTCGGAGTCTCAGGTTTGCATATCCGTAGAGAGGATCTCATCTGCTTTACTTCCCTCAGCACTGCTCTGAGGTTTATGGGAGCATTTTAGAAAGTATAATGAAAGGTGGTGTTGTGAATATTTTGTTTCCATGTTTTTCTTGAAAAGGAAGAAGAGTCAATTTGGGAAAAATGGAACAGATAAGGGAATTTAATTCATAAAGGAATAGATACTAAAAACATGGAGGTGTGCTGTAGGTATTGTATATCTTCTTTACATAGTCATTAGTATATGCTCAAATTGGTAATGTCCTTCATCCTAACATCTAGTGTATGGAAATTTGTAAGTGAACAACTGAACTCCATAGGTCTATGGTAGGTCTTAGTCTAAGGGCTATTGTCTGTTTCAGAAAAAAATTTAGCTGCAGAATGCTACCCTTGGTCCTTTTTGCTCATGACATTTGTTGTGATTTTATAGTCTTATCCCTGAGGAACCTAGGACAAAGACTAAATTACTTTGAGTTATGAAATGGAAGTGATGCTTTTTGCATGGATAGCGGGGGATCTAAAGATGGTAGGGTGGGGGGCAATTAAACAGACAAATGCTAGAAGTCAATAGCCTGAATTGTGAACTCTTTAAGTAAGGAAAAAAGTACACATGATCCTCTGAGCTTAGTGTAACCAGAGGTTGCATTCTGGCTTATCTTTCTGTAGATTTTTTTCTATGTATACCATTTTTTACATAGTTACAATCATTTTCTGGAGCCCTGGTGTGGCAGTGTAGGATAAGCACTGAACTGCTAACTATAAGGTCAGTGGTTCAAACCCACCAGCCACTCCTTGGAAATCTGAACAGAGTCGCTATGAGTCAGAATTAATTTGACAGCACTTAAGAACAGCAATCATTCTATAAATAAAATTTTTGTATTTCTGCTTTTTAAATGGATTTGTATTAGGTTTCTTTGTTAAAATAGAAATGTTCTTTATGGTACCCTGGTGTTGAGATAGGTTAGGTGTTGGGTTGCTAACTTCAAGATTAGTGGTTCAAACACGCCAGTGGGTCCAAGGGAGAAAGATGAGGCTCTACTCCTGTAAAGGTTTACAGTGAAAGAAACCCTACACAGGGTTGCTATGAGTCGAAATGTACTTAATGGCAGTGGGTTTACTGGTGGCACATTTGTTAAGCCAAAAGGCTGGTGGTTTGAAGCCAGCAGTGTTCTGTGGGAGAAAATGCGACTATCTGCTTCTGTCCAGATGTAGAGCATTGAAAGCCCTATGGGGAAGTTCTGCTCTGTCCTGGGGTCATGATGAGTCAGAATGAACTTGGTGGCAATGGATTTAATTTGTTTGTATTTAATACTACTTTGACTGGATTTGCCATAATTTATTTAAACATCTTACTTATTATTGGACATCTAAGTGTTCACAATGTTTTTATTTTTCATTATAAATCATGTTCAGTTCTTGCATTTCCAATTTATGGTTCTGAAACTGGATTGAAATCACACTTGGTCACTGTGGGAATGTTTTCCAGAGGTTTTGTTCGATATCCTGCTTTCCTTCCTCTTTAGATCTTAGAGTCTCTGTGGATTGTTATGAGCCGGAACGTGAGTCTGCTCTTTACCACCGTCACTATGCTCCTGACCATCCTCTTCTACAGCGGGACGGCGCTTCTCAATTTTGTACTGTCTCTGGTATGTACACACAGTTAAGTACACTTCACATTTCCTTCAGCATTGAAGCATGTTCTTGCTTCCATTTGATTTGGGTCTGTTGGTCTTCCTGTATTTCCCACTTGTGATTATTTAGGAGATACTGTCCTTTGTCTTGCAGATCATTTTCCTGACCACCCTATTTTATCTATTAAGTTCCAGTGATGAGTACTACAAGCCAGTGAAGTGGGTGATAAGCCTGACACCATTATCTCAGCCAGGTCCGTCTTCTAATATTATTGGCCAGTCTGTGGAAGAAGCTATTAGGTAGGAATAAGATTTATGTTATTCTCTCTTCCTTTAGAAACTGCTTTACATGAGAAATATGCTTATTATCTTGAGCTTCCTAGTAACATTCAGTGATAAACGAGTGAAAAAAGGAAGCAAACCCAGTACCATGGAGTCCGTTCTGACTCATAGCTACCCTCTACAGGGTTTCTGAGATTGTGAATCTTTATCAGAGCAGACAGCCTCTTCTTTCTCTCAAGGAGCAACTGGTGGGTTTGAACTGTCAGTGTGTAGTCGTTAGCAGCCCTATGCCTAGCCCACTGTGCCCACCACCACAGTTTTTATCTCCTTTTGAGAAGATAACGAGAGTAGAGCAAATGTTAATTAAAAAATTCCAAGCAGTTTTCCTATCTTGTTCTCAAGCCTGGGATTCATACAGATTTTATGTTCCATCCCCATCAGCTTTCCGTCAGCAGGGTTTTGCCCTAGCTTCTGTCATCATGTCTCTTGTGTAGGAGAACCTCCATCTGCCAGCACAGGTAGACCTCACCTCCTCTCAGACGCCTCCTTCTGTTCTCAGGATTTCTAGCTTTGCCCACGTTACAGATCAGATAGCCTTCCTGTTTCCTCTTTCTCCCTCAGTGTCAGGCTGTGACCTCTGCAGGGGGTGGGTTGAGCCTTGCAAATGCGAAGTCTCTGGTTCTCCCTAGTTATCAGTTCTGTGTGCATCACAGGTTCTGGCCAAAGGCTTTAATCCTGTTTTCTGAGGTCCATGTATTGCAGACTTGGTTTCTGAATGAGATTTTTCTTCAACTTTTACTATTGATAACCTTTTCCCAGCTTACAGGCTCCTGACTTCCTTTTTCTATTTCTCCTTTATTATCTCAGGTAGGGAGAGACCTTTTTGCAGCCTAGGCCTCTCTCAGCAACTTCCCCAATCCATGTCCTCATTGCTGTTAAACCTTTAACAAGACTGTACTATAGTTTTACTTCTTGTGAATGGCTACTCTGTATCAAGTAATCTATTAAGGCTCTTTACTAATGAGTTACTAGCCCAAGTGGTCTCAAGTGGATCTCTGGCTGGCATATCTGTTCTAATATACACTTTAAAATGTCATTGTTTGGAACTAGTCTTCCACAGAAATCTTGATTTGAACTGATAATCCTGTAGCAGCTGATCTTTATTACTGTATTCATGTAAGCAGCTGGTCAGGAGGATAACTCTTTGGTCTCTGCAAATGCCTCAGTTACTTTCAAATAGGATGCATACTCTTAAAATAGTTGCCCTTTCTTTCTACTAGCAATGCCTGGGTAGAGTCTTCACCAGTATCTTACTTCCTTGATTGGATATCAAGAGAAATCAAGGGTAACTGCTTTCAGGATGAAGCTGTCCTTAGGGAAATGGTGACTGTTCTGGCCTGCTTGAGTGTTCCTGCTAAGCCTATATGACCAGGTTGCCATCCTTACTGAGTAAATGAAATGATAGAAATTTTAGCACTAGATAAACTTTTATTTATTTCAATGACATGATTTTGATTCAAGAAAGCTTATGCAAATGCAATCAAAAAGGAAGAATATAATACACCTACCATCCCAGTAGAATAAAGTTGTTACCATACCAGAGGCTGGTAGGAATCCTCTAGTAAGTGTGATTTCAGTGAAACTGTACAGAGAAGTGGTTACTTTGTCCATAAAGAAATTCAATAAAGATAATGCTTCATTTTTATAAGGTAACCTATTATAAGCACTGACTTTGGTTCTCTAAAATGCTTTTCTATTTTGAAAATCACAGTTCTTCCATTTTCTTGTATTCTGCTTTCTTGGAGTGAACCACTTGTTGACTATTCTGTATTGTCACCTTTGTCCTATAGTGTATGTAGCCTTTGTTTCAGTGTTGTGGCTGCTGGTAGCAGTATGACTCACACCTAGGTCCAGCTGATTCAAAACACATGTCCTTCAGTTACATAAACCATGATGTCTTCTTCCAGGAGGAGCAGGTTAGTAGAGAAGATCATGGGTTAAATTTGAGAAACTGTTAAGACCAATCAAATGGGCATATAAGGCTGGTGGCTAGAAATTTACATTTACAGTTTAGGAGGGAGTTTGAGATTAGAAAAAGTGCTGTCAGCTACAAAAATATATGACTTTTTACAAATTAGCTTTTTCTTCTCTTCTTGGGAGGATTGTGCACATTAATTATGCAGTATAACAGCAGCACCTTGTCTTGGCTCCAGAGAGAAATGGGACAAAACACATTCATTGTATTATCAACTTAATTTTAAGGCAGAAAAACTCTTTTAACATTCCTTAGTACAAGACCTTACGATTTGCAAGCAGATGTACTTTTGTGAGTCTAGTAAACATGATACACACTACAGAAATTGCTATATCCTGGAAAATTTTTCTAACCATGTTGTTATTAAGTGCCATCTAGTTGGTTCCAACTCAGAGCGACCCTGTGTTGAATTTCCAAGGCTTTAAATCTTCACGGGAGCAGATAGCCTCGTTTTTCTCCCTCAGAGCGGTTGGTGGGCTCAAACCATTAACCTTGTGGTTTGCAGTCCAGTATGGAGGAGTCCTTGTGTGGCGCTGTGGGTTAATGCGCCAGACTGCAAAGCCGTTTGAACTGTAAGGTCGGCAATTCAAACTCACCAGCTGCTCCTTAGAAACCCTATATAGGCTCGCTATGTGTCAGAACCAACTCAGTGGCACGCAACAACAACTACAACATGGAGCCACGATGCTGTCTTTCTAACCATTGTTATTTGTTAGGTGCCGTCAACTTGGTTCTTACTTATAGCAAGTCTGACTAGGGTTTCTGAGGAGCGGCTGATGAATTTGAGCCGCCGATCTTGCAGTTCAAACTGACCTTGCAGTCCAGTGCATTTTGCCACAGCATCATACCAGGACTTCTTTCTAACCATGGCCATATTCAGTGATATAATTTAAAGTTTAAAATGCAAGGTGATTTTTAGCAGTCTCAATCTTTTTGGTCTCTTTCTTTACTGGGTCAAATTCAAGACTTAAATCAAAATATGTAAGTTTTATATAGATTCCTCTGAAGAACTTCCTGTACTTATGTATACATATAAATATATATGTTTATATGTACTCATGTATGTCTGTATATATGTATTGTTTTTAATTGCCATCGAGTCAGTTCTGACTCATAGTGATGCTGTATATGGTTTCCAAGGAGTGGCTGGTGAATTTGATCTTGTGGTTCAAACTGACCTTTGCAGTCCAGTGCTTTATCCTGCAGCATCACATCAGGACTACGTATATATATTGTTTTTGACGTTAAGTGCCGTTGAGTCAGTTCAGACCCATAGTGACCCTATATAACAAATCCAAGAAGCAAGTGGTGATCTTGAACCACCAATCTTGAGGTTCAAACCGACTCTGTAGTCTAGCGCATTAACCACAGGGTCACACCAGGACTCCTGTGTGTGTTTGTGTACATATATACACACTTAATACTTCTAAAAGTTTTTTAAATCCCCTTGTTTGTATTTGTGTGTATGCGTGTGTGTGTGTTTATATATGAATGATGACAATGATTTCTGTTTCTCTAGTCAAATTTTTCACTCTGAAGGATTATATTCAAGAAAGAATGTTTCTTCATGAAGAAAAATTTTCCAGAGGAAAAATATACAAATGATTGTGAAAATATTATTATAAGCCTCAGTTTAGTCTTTAATAAATATCAACCATTAATCATCATTACTATAATTAAGTGAAAATCATTTTATATGACTTATTAATAAGTGAAAGTGTAATTGAAATTAGCTGCTAACAGCATGACCAGATTTGAAATTGTCTTTGTTCTTCAAGCTTTGCCTTCTGAAATACGTGGCTATGTTATAATCACTGTTTCATCGAATTTTTGAGATTTTTTAATTCTCAATTCTGAATAAATGTCTTCTAAATTGAATACATTTGTTATTGGGTTTCTAGCCTGTGAATTTTTGAGTTTAGTGGCATGCATCCTTGGTCCCCAAACCATTTTCCTCCCCTTAGCAGCATGCTGTGTCCTGAATGTATGCATCGTGTTCCTCTTCCCTGATGCTCCATTCTGCTTGCTCTGGTGGAGATATTGCACATTACTAAGTTGCATGTTGTCACGGCCTCGGTGCAATTTAGTATGTGTGATATTTTCACATGAGTGCATGCACACGGGTATGGCTCTTGCTTGCTGGAATCACAGCTTTCAGTGCTGGTGGGTGGGAGTTCCACTGATAGTAGATGGGAGAATGTGTGTACCATGAAATTTTCCTTTAGAAAGTGAACATTCTTCCCACCCTACACATCAATTTGGGGGAATTAAATGTGTTTTGTTTTAAAAATCCGCTCTGGTTTTAGTAATTTTTTTTTTTTTTTTTACACTGAGTAAATTAAATATTCATTGGAAAAGAATTGTCATGGTGTTAATGTTTTAAATGATACTGGTTTAAATTAAAATGTGTAAGGAAGAGGATTACACTGTAAGAAAATGCATTCCTATTTATTAAAAGATTACCTCTTCTAACACTGAAATTGTGATTCATAATCTCTTATGCATATTTGAAAAAATAAAATTAGCTGAAATTCTAAATATAGTACTGTTGTTGTCAAGTCAATTCTGACTCATAGCAACCCTATCTAGTGTTTCCGTGGAGTGGTTGGTGGGTTTGAACCACCGACCTTGCAATTAGCATTGTTTATCCTGTAGTGCGACACCAGGACTCCATAATAGTAATATACTGCCTTTTAACTTACCTGATTAAAAATTGGTCTAATAAACCATAACCTTTACTTTTTTAAGTTTCCAAGGAAAATGACTTTGAAAAAATTTGTCTTGTATTTTATTTTCTCTTTTGATGCTTTAAAAGTTTCCAAATTCATTCTGATAAGCTTATAATAGAACTGGGGTCCTGATGTGGTGCTGTGGGATAAGCACTAGACTGCTAACTTCAAGGTCAGTGGTTCTGACCTACCCACCACTCTATGGAGCTCCTATACAGGGTCACTATGAGTTGAAACCAAGTAGATTGCACTTAACAATAACAGCAAAATAATAGTTTTGAGATACAGATGTTTACAATATTCTTATATAATTGTAACATCCCTTTGATAGAGAGGAATGTGTTAATTTTGGCAGTGCCACATTGTAAGCATTCATGATCACCCGGCAGTACCAAGGATACAAGCCGTGCATTAACTACATAAATATATTGAAGTAACCCCCTCCTTCCAGGACTTCCTGATGATCTGATGTGTTGTCACGGTCACATTTCTTCTGTCTGTGACTCACTACATTTTCCAGTAGGGAGGGAAGTATCTGTGTAAGTACCTTTTCCCCCTGTCTCCCTAGTAGCTTCTAGGTCTGCATGTACAGCATGCCCATTCCCTCAGCTTTCTCTACATTTTACTATGGAACTGGGTCTCTGGAGCAGATGAATCAAGAAAGGCAGAGAGATATAACTTCCTAAGAAGAATTGGTTTCTAGATCAGGATGGGAAATACGTGTCCCAACTGATAATTCTGTTTGCTGTGTCTCTAGAAGCTGACCTGCTGCTCTCCGCTTCCTTACCTTCTACTTGCAGTGAGAGTAGAATGCTGGTCAGGTATGCAATCGCTGTTGTGGGCTATGGTAGTCTTCCTATGTGACCTTTAGAAAGAAAAACCTATTGTACACACATTTTGTCAGGTAGGCAGAATTTGGTTTTGGACTCTTTATTCTTCTTTTCCTTTGTTTCCTTTCTTCTTCTGTAGACATACTTTTCCTTCTTTGCTGTCCAAATCTTTATACCCTGAATGCACAGAGCTTCTTGATTACACTTTATTCTTCTCTGTGCCTCATTCTTTGCTTCAAATCTCATTCCATTGAAAGCAGGTCATCTAAATTAAATCTTGAATTGTCTTGCTAGTTTTCACTTACTTGGTTTAAAAAGTAATAAGAACATCAATGATGGGGGGAAGTGGGATAAAAGCAGCAATGAAGTGGCAAGCTAAGCCCTACAATGTTCAGTGGACTTATGTGGACCCAGTTGGGGACCTGGTTGGCAAGCAGTGTG
>NW_006408587.1:4765238-4776207 GCF_000296735.1 Chrysochloris asiatica
CAAAAAACAAAACAAAACAGAGGGAAGGAAGCAAATACTGTTGAATGATGAGGCACGGAGGGGATTGTAATCATTGCAGTGAAATGAAATACCATATGATGAGTGTAAAACTAATGCTCTCTCATGTAAAGTATCACTCAATTCACAATAAGAACTCAAAAACAAAAAAAAGAGAAGCATGAAAAAGTCACAGTTTTATTCTAGAGTTTTTAAAGTATGAAGACAAAATCTTGTTAAGAATTAAAGCCCTAAGTTGTTGTTGTTGTTTAAGGCCTTCGGGTTGGTTCTGACTCATAACAACCCTGTATAAAGTTTCTGAGGAGCAGCTGGTAGGTTTGAACTGCCAAATTTGTATTCACAGTCCAGTGCTGATCCTACAGCACCACACCAAGAGTCCCAAATCCTAAGTATTCATTAGAAATCATTTCAAGCCTGATACAGAGGAGTTATAGTTATGAAAGTGAGGCACAGAGACATACACACCTTTAGTACCACACAGTAGAAATATGCAAGTTGGAGAAAATTTAGAAACTGAAAAAGGTAGTTGTGTCCATTAATCTTGGAACTTTTCTCCTTTAGAGAGATATGCATAGGCAGGGCATACTGTGTTGGACCTTCCAATGGAGAGGGACCTTGTCTCATCATGGTCTGTATAGGATGCTGGGCATGGGAACATCTTTGTTGTTGTTTTAGCTGCTCTCAAGTCAGTTCTGACTCATTGTGACCCTCTGTCTAACAGAAGGAATCACTGCCCAGTCCTGGGCCGTCCTCACAGTCATTGGATGTTTGAGCCCCTTGTTGAAGCCGCTGTGTCAGTCATATCGAGGGTCTTCCTCTATTTTGCTGACCTTCTACTGTATCCAGCATGACATCCTTCTTCAGAGACTGTTCCTCCTCTTAGTGTCTCCAAAGTATGTGAAAGAGGAAGTCTCACCAGCTTGGTGTCTGTGGAGCACTCAGCTGTACTTGTTCAAGAAAGATTTGTTTCTTTTACTGGCAGTCCATGGTGTATTTAGTATTCTTTATCAATACCATAATTAATCACTGAATGTGTTTCCTTTCCTTTCTGATTTTACTTTGGAGTTAATAGGCTGTTGTTTTTTCATAAATTCTTCCCAGATGACTTGGTAACTTTTGCAACAAAAGTTCCATTTGAGGCTTGGCTACATAGTTGAAGTAGTGTGGGAAATTGATATTTATTGATTATTAAAAACTGATGAAATACAAGTTATGCAGTTTAGCTCAGTTACCCTTCCCAGTAGGACAAGGAGGAAGAGTCTAGCCAAAGCCTGAATTTCTTAAGAGTTTAGCTGTATCTTCTGAAACAGATTGTACACGCTTGATTTTGTTTCCGTCTCTTTTGGCTAGAAACTACAGACATACTTCACTTTATAGGTTTCGCAGAATCAACACATTTTAAAAATTGAAGCTTTGTGGCTACCTTGTGTAGAGCAAGTCTTGGTGCTGTCTTTCCAGCAGCATGTGGTGTCTCCTGTCACATTTTCGTAGTTCTCACAGTATTTTATATTGCATATTTAATGGACTGCAGTATAGTATAAATAGAACTTTTATATGCACTGGGAAAACAGAAATTGGTATGACTCGTTTTATTGTGATATTTGTTGGTCTGGGATCAAACCCGTGCTATCTTTGCCTGTATCTACTTCAGAAGTGAAAAGGTGATAAACTGTGTAAGGGAGGAGGAGGGTATTGTAAAGGTGTTTCCTTTCATTAATTTTCTTTTTCAGACAGAGACTTTTAAGAATAGTTCACTAACATTTTCTAGTTTCTAAAAATATGTTTAGGTTTTTCTGTTTCTTTAAGATGAAAAAAGAGTTGTTGGAACAGGAGGATAATTGAAACTGCTATTAAATTTGGAATAAAGTAGCTGGAAGCCTACAAGTATTGATTTTTCTGAAGTATGGAATGATGATGTGTTTATTCACCTTTTTATCTTTGGACATTCTAGAGGGGTGTTTGATGCTTCCCTCAAAATGGCTGGCTTCTATGGATTGTACACGTGGCTGACTCATACTATATTTGGCATCAATATTGTCTTCATACCATCAGGTAATAAGAACCTTGCCATACTTCCATTGAGCTATATTGAAAGAAGTTAAGACATTTTACATGCGTTAGGATATGTCGTCTTTGACAAGTTTGAAATATTAAATCCAGTCCAAATTAGGAACAGAAATATGATTTCTAATATGCTTATTGTTGTATGCTGCATCTTCAGAAGCTAGAACAATGTCAACACATAGAAAGCACTGCAGAAATATTTATTAAATGAATGACTACCTTAACACTCAGCTATACTCAACACTTAACATATAATCAGTGCTTAATAAATCTTTAAACTGAACTGGTAAGGAGCAATAAATTGTCAAATAGCTTTATCCCATTTGGGATACTTCTGAGGAGGGCACAAAATCTGTTCAGATAATACTTTCACTTCATAAATACCAGGTACCTAGGGTTTGTACATTTAATAATGATCATCCTCTTCTTTTTCCTCTATGTTTTATTTACCTCATTCCTTCCACTCTTTCTTCCTGTATTTCTGTGACTGTTTGTCTTCTAAATGCTCATATATCTGTCTTTTGTATTCACCTCTACCATCATCTTTTTCTCTTTTTATCTGTGCCTCCTTCTTTATATTTTGTTGCTCATTCCTGTAGCCCTTCCCCACCCTCTGACATGTAAGCATTTGGAGAGCACATGAAGGTTGTTATTTAAACCCTGTGAAGCAGTCAAAATAAGTGGTTTGATTCTGTTTTATACATGAGAGACGAAAGCTTTGTAAGTCACACACCTAGTTAATGTAGCACCAGAGCTAGAATGCACGTTTGCTGGCTTTTGAGTTGTGAGGAAAGTCAGATGGGAAGAGTGCTAGAATATGTACATGTAAAGGGAGGTCCCTCCAGTGTCAGGGTTATTTCATTTTTGCTTTTTATATCATAGTTAATTTTATTAGAAAGAAACAAGGTGAAAAAATATGCAGTCATATTTGAGGTTTAGAAACTAATTTGTGATTTAACTTTTGAACTTGCTACAAATCTTGACTACAGTGATTATATTTATAGGACTATATATTCACATAGTATATTCAGCTAGTAATTGCAGAATAATCAAGTTTTGTTTCTGAAGCACAGTTTCACCAAGTAGATAGCTTCAAGTCAAGTTTTAAGATATTGGATCTTCAGTTGACTAGAAAATTCAATTGAACAGAGCCTTGTATTTACTTGAATTTGTGTTTGTTTAACTTAATTTTGGTGGAGACTTTTAAGCAGGAGGAGCTAGTGCTGGGTTGTTTTGTTTTGATGATGAAGTTAAGTTGCTGTTCCTCTTTCATTTTGTATTAGCTTTGGCAGCAATCCTGGGAGCAGTGCCATTTCTGGGGACATACTGGGCAGCAATGCCAGCAGTTCTAGACCTGTGGCTTACACAAGGCTTAGGATGCAAAGCCATCTTACTGCTGATTTTCCATCTCTTGCCAACTTACTTTGTAGATACTGCAATTTATTCTGATATATCAGGGTAAGTAGTTTACAGATATCCGAAATTGCTGGTGAATCATCCAAGGAATATTCTACTACTTTTTTTAAGGAGTTAAAATTTTTGTTTTTATTCAGTTTTATTTTATGGGGCACTGTGGATTAATGTGCTGGATTACAAAGTCAGTTTGAACCACAAGGTGGGCAGTTCAAGTTCACAAGCCACTCCTCAGAAACCCTACACAGGGTCACTCTGGGTTGGAACTGACTTGACAATACTTAACAACAGCAACATAAAGTTACTTCTCAGAAACCCTATACAGGGTCGCTCTGGGTTGGAACCAACTTGACAACACTTAACAGCAACATAAAGTCATTAAGAGTCAGAACCAACTTGACGTCAGTGACTTTGGTGTGGGGATAAGATAAAATAGAAAATTATTTGATAGAGAAACACTCTAAACCCCAGAAATTCAGAGCAAAAAGAAAACAGTCAAGTTCACAAGTAAATGTTGGAGAGAGTTTTATGCTTAAACCATGAGAGACAAAGGTAAAGGAAGAACTTCACAGTGCATTCAACTGTGTAACAGTTGAAGTTTAAGCAGTAGGAATAGGTATACGGTTTATACTTTGATGCTTTCATTTGTAGCGTAGTGGTTACGAATCGGGCTGCGAACCTTAAGGTCAGCGGTTCGAAACTACCAGCCGCTCTGCAGGAGAAAGATGAGGCTTTCTACTCCCGTAAAGATTTACACCTCCGGAAACCCTGTACAGGGTCGCTATGGGTCGGAACCGACTCGACGGCACTTAACAACAACATAAATTTTATATTATTGTGTATAGCTAGAACTTAAAACATGTATGTGATTTTATTTTTAATGATAAAAACATACCTTTTTTAATCTATAGCATTAGGAAGGGAGCCTGAGACTCTATAGTGCAGTGGTTAAAGCACTTAAACTTAACTATTAAGCCAAAGATCAGGATTCAGACCCAGCACCCATTCCACAGGCAAGGCTGTGTCAGTCTGCTTCAGTAAAGATGACAGCCCTGTCAACCCTAAGGGCAGTTCTACTCTGGCCTGCAGGGTGGCTCTGAGTTCAAATTGACTTCGTGGCAGTGGGCATTAGGAAATTACACATTTTGCATAAATTCTTTTTGTTTTTTTTTTAATAAATTAAACTTTTATTATAAAGCTCTCCTGCATTTAAAAAAAATGCTTTAAGCAGTTTTGATAGACATTTTCCATGAATGTGTTATTTAGAGAGAAAGAGTTACTTTTATTGGTATTTACTGAACTATAATATAGTATGTATCTTTCCAAGGCATTTAGTTATCTTGGTGTGACACTGGATAGGCATTAGATTGCTAACGACAAGGTTGGTGCTTCAAACCCACCAGCTACACCTTGGAAACCTTAAATACAGGTGTGTTATGAGTTGGAACGATTGGATAGCACTTAATAATACAATGGTGAATGTTACTTTTCTGTGTTTAAACCCTAGAGAACAGATAACCATATCTTACTGCTTACTTCCTTTGTGTCAGTGGTCATTCTTGTCCTTACCAATATGCTGTCCTGCTGTAGTCTATTATTACCTGTGTTAGAAACAGTATTTTTGACGTTTCCAGGAATCTAATCTATGAGTAACAGAATGCCTTTTTTTTTTTTTTTTCTGTAGTCATTGTTGTATAGAACTCATTATTAATTGAATCACATCCTAAATTGTACCCATCTAATTATTTTTGATGCAGGGAAATCTGATAGGTGACTTACGTAACTAGTCTGACATCAACAATAACCCACTGTAAGTGGAATATTGGTGTGGAATATCTCTTAACAATGTGGACTGGTTCCTCTAGTTGATGGACCTACAAAGAGAGGCATATGTCACACACATGCTGAATTTGTGAGAAATTTCTTACACCTCACTGTTTGTACAATCAATTTTCAGTTGTGTGCATTGATGTAAGCTAAAGGTAAATCTGAATCTGATAATAAAAAGGATGCTGCATTTGATCATTACCTTTGTGCTAGAGAATATGTTTCAGATTTACCCCAAACTTTTGTTTGTTTAAACTCATGAGCTAATCAACATGTTCTTTGTTCCAGAGGTGGCCATCCATACTTGACAGGTTTGGCAGTGGCTGGTGGAGCCTACTACTTGGGCTTGGAAGGAGCTATCATTGGGCCCATACTTCTCTGCATACTTGTGGTTGCTTCCAATATCTATAGTGCCATGTTGACAAGTCCCACGAATTCAGTGCCCACGCCAAACCAGACCCCATGGCCTGCTCAGACTCAGCGGTGAGTGGATGCAGAGTAATCATAAACTATATGTGAAACTTGCATCATCCTGTCTCTGTATTTGGGTCTGACTAGTCTGCCAGGATAAAGGTGTTTTCAGTACAATGCTGTGCTAAAGACTGTGCAAAATACCAAGTAAATATTCATCATTTGTTTATAGACTTTTGGTTTTCAAAACTCAGTTGAATCAAAATTGTTAATGTCATTATTGTTGTTGTTGTTATGTGCCGTGGAGTCGGTTCCGACTCATAGCTACCCTGTACAGGGTTTCCGAGGCTGTAAATCTTTATGGGAGCAGAAAGCCTCATCTTTCTCCCACGGAACGGCTGGTTGTTTTGAACTGCTGACCCTGAGGTTAGCAGCCCGATTTGTAACCACTACGCTAACAGAGCATGAAAGATATAAATAATGTCTTGAGAGATCAAAAAATAAATAAAAAGATACTTTGTGGGACACGATGTATTAAATCAGAGGACGATCAAGAAATACAACAACCAAATGCAATGCATGAATTCCTCATTGGGGTGGGTGGGTGAGTGGTAATCTACAAAGGATATTTCTGGGACATTTGGGGAAATTAAAATTATACTATCATTAAATACTTCAGGGAACGTGGTTGCTCTGTAGGATAAACACTGGGCTGCAAACCACAGTTTGGCGGTTCAAGCCCACCAGTCATTCCATGGGAGAAAGATGAGCATTTCTGCTTCTGGAAAGATGTATGGCCTAGGAATCCCTGTAAAGGCTTGCTGTGAGTTGGAACTGACTGAACAGTACTTCATAAGAATAACAACATTAAACTAAGTTTCTGGCTGTGATAATGGTACTATGGTTCTGTAGGAGAATATCTTTTGGGGTGACAAATCAGGATGTCTACAACTTATTTTCAAATGTTGTTGTTAAGTACCGTCGAGTTGGTTACAACTCATAGTGACCCAGTGTAGGGTTTCCTACGAGGTGATTCAAAACAGAGGAGGAAGAGGGAGAAAAAAAGTGCTAGCAAATTTAACAACTGGTGAATCTGGTGAAGGGCATATGGTTGTTAATTGTACTGGCCTTTCAATTTTTTGGTAGATTTATACTTTTTCAATAAAAAGTTCAGAAAATTATTTGAGGGTACAAATGTAGAGCTATTTTGTAAGTAAACTTTTTTTGAGACATATCTTACATATGGTGAAATCTTAAATGTAGTTTAATAATTTTTTCATATATTATGTAATCATCACCCATATTAAGATATAGAAAGCTTCTCCAATACTTGTCTTGCCAGTGTTCTGACCTCTATTGCCTTTAGTTAGCTTTGCCTGCTTCTAAATGTCATATAAAAAGAAGAATTTAGCATGTACACTGTAGTCAGGTTTCTTATGCTGAATACTATTGTTAGAGAGATTCTTCCATGCTGTCTAGCTATGTAGCAATTGTCCTTTTTCTTTTTTTTTTTTAAATTCCTTTGCTACCTAATATTCCAGTTTATTGATTGTCGTCTTGATGGATATTAGGGTCATTTCCAGTTGGTGGCAGTTATGAATCAAGCAAGTTGCTATGAGTGCTCTTGCATATGTCTTTTGGTGGAAATGAGTACTTATTTCAGTTGAGTATATATTTGAAATGGGATTGCTGACTATACATCTATTGTAACTTTGGTTGTTGTTAAGTACCATGGAGTCTGTTCCGACTCATGGTGGGTGACCTTGTACAGGGTTTCCGAAGCTGCAGATCTTTATGGGAGCAGAAAGCCTCATCTTTCTCCTGTGGAACAGCTGGTAGTTCAAACTGCTGACCTTGAGGTTCGCAGCCAGACTTGTAACCACTATATTAACAGACCCTACATGATTGTATAAGAAGTTACATTTTAAAAACAAAAAACTGTGGACAATTACAGGATAAAAGGAATTTAACCTTTTATCCAGAGAATACACTGCATTTTCTTTAATTTTTCATTTGGAGAACACTTTCCTGTTACTAGATATTATAGTGTAATTGAAGATTCATTAATAAGTTGGTTGTGATAATGTGTTTAGTGAAACTATCTTGTATTTCTTACGTTTTAAATTATTCTTGATCATGGTTCTTTTTTTTTTTTTTATGTTATATTTTGTCAAGAGAGACTTGGCATTTTAACTCAGAAGGAGAATAAAGTTTTTATTTCAACATATTTGGTTTAAAGGCCATAGTATAGAGTATCAAGATCACCAAGAGTAATTTGGAGGTTGCCAAGGACTTGCTTAAAAGTGCTTTCAAGTCTGACCGAGAACTCTGACATACATTAATAAATAAGAAGACATCAGTATTTTAAATTATGTTTTCTTAAAAAAAAAAAAAAAAAAAAAAAAAGTCTTAGTAGCCTCTGCAAGGACTAGATGGCAAAGAAAAACAAGTTTCGTCAAAAAAGTCAAAGATACATAGTTGGTTTTGACCAAAGGATCACTGTTTTGCAAGCCAGCCTCCTGCCTGCAAGCATAGTGCCTTTCTCAGTTCATGGGCATAGAGTCCTCTGCTGTTTCTTTTCTGTCTTTGATTCTTAAAGGAGACCGCTACGCTACCTAAGTGGCCAGTTACTTCAGAGCAATAGAGAGCCCTTGTAGACTTGATAATTCTGTTCTGCGACTCACCAATAAAAAGCAAAAAGCAAGAGAGAAAATTAGTTGATGGATATTTTGCTATTATTTGGGGAAAAAGCTTTAAATGATTCTAGAGTAATAACCTAGAACTTCAGTGTTAATGGTGAAACAAAAGAAATCAATTAGGATCCCTTGAAATGCAAATGACTTCTTTCCTTGCTCCCACTTCTGAAGGTTGGAAGGTTTTTGCTTGTTGATTCATATTATGGGTGTAGCATTCACTCAGAAGCTCTAGGTTGGGTCTGTTCTTATGTGTGTTTGTTATTGTTGTTGAGTGCCATCCAGTCCGTTCCTCCGACCCATAGCGACCCTGTGTAGGGTTTCCAAGGAGCAGCTGGTGAGCCTGAACCTCCAACCTTGCAGTTCAAACAGCTCTGCAGTCTGGCGCATTAACCCATAGTGCCACATAATCTGGCAGGACCACTGCCTTGTGGAACCTTTGATGTCAGTGTCTTTTTGTTTGTTTTCAACTTTTTGTGTGTGAATTGAGTGAAGTTTACAGAGCAGATCATCAGTTTATAGTCAACAAATTACAGTCTTGATTTCCTATCAGTGATTGCAATTGACTCAATGTAGTAACATCAGTTCTCCTACTTTCGACCCGTGATTGTTTCCATTCTGCCTTCTTTCCCACCCCTTCTGAATTTTGTCCTTAGGTAAACGCTGCCCTTTTGATCCTGAATAGTTGACCATTCCATGGTGTGTGTCCATCTATAGTGTTTTTGTCCTCCTACATACTTATTTACTGCTTGGCTGAACATTGAGCCATGAGGGTATGCTCAGTTGCAGACCTGAAGGGTGACTGATCACCATAGTCTTGGGTTTCTCCAGTCTCTGACCAAAGGGCAGATCTTTTTTATAGTAAGTCTGATCTGTTTCATAATTTTGAATTTTGCTCCACATTTCTCCCACTCCTATCCAGGACCTTCTAATGTGATCCCTCTTAGAACAGTTGGTAGTTGTAGCCAGGCACCATCTAGTTCTTCTGGTCTCAGGGTCATGGGACTGATATTTGCATATTCCATTAAGATGTGTTCCATATGGAATCCTGGTATGGTACTGTGGGTTAAAGAGCTAGACTGCAGGTCGATTTGAACCACAAGTTTGGCGGTTCAGCTCACCAGCCACTCCTCAGGGTCGCTGTGAGTCATAGCCGACTCGACGGCACTTAATAACAACAACAGTAAGTAATACATTGAACTGATTAATTCCAAGCATCTTCAATTTTCTTGATGTCCAGTCTTTTGGTTCCTCTTTTTGGGAAAGCAAATTCCCCACAGGTCTTCTAATCTCCCTTCTAGAGGTTTAAGGCTTTGTTTCTAGAATTTGGGGAGCCAGGATGAGGAAAGAGACTGCATGTGTTCAAGATGTAAACATGCACTTAATCTCCCAGTTGTTCTTACCTCCATCTTCATCTCTGCCTGTTATTCCCTGAAACAATTTCACCTTCTCCAAAGGGAAAAATCTTGAGTTTTCTGCCAGGAAGGAGAGAGCCTAAATGGATTTATTTGGCTGGGAAGGATGGTCAGTGAAGATATTGGGAAGGGGGAAGGTCTTTACTGCTTTTTAAATGGACTCTTAATCAGTTCTTCTGTGCTTAGCCTTATATCCATCCCCACTTCCCAAGTTATTTGATACCATCAATTCCTGAGACTTTGGGGGATTTTGCTGATAAATCAGATTACTTCTTGGCTTTTACCACTACTGGCTTCTTGTTGTTGTCAATGCTGTTGAGTTGGTTCCAACTCATAGTGACCCTTTATAGGGTTTCCAAGGAGTAGCTGGTGGGCTTGAACTGCCCACTCTGTGGTTAACTGTCCAGTGTTTATCCTACAGTGTCACTCCAGGACTTAGACTTCTGGTTTATAGTGTATTCTAGGTCAGTTACTTATTGTCCTCCTGCTAAACAGCAGAAAAATGAGGCTTTTTGCTCCCATACAATATCCTGATGGTAGTACATGTAACAGATTCAACACAGCGTTAGTAGGCTTCCAGCTCTTTGGACCTCTTTTCGACAAGCAGAACCTATCACTGCCTCTTTTCTCTGTTAACGCTGAGCTAGTGTGGAGCATTTGGGGAAAGGTACAAACATTTCTAGAGTCATGGCATTTAGAGTTCTTTTTGTTTTTAAACATCCAAAATTTACTCTACATCTTCAAGAGCTTGGGAGTCAAGGACTCTTGAGTTTTGTTAAAACAGAAATTATTTAAATATTTACATGAAGGATATAGGGGAATGGGAATTAAAGTGAATTAAAAAATATCTCCTTGAAGTTTTGGAGAAACCAATCCCAGAACACTTTCAAAGAGCAAGTCAATGAAAGGCCTCACTTAATATCTCCATTGATATCAAAAGAGTCATAAGATGTTCCCTCACAATTCAGTGTCCTTCCAAACCCATGTGGTTCTTATTCTGCATTGCCTATTGTTAAATGAGACATTTTACCACTGTGGTTCTTAAGCACTTACTGTTTATAGTTTGGGAAGGATTACAGTGTTTTGATGCTTTCAGTAAGACAATAAACACTTTTTTTTTTTTTTTTT
>NW_006408587.1:4776307-4777230 GCF_000296735.1 Chrysochloris asiatica
TGACTTTAGTTAAGTATTAAGAAACGTTTGAAACCCTCCTCCAGGACTGAAACTCAAGGGAACAAATGATCAGGCATGTAAACTTGCTGGTGACCACATTGGTCTACTGATGGAGAGGAAGGAGGGAAAGGCAGCAATGAAGACATGGGCTGAGTTCAACCACATTCCATAGACTCCCATCAACCTGGAGATGAGAAAGAGAAGAGAAAGGGCTGGTTGATCCGAAGTGTGGTGAGACCTGGGGATTTCTGAGCCCATGGACAAAGACATAGCCACAGAGAGCTAGAGCTGACAGTGATGCATCCAGCTGATATGAAGTGAGGGGAGACACACAAGAATGCCCAAACTTGCAGATAGTACTCATTTGACCTAGCTTGATGATCAGAACTCAGCTACAGAAAGATTTTTAAAAAATACATAAATAAAAAGATAAATGTTGTTGTTGTTGTTGTTAAGTACCGTGGAGTCAGTTCTGACTCATAGTGACCCTGCACAGGGTTTCCGAGGCTGCAAATCTTTACGGGAAGAGAAAACTTCATCTTTCTCTCGCAGAACAGCTGGTAGTTTCGAACTGCTGACCTTGAGGTTCATAGTGCAATTTGTCACCAGTACACTACAAACAAGTATAAATTGCTACAGTTTAATGAACTTGACCTATACTTATGGATGTAGTAGCTGAAAATATCAGTTGAGAGGGAAGGAGTCTTTACATCAAGGATCAATCCTGTCCCCTCTGTATACAGGGTTGACAGGGATAGGCAACTTAGATACTGGCTACCTAAAATGGTGAGAGGTGGGGCACTATAAAGGCATGAAGTGACTGGCTTACAACTTTTCAAGAGGGAGTTTAGTTTCAGAGTGTGTGAGGGAAGGTAGAATCCCCACTGAATAGTTTTCATCTTGTCTAGATGGGTCTGGTGAAA
>NW_006408587.1:4780073-4807486 GCF_000296735.1 Chrysochloris asiatica
CACAGTTGCTCTTCCTCTCTGGATCTAAAGCCCCCAGCTGCTCCATTGCTCTCGGCTCTTCTCCGTTGATGGTCCTAGGGACCTCAGCTCCTAGACTGAAAAGTTAATCAACTTCCTTCCTTGCTATAAAATGTCTACCTTTACATTTCCAACCTTCACAATCATTCCTGATAACAGTTATTCACTATTATATCACAGGAAATCCATTTGCATTTCATTTCATCAACTCCACCTAGGCAGATTGGATGCTACTCACTGGAGATTCTGCCTTCCTCCAGGCCCCCTATCTCTAGGTTCCCTCTTGAAAGCTTGTAAGCCAGTCACTTCTTGCCTTTGTAGCCCTACCCCCCGCCCCCCACCATTTTGGGTAGCCAATGTCCAAGTTGCCCATCCATGTCTACTCTGTGTGTGGAGGGTGTGGGAATGATTCTTGCTGTAAGAATTTGTTCCCTAAGACAATAAACATTTTTAGAAATAAATTTTCAGTGCAGGTTTATATCTTTGTTTCTTTGAGCCTTATTTAGGCCAGAAAGCAATAATTTCTGTAGCTCTAGGTTTGTTTTCCTAGAGGTAATCAGAAATATTTTAAGATCATTACTTCTGTAGGGTTTTACACACACACATACACACACACACACACACACACACAAATTTTTTAAAAAAGATCAACAAATGTTACTTCTGTAGGGTTTGACACACACAGACATACACACACAGAATTTTTTTTTAAAAAAAGATCAACAATTGTTACTTCTGTAAGGTTTTACGCACCATGAACTCACGCAAGCAAGCACTCACACATCCTACTCTCACATGGCATTCAGATATGATATTGGGATGGAAAATACTTAATAATTTTCATCAACTTGTTTTCTTTCTTCTGTGTCCTTTTAGAGACTCTGGAGTCCAGAAGGCAAAATTGAACAGTAGGTGTGAATTTCAGGGTGACAGCTGAGTTTATTTGTCAGACTGAAAGCGGTCTTAATCTCATTTCATGCATCTATGCCCTGAGGCAGAAGTTTTCATTCATAATTTAGAAGAATAGTAGATTCATTTTGCAGGTGTCTTTTATTATTATTAGGTTTCATCGAGTTGGTTCTGACTCATAGAGACCTTGTATAAGGTTTCTGAGACTTTTTAAATCTTTAGGGGAGCAGAAAACATCATCTTTCTCCCTCAGAGAGGCTGGGGTGGTGGGGCTCAAACTGTGGACCTTGTGGTTCGGTTCGAATTGCAGTGCGTATCATATGGTGCCACCATGCTCCCCTGCAGGTGTGTTAGATATTAGAAAATAGAGAAACACAAAGTTAGGTGTAAGAGTGAAAAGTAGATTTATAAACCAACAGGTGGAAAGATAAGTATAGCAATGATTTCCAACCTGGGTGATTTTGCTCCGCTCAAGCAGCATTTGGTAATATCTGGAGAGATTTTTATTGTCATGGTTTGAGATAGCTAGTGAGTTGGGATGCTGCTAAACATCTTGTAATGCACAGGGCAGCCCCCATAATAAAGAATGAGATGATGATTCAAAAGCCAATAGTGTCACTTCTGAAAAACTGATCTTTATATTATGTAAAGTCCTAGTGTGGCATTGTAGGATAATTCACTGGACTACAAGTTGATTTGAACCACAAGGTCGGTGGTTCAAATCCACCAGCCATTCCTCAGAAATCCTACACAGAATTACTATGAGTTGGAACTGAATCAACAGCACTTAAAAATAACAATAATAGGCATCTCTGGTAGCGTAGTGGTTATGAATCGGGCTGCTAACCTCAAGGTCAGTAGTTCGAAACTACCAGCAGTTCTGCGGGAGAAAGATGAGGCTTTGTGCTCCCGTAAAGATTTGCAGCCTCGGACACCCTGACAGGGTCACAAATCCTGTGCACGGTCGGAACCAACTCAACAGTACTTAACAACAATATATCGAGATAAATACAAATAGATTTTGGAAATTATTTTTAGAGTATAAAAATATGTAAGGAAATAAAATCCATTCAAATTAAACCTGTAAGTATATATGGCAGGTGGGGGTGGGTTGCATCAGACATAAACACTTCTGAAGCCCTGGGAGCTATAGTCAGGGCGCCTACCCATTCTCAAAGCAGTTCATTTGGAAGAAGAACTGTGTTAGTTACAGATATGCTTCAGAGGCACAAGAAGCTTAGAGCACATTCACGTAGTCTTGAGATGGCGAGGCATCCTTGAATATAATCTCTTGTCTGCAAATTTTACCTATACCCCTCTTTGACATTGAAGTACTTTCTTCATTGTGCTAAGGAATGGGCTTTTAATTTCTCTTTATCATACCTATATGACAATCCATAGTTGGGTGAGCTGATGATGTAGAAGATCAAAAGTGTAAACGAAGTAGCATGAGTGTAGAATTGTATTTGAAGTTCAGATTATGTGCTTTATGGGCTTCTAGATGATTTCACCAAATGATAATTTTTAAAAACCATTTGTTTCACAATAAAAACAGAGCTATTCTTTGACATTTTAACACTTTTGTATCCTGTGTTAGGTCTATTTATAGTGAGAACAATGACTATATGTTTTTAGTCACCAGTAGTTAGCTTCTGGTATGAAAATCAAGTTAGCTTTATTTGATGATGATGATGATGATGATCTAAGAAGGAACAACATAGTATAACGATGTGGTTTCAAAGTAATGTAACCTGAAGATTTTAAAATTGTCTTGAAAAATGGGAGTATTTTAAGCTCACATATTTTTATGTGTTCCTATTTGGTAATGTTGTTGTAAAGGAGCAAGGTAAGTTCTACCTAATAGGACAAAAATGAGGTTGTGCTTCATATCTGTATCATTTGATAACCAGCCATCCAGCCAATCAACAAACCCTAGAAAACCTACCATCAACACCGCTCAAGTTGAGCTTGAAGTTCATTTCTTTATTTTTTCTTGTGTAAAAGAAATCCAGAGATAGGTGGTCTGGGGCTAGCATGACTCTTCTAAAACAATCTGGATTCAGTTGCCCTCTGTCCTGATGTTCATTTAGTCAATGTTGGTATGAGGCCTATTAGTCCGAGATGGGTGCTCATGCCCCTATGTGTTGACCTGTCCATCCAGGCTGCTGACACAGATGTGGGGCTGACTGAGTAAGGGAAGCTAGCTACCACAGTCCTTAGGTAGGCAGTGTCTGGTGCAGATCACCGTCATACCACACACCCTAGATCTTTCCTGCCAATTTGCAGCATCCACTTAGTTTATCTCTTGTGGGTCAGAGATAGTGCAAGTGACGAGGCCACTGATGAAAGACCCCTCTTTCTTTCCCTTGAGACTCATCCCTCAGAGCTTGGACTGTGCTAGATTAGATGTCCTGCTTTATAGAAAAGTGTTTTCAGTTTGCCCTTTTTCTTTGCTTTCTTAGTATTTTTTCCTCTCTATCTAAATCGTGTCCACTTTTTAGACAGTAAGAAGGGGGAGGGTTGAAAAAAATGGTCTTTTTCTTTTAAGGACATTGCCTACTTACATCTCATTGGCCACATGTAGTCACATGGTCAAATACAGCTTCAGGGAAAATTGTTAGATGGAAGACAGTGAGTCCAATAAAAAACTGGGTGCAATAATAATCAGTGAAAACATTTTTTAAAACTGGTATATAACCTCATTAAGGTTCTCAAAGATGATAAAAATGAGATACTGTCCTATGGTAGTTAATTACTGGATGGATGAGTTTTTGTTATTTTGTTTTCTATGAATTTCAGAAGCAAAACTAATCATCTTTTCTTTTTATAGGACATTCCGTGACATTTCTGAAGATCTAAAATCTTCAGCGGACTGACGGGACTGCCACTATAGGGCTTTCTCTAGGAAGCTCAGCTGTCTGTGAGTTCAGCTCAGCTGTACCTCTGATCTTTTCAGCTCCACCTAGCAAGCAGAGCCCAGAACAGAAGCAGAATCCATCTGACCTTACATCCAGAATGCCTGAACAAGAGAGAACTTGCTGTGGGCTGCTTTGCATTTGAAAACACAGCTTTAAAGCTTAGAAATGTGGTTTGCTTTGTTAACTGTTTCTCAGGCAGCTTGAAAATTTTCAATTTATACACTGGTACCAGGACTTGGAATTTTCCCACTTTGATTATATTATTACATATATTTATAAAGTTATTTAAGAGCTCTAAGCTACTTGCTATGAAAAAATACTACGTAATTCTCTTGACAGTCACTTTTCAATGAAGAGTATTTTCTCGCTTCAGTATATAGCTGCATGAGGTGAAAAAGTGAGGTTTCTATCCTTCTAGCGCCCTGTATCTTTCCCTATTTAAGAAAGAACAAATCTTCGATGTAGGGATTAGTGTGACTTATTTGTGGTTCAGTCGGATGTTGCAACCATAGGAGACAACGGAGGAAGCTCTTCTTCCTTTCTCGCCCCTGTCTAGCCTCCATTACCGTATTGTTCAGTTCCTAAAACTTGGCTGACCACACTGAAGTGCTCATTAAGCTGCTATTAAACAGCAATATGATAGAATCTATGCTATGATTACATTTTTTCGCCCCTAATATTTTGGTTTTGTTTTTAAGTGAAAAATTTAAGGAATAGCATTATTTGTAATTCTGTCAATTCATTCCTTATTAGCAGTAGAATTTTGTATTTATGTTGTATTTTTTCTTCATCATCATTTAGCATAGTGCCTTGCACATTATATAAATGGTAGGTGAATTAAAGAGCTTTTCAAATATCCTAGATGTTATAATAATCATCACAGTCCTTTACAGTACCAGTTTCTTTTGCAAATGTTGTTTCAAAACCCTTTCACATCAACTTTCGCATAGTTTCACATTATTTTATAGCAGTTTCACATAAATGGGAAAGTTAAGGTTTAAAAAGTGAGTAATTTAACATCATAAGCTAGTAAGACTTGATGTCTAGTCTTTCTCATTTTATACCTTGCAAGCTCTGGTAGAGTCTGCATCCTTCCTTATGACATCTTGCCAAGTGTTTCCCAATGTGATGAGATAAAATAGGTGTTACTATCCATTTGTTATGAATGAATTTAAGACTTGTCCTACAGCTAATATCAGGCCTGGAACTAGAACCCAGCTTTTAGCTTTGTGCCCAATCTGCTATATGAAACAATGATCAGACTCTTCCTCTCCCCTAAGGGAATTTGGAAGAGAAGGGGGTTCATAAATATTGAAGGTTTCTTTTTTCTGAAAACAAACATCTTCTCACTAAGAATTATAGTTAATAATAATTCACTTAAATGTATCCAGATAATACTTAAGAAAAAGACCTCTGGAAAAAGTTACCTTGAGTTCTTTGATCATGCAATATACTACATGAACTCATTAATTTTTTTAATGAATTCTTCAGTAATTATAACCTGATAGTCTACCATTTGCTAGCTTTGGCCACTAAATAACTCATTCAGATATTTAGTCAGTTGCTCATTCATTTATTCATTCATAAATTTGTTGAGAGTTTGCTAAGCTCTAGGCTCTACCCTAGGCTACTAGAGGGAGATGACTCATTAGAAGACCATCTTTCACCTTAAATCATAGCCAGATCATGTGTAATGCTAAATGTAAAATTTTTGCATTAACATTTTAAGTTGTTTGTTTTTTTCTTCCTTGTGTATTGACAAATTTATGGCAACAATGAGCCCATACTACTAAGGGGTACGTATTATGCAAAATGAATTGGTCTGTATACAAAGTATGCTTCTCCAAAGTGCATTTAGAAATATAAAGTGATAGTACAAATAACTAAACATAAACCAACATATGGCTGTTGCTGGGCATAAGTATTATTTTGAATACCAAGTTTTTGGAGTGGAACTCTGAGCCCTAGGAGAATAGTTGAGTGTTGTGAAAATTAACAGCAATGATACAATATTACCCATAATATCAGGAGCAGAGGTTTCCCACAATGCTACACAATCCCGGTCAGGAAACTTGAACTGCCCCAGTATTCCAGTAACTAGTTAGGAGAAGTCTGACCAAACCAAAAAACTCAAACACACTGCTGTCAAATTGATTCCAACTCATAGTGCCTCTACAGGACAGAGCAGAACTACCCTAGTGGGTTCCCAAGGCTGTCATCTTTACAGAAGCAGGTTCCTCAGAGCTGCTGACGGACTCAAACCACCGACCTTTTTGTTAGCCATCGAATACATTAGTTACTGTGCCACCAGGGACCCTCATAAACAGAGAGGAGTATCCTCGCATGCCTCCTCTGCCCTGTTTAAAGATGTTCAAATATAGTGAGAAGAGTTGGCATAATTTAATAAGGCATATAGACCAAGTGGTATGAATCTCCAGGACAGGTATCAAAGATAACCTGTCCTCAGACTCCCAGCCAGGATTCATCCCAGAGAGAGAAAAAGAAAGTATCCCTAGGAACAAACCATTCGTTGATGAAGTAGAAAATGCTTGAATAAAAGCCAAGTATCTTGGCTTTTATAGTTTAAATCCCATCACAATATCTTGCCATTTTATAGTTTATTAAAGATTAGTTTCGTGTACACAGTCACTCTGTATGAAGCCTTTGGAAATAGCAGTTGTGTAAACCAGTTAAAGTTCGAGCTGCTAAAGTTGCTAAAGGACTTGCAGGTCTCCTGGCTAGCCTTGATCTTAATATGATCTCATTGTAACCCATCAGGACTTTCTAGTACCTCAAGCTCCCACATGTTGTATTAGTGCTTTAGGGATGGTCAGTACTGGGGAAGAACTACTCAGAAAATTCAACCTCAGGATGTACAAGAAGAACCCCTTCAGGACTTCACATACTTTTGGCCTAAAAATCTCCCTTGGCTCTTTTACTAGTATTATAGAGGGACTTGGTGGGCACATTTCACAGTGGAAATAGTTTCTGGCAACATACTTTGAAATGCTAGTTCTAGCTTAAGAAAAAGTGCTTTTTGTTTGTATAATTCCTTGTCTTTATATAATTTGTCATCACATGTATTTATTTTCATTAATATTAAAGACTTGCAAGAAATACATAAGACTATGTGAAACTAAATAGTAGTTTTTGGATCATTTAAAAATAAAGATAATCTATCTGCCTCATGGAGACAGAAATTCTGAGCTGTAGTGGATTTTACATAATTAGGTGATCCTGTCTTTTTCTAGAGAAGGTAGTACATTCACAGGTTAGTGTGATTTGTCCAATATACAGCCGGTTAGTAACACAATTCTGAGTAGAATCGAGTTTTGTGTATTCCCTTAGTTCTTGTTCTGCCTCTTTTCCCTGTAGTCTAGCAATATTTTTGCTAGGATGTGTTCACTTTAGCAGTAGTTCTAAGATGTTGTAAGAGAACAAAAATGTGGGGGGGACTGGGGACTTCATGGTTAATTAAAATTGAGGAATGCTGAATTTGTTTCCTTTCTCTAGGACTTCCAAGGATTTTTAACATACTATATTATGGATCTGTAAAAGGGTTTAAAGCCTGTGCTTACTAAACTTATTGACATTAGTGTGCCCTCCCCCCACTACTTTACTCAGAGATTTTCAAAGAACTACTGACCCTAATGGAAATACTGAATCATAAATCTGTTATTGTGGTACCTTGTAGATTTTAATCAGTCTTAGAGTTTAGTGGGATATACGAAAGAGAAAATATATTTTCAGTTCATAGCTATACTTCAAGTATAGAGATTCTTTTCCACCTATGGTGTGTAAAATCAGTATTTATGTTTAGTTTGGCAAGTTTTTAAAGAATCATTGTGAAGATACCGTGGTGATATATTGGTATTGCTTTTTAATAAGGCTTTTGTATGACACGTTACAGTTTTCAGACCCATCATTGCCACCCTGAGCAGGTGTTAACTATTGTAACAGATCAGCACTGGCAGCTCTCAGTGCTGTGATTTCCCTGAAGTTTATACCATAAAATAAATGATGGAGCCAGAATTCAGTTACAAGACTTCTGACTCCAAGTCCAGAGTTCTTTCCTCCACACCTGATTTCTTTCATTTTTCTCTAATATTATATTGTACAATGATAGGTGTGGAAGTAAATCTTAAAGTAACATCATTTTGACTTATTGTAACTATTATAGCAAATCCAAAGAAACCCCTTTTTTTGTCCTTTGCAGTGCCATTTGTTTAGGAGACTAGAGTGTTCTTGGAAATACTGTTTAATTTTGAAATCAAGAATGGATATATCTACTTGTAATTGCTAATGTAACCTTTTGGAAATGTGTCAACTCAGCATTCTCAGGCAAAGTCGTTTTAAAAGTAAATACAACAGTAAATATTCTTTCTTCTCACATAAATGCTGTTTCTTAGCTTTAAATAACCTGTTTTGACAACCTACTGATGTAACTTCTTTGTAAATATAAAATATTTATATTTTGAAATAAAGTTGTTGAATGAATCAGGTGATGATAAACTGGTCTCATTTCTGTAAAGTGTAAACTTTCATAAATATTTCCATCCGTTTCTTACGTCTAATGTCTTGCGTTTTCCATTGGCTACACTTAAGGTTTTTTTTGTTGTTGTTGTTTTTTTATCAACTTATGTAAGGGAAAGTATGCCTCGAGAGTAGATACTTAAAGGCTGAGAGCCCCTAAGTTATGGCTCCCTTCTATGTAAGATTTTCAAACCGTGTATAGTACCAGTAAACAAACTTGAAGAACCAACAAGGAATACGTATTGTCAGAAGCGTATTTCAGCAGTGCTTGGGAAACACCTTTTGGATACCTAGATTTGGTGTATCACCTACATTATGAATGAAGAAATGATCTTAAAGTGGAGGGTGAACTACAAGTTCCACCAATTACCCTCCTGTCGATTATGATTCTCGGTGACCCCATGCATGAGTAAAATTGTGTTTTATTGGGTTTTAAGTGGCTATAATTTTTTCTCATCATAGTTCTTTACACTAGCAGATCCAGAGCAGCAAGGAACCCACCCAAGACAGGCCTCAGGAGAGGCGGAGGCAGGGCCAGCAGTGGAGTCAAGTGGAGAGGGTTAGGGGTGGGGTTACGGAAAGTGGACCTACACCAGAGCACCGCGGACATGAAGGCGGGGTCGGGGGCGGAGGATGGGCGGGGCCGAGTGGCAGCGCGGGCGCGCGGGTGGGGGCGGGCCCGTGGGGGGCGGGGCCTCGGCGGCGGCGCGGGTTCACTGCAGCCGCCGCGGGCTAGCGGGCGGGCTGGCTGGCAGGCAGGCGGGCAGGCAGCGGTCCCGCGGCGGCGCGGAGTCTGTTACCACCGGTGGAAGGCCATGGCTGCCTCTCCCGGCTCTGCCAGCGTTAGCGGCGCAGGAATATTCCATGGCTCGGGTCTATCGGGCTTCGCTTTCGACTCGGGACTCGAGATCAAAACTCGCTCAGTGGAGCAGACGCTGCTCCCCCTGGTTTCTCAGGTAAAGTGGCGCCGAGCTCTCCCTACTCGCCGCCGTGGCCCGCGATGGCGATGGCGATGGCGATGGCGCCGGCCCGAGCCGGCCGGGAGGGCTGCAGCGTGGGTGTCGCCGACGGGCCTGCGCTGGGCGGAGGAGAGGCTGCGGCTGGGCCGGCCCAGCGGAGCTTGGCTCACACTCGGGTTCTCGTCCAGCAGGTGCGTTGTCGGCTCTGCGCCCCAGAACTCACGTCGGGACTGCGACTCTGGGCGGCCCCCGGCTGAGCGAAGCCCCCTGCGCTCGGGGCAGGCAGCAGTGCCGACCACCCTGAGATTGAGACGCCCCGGAGGCGCCCCTGAGTGCCACTAACTAACAGAACGCGGTCAAACTTTTGCATCTCTGTCCATACCCAGACGGCCGGTCGCTTCCAGCAGCCTCCGAGTCTGGCGTGCTTTGCCCGAGGCCTTTGTCCAAACTCCCTCTCCCCTGCCGGTGTGTGGGCTCTGCCATTCACTCCGGGACACCCTGCGCCTTCTTAACCTGCCAGCTCTCCTCGCTCTGCCTTTGTCTGGCACCTCGGAAGAGAGACGTTAAGGACTATACTTATAACGAGCCCACTTTGGGATGTATCCTTATTGTATATTGCTGATCATAACAGGAGTCAGGAATCAGCTCACTGATAGGGATACTTAGTTTTAGAAAAGTTTTTGTTACCCTGGTTTGATTTATACATAGCCTGAGGGCTAGAATTCCTCACTGATCTGTTATTGTGTGCCAACCACTGTGAGGAGTGAAGAATTATGTGCCTGCAGGAGCGAGTTGGCGATGTATGACTCACAAATTAAGTAGTAAAATCTTTGACTCATACTTGAATTATTAAGATTTTAGAGGTAGAAGGAATCTTTGAGTTATCTGACTTTAAATTTAAAAATTTTAATAATTCTTTCTTACTGCATCCTTGACACCTGGTCGACAGTTCTCTGTTTAAGCATGTTTAGTGATGGAAAGCCCAGGTAGTTTTGAGATAACGGCGTATTCCATAGAATTTACCATTTCCTTCTCCCTCGTATCCCTGCCAGTATTAAAAAATAGCCACGCGTGTCTCTTTTGTTGTTGTTAAGTGCCACTGAGTCAGCTCCCACCCATAGCAACCCTATATAACGTCTCCAAGGAGCAGCTGGTGAGCTTGAACTGCCAACCTTGCAGTTCAGATGGCTTTGCAGTGGGGTGCATTAACCCACAGCGCCCCACGTATCTCTAGATTTCCGTTATTGACTAAACTAACAGCCCGTGTCTTCACCTGTGCTTATAGTTGCATGGATAACAGAGCAGCAAGTTAATCTATCTCTCTTTCTCACACTCACACACACTAGCTTTTGATTGAAGACCTGACCAGTGGGAAGGAATGCTGGGATCTGTGAGTGATGTCTGTAATAATCAGTCCCTTCATTCCCCAAACGATAACACATCTACCAAAATGAGAAATATTGGAGCAGTTTTAAGAGACTGAGAAGATGAGACGAGAGCAGCTGTGTTCAAGTTGATAATTCATTTGCATAGTGCCTTCACTTAATACATATCTAATGCTGCACCAGCTGCTCCTTGGAAACCCTATACAGGGTTGCTATGGGTCGGAATCGACTCCACGGTACTTAACAACCACAACAATGCTGCAGTGGTGCCTTGGCAGAACATGGTCCAATGCAGAACAGCTCTGGCCTAGTACACCTGGGCTTGCGGTGAGTCACAATCGACTCAACATCCTCTGGTGGTGGTGATACAATGCTCTAAGAGCTTTGTAAGTATTCACTCACTTAATCCTCTTAACAATCCTTTGAGATGGGTACGTGTTTATTCTCATTTTACACATGAGGAAACTGAAGAATAGGGAGGTTAAATAATTTGAATCCAAGCAGCCTGTCTCCAAAGTCTCACCCAGGGACTGTGTGAGATGAGAAACAATGATGAGGTCATCTAGTAGGAGTTACTGAGAGGAGAGGCTGGTAGGTTGTTACAATCTGGAGACATGATAACCGTTTATAATGTCTCTGTGAAAGTGTCATCAGTCCAACAGCTCTGCATTGGGTAATTCTAGGGTAAAAGGATGGGGAGAGTGGAGGAGGAAGAATGTAAATTGCTGATGAGAGTTAACTAGAGGTCAATGCCAAAAGAGGAAAATGTCAACTTTTTTTTTTTTCCTCTTTTGAGGCCACTTTCAAGGCCATTGCTAAGGTTCTGCATCCCACACATTTCATGCTATAACTGATATTTCTGTTGATTTACTGTTGTTGCTTGCTGCTGAGTCGATTTGTGACTTGTAGCGACATGTATGATAGACTAAAATTGCCCTATACAGAAACAGATTGAGAGGTCTTTTCTACCTGGTGGGTTTGAACCACAGACCTTTTGGTTAGCAGCCAAGCTCTTAACCATTGCTCTCCCAGAACTTCCTGTACTCAATAAGAAAAGTGAACATTATACTTTAAAAAATGGATAAAGCATGATGAGAGTGCCTAGTAACTTAGGAAAGTGTGGAATACAATTTAAAATGATTTCTACAGTTTCAGTGAGTGCTTAGGGAACTAAAAGTTTAGCTGTAAAAACTCATATATTCCTACATCTAATTTTCTACGTATGCTGCAATATTAAACAATGCCTGCATTACATGAAACATAGATTTCTAAAAATGTCCACAAGGATATGTAAAGAATCAAGTGTTGTTGAGTACAAAATGAGGCTTTCTGCTCCCATAAAGGTTTACAGGCTTGGAAACCATATGTAGTATTACTATGAGTCAGAACCGACTCCACAGCACATCACCAACCACCACCACCACCACGACTGAGTTCTGACTCAGTGACCTTATGTACATCAGAATGAAACTCTGCTTGGTCCTGTACCACTATTGATATGTTGTTGCCACTGTGTCGTTCTATCGCATTGAGGGTCTTCCTCTTTTTGCTGACCCTCTACTTTATCAAGCATGATGCCCTCCAAAGACTGATCTTCCTGACAACATGTATGAAGTACAAGAGACCAAGTCTGATTATCCTCGCTTCTAAGAAACAGTCTGTCTGTGCTGCTTCTAAGACAGATTTGTTTGTTCTGGCAAGCTTTCAATATGGTACTTTGACTTTTCTTCATCAACACCATAATTCACGTGCATTTATTATTCTCCAGTTTTCTGTATCCATTTTCCAGCTTTTACATGCATATAAGACAATTGAAAATACCATGGCTTGGGTCAGGCACACCTTAGTCCTCAAAGTGGTATCTTTGCTCTTTAACATTTTAAAGGGTTCTTTTGTAGCAGATTTGCTTAATTCAAAATGCCTTTTGATTTCTTGACTGCTATTTCAATGAGTGTCGATTGTGGATCCAAGCAAAATGAAGTCTGACAACTTGAGTCTTTTCTCCATTTATCATCATGTCATTTTTAGTCTAGTTATGATGAATTTTGTTTTCTTTACATTGAGATATAATCCATAATGAAGGCTGTAATGTTTTCTCTTCATCAGTAAGTACTTCAAATCCTCTGCTTCTAGGAAGCAAAATTGTGTCACCTGCATATCACAGGTTGTTAATGAGTTTTCCTCCAATCCTGATGCCACTTAATTTTTCATATATCTAGTTTCACAGATTATTTGCTCTGCATACAGATTGAATACACATGGTGAAAAGATACAACCCTGACACACACCTTTCTTGATTTTAAACCTTTCAGTATTCTCTTGTTCTGATCAGATGATTGCCTCTTAGTCAATGTACAGGTTCCTTATGAGCAAAATTAAGTGTTCTGGAATAACCATTTTTCACACTGTTATCCATCGTTTGTTATGATTCATACAGTTTAATGCCTTTGCATAGATAGAAAATTACATGTAAACGTCTTTCAGGCATTCTTTGTGTTCAGCCAAGCTCCATCTGATGTCAGCAATGATAACCCTCATTCCACGTCCTCTTCTGAATCCAGCTTGACTTTTTGACAGCTCCCTTTCAATGTACTGCTGCAACCGTTTTTAAATTATTTTCAGCAAAATTGTACTTGCACATGATATTGATAATGATGTTGTGTTGTTTAGTGCCATTGAGTCAGTTCTGACTCATAACAATGCTGTATAGCATTTCCAAGGAGTAGCTGGTGAGTTTGAACCACTGACTTTACAGTTGAAACTGACCTTGTGGTCCAATACTTATCCTGAAGTGCCACACACCAGGACTCTGTGATACTAATGATATTGTTGGACAAATTTCCACATCCCACTGGGTCTCCTGTCTTAGGAAGGGGCACAAATATGGATCTCTTCCAATTGGTTGGCCAATTCTTGGCATAGACAAATGAATGCCTCCAGTGCTGCATCAGTTTGTTGAAACATTTCAGTTGGTATTCTGTCAATTTCTACAGCCTTGTTTTTCACCAGTGTTTTTAGTGAAGCTCAGATGTCTTTCAGAGCCATCAGTTCTTGATCTTAGGATACCTCTGAAAATGGTTGAATATTGACCAATTCTTTTTGGTATAGTGACTCTATTTGACCAGTTGTCTTTGGTACAGTGACCCGGTGTAGTCCTTCTCTCTTTGTTTGATGCTTCCTGCATCTTTGAATATTTTGCTTATAGAATCCTTCAATATTGCAACCAAAGGCTCAGTTTTTTTCTCTCAGTTCTTTTAGCTTGAGAAATGCAGAACATATTCTTCTCTTTTGGTTTTCTAATTCCAGGCCTTTGCACATTTCAGTATAATACTTTACTTTGTCTTCTTGTTCTGTTAGAAATTTTCTGTTCAGCTCTCTTACTTGATAATTGTTTCCAGTTGCTTTAGCTTCTCTGTGTTCAAAAGCGGACTCCTGTGCTAGACTGCTAAGTGGGTTTGAACCACAAGGTCGGCAGTTCAAGCTCACCAGCCGCTCCTGAGAAATCCTATTCAGGGTAGCTATGGGTCAGATCCGACTCAATGGTACTTAACAGCAGCAATGTTCAAGAGCACGTTTCAGAGTCATTTCTGACATCCATTTTGGTCTTTTCCTTCTTTCTTGTCTTTTTTAATGACCTTTTGCTTTCTTGTATGGCGTTCTTGATATTATCTCATAACTCTTCTAGTTTTCAGTCATAAGTGTCCACTGCATCAAATCTGTTCTTTTTAAGTATTTTTTTTAAAGCATTTTATGAATTGAGCGAAGGTTTTACAAAGCAGATCATCAATTTTGCAACTAGTGCTGCTGAGTACATTTTGTTTGTGTATTTTCTTTTCATTTCTGTTGTATTGTTGGTGTTGTGTGCCATCGAATCCATTCCAACTCTTAGTGACCCTGTGTAGGGTTTCTGAGGAGCGTGGCAGGTGAGCTTGAACCACCAACCTTGAGGTTCAAACCCGCCTTGCAGTCTAGCGCATTAACCCACAGTGCCACACCAGGACTCCTCTTTTGTGTTAATGTTTACTAAATCTTTCTGATTTTCCTATTTTAATTTTAATGTACAAGTGTATTAATTTTCTTTGAGGTTGCCCTGCAATTTATTATTTTTTCCCTACTTAAAATAATCTGTTTTATCTGGAAATCTATTGACTTGCTTGCCATTTGGAGGTTCTGTATCTACACTATTCTTTCTTTTTGCTTTGTAGTTGACTTCATTATAAATTGATGTCTTTGGTTCCCTATCTTCAGTCTTGTAGATTTGTTTTACTTTAAATATTTATTTATCTAGATTGAGTTCTGGGTTTGTTGTTGTTATTTGTGAAGTGCCA
Source organism: Chrysochloris asiatica (assembly GCF_000296735.1). Lineage (NCBI taxonomy): Eukaryota > Metazoa > Chordata > Mammalia > Afrosoricida > Chrysochloridae > Chrysochloris > Chrysochloris asiatica. The sequence goes on from NW_006408587.1 coordinate 4,795,124, forward strand.
TCGAGTTGGTTCCAACCCATAGTGACCCTGTATAGGGTTTCTGAGGAGCAGCTGGTGAGCCTGAACGGCCAGTCTTGCAGTTCAAATGGTTTTGCAGTCTGGCACATTAACCCACAGAGCCACACTAGGACTCCATGAGTTTTGAGTTCTGGTAGTGTTGATGAATTAATTTAGCTCCGCCAAATATCAATTTTAAGGCATTCCTGTATTTGGATTGAGTGTTTTTCAGACTGTTTCAAATAAGAGGAAGATAACCACACCTAATTATGCACTGGGGAGGATGCTTACAGTGCAAGCAAAATATGTGTTCCAGAACTGAACAATAGGTGATATATTAGCCTAATTGCAGAACCCTTCTTTGTAATTGAAAAAATTTTAACTTTATGTAAATAAAAGATTTAATCAGCACAAGCTTCTTTTCAGTCTTCAGTTTCTTCTAAGGTGGTAGCTTGAAATCAACCTTTTGATTCAAAACTATCAGTACTCTACCATATAAAATGGTGGGACTGGTTGTTAATGTCCTAGAATCAATTCTGACTCAAGAGACCCTGTGTAGGGTTTCTGACTTGTTGCTGATGTTAAAATTCTTGGTATTTCATTTGCTTTGAATCTGGTGCTGCAAAGTTTGGAGAAGTGTAAAACTTGGATTACAATTGCCATTCTAAAGTGTCTAGTTAAAATCAGTAGACATGTTTGACCCACATACTACACCGTCCAGCTGAGGCATTATGCTGGGCAGTGCAGGGGAATGCCCAGGTGAAGAAGGTGCTATCTGTAGTCAAAGAGCAGCACATAGTCTTAGGAGAGAAAGCTTGACATGATGTTCTGTGGTTTTCTGTTGGTTCTGTGAATGTAATGATCTGCCATCTCTTTTTACCTTTCTCCTATCTTTAAGATTTGTTGACTTTTGGAATTGAATTGCCACAGATCATTGCTCTCAGGTGAATTAGAAACTTTGATTAATGGAGAAATTATCATAAGGAGAGATCCTAGAAACTTTGCTAGTTGTCTTTGGGTTGACCATTGATTTAGTCTATTAGGCTAACTCAGAAGATCACACTGAATTTTCTTGGGTTTTGTGACCCAGCTTTTCTCAAAAGATATTGGATAAAATTTAATCAAGCTGCTTTTGTTTTTTATTTTTAGATCACCACACTTATTAATCATAAAGATAATACCAAAAAGTCTGATAAAACTCTACAAGCAATTCAGCGCGTAGGACAAGCTGTCAACTTGGCAGTTGGAAGATTTGTTAAAGTTGGGGAAGCTATAGCCAATGAAAACTGGGATTTGAAAGAAGAAATAAGTATTGCTTGTATTGAAGCTAAGCAAGCAGGTAGGTGGCTATTGAATTAGAAGGTTGTTCATATCAACTGTACTGTTACGGATACAATGACAAATTATGTTTTTAGTTTGAGTAAAGCTATGTTCTTTAGCCCTGTAATCACGGATGCCTCGGACAGGAAAGCAGTCCTGGTGGTGCAGTGGTCAGGTGCTTGGCTGCTAACCCAAAGGTTGATGGTTCCAAGCCACCAGCTGTGGAAGGGGACAAAGACCTGGCACCTTGCGCCCTCAAAGGTTAGCGTCTCAGAAACCCTGCCAACTGGTGCTGCTCTGTCCCACAGGGTCTCTAGGACTTGCCGTAGGCTTCGTGGCACATGACAGCAGTAATGGGACAGAAATGGCTTGGATCTGCAGCCAGAAGGAACTGAATTTCTTTTAAGACTTTTTAAGTCCTCTGTCTGAAACATGGCATTCTTTCACTGGTGAAGGTCATGGTCTGCCGTCCTCGCCATCAGTCATTGCAGTGTGAGAGATACAGGGAAGTGTGAGGCATAGAATGCCCTCGGGGAGAAGATGGGTATACTTGCCTCCATGTGGGAAACAGAATAAACCTTACTACATATTACTCACTTTGCAACAGACAAATCATAATGACTTGGAATTTCATGGCAGTTCATGACTCTACAGCTGGGGACACCGATACCTAAGAGAACTAAGGTCTTTTTAAGACTAGAAACAATTCAGCATTATTGATGTATCACATATCCATTTATTCCTTTCATGAATATTTACTAAGTGCTGGTTATAGGCAGGCGGTCTCCTAGGATGTAGGGATATAACCCTGTGCACAGCCGTCAGAAGTCTGTCCTGATGGAGCTGGTATTACAGTGAGGGCAAAAGACTATTAAAAAATGAATAAATAAATGTATAATGTCAAGTGGTAGTATATATCGTGAAGAAAACAAATCAAGCAAAATTAGGCTTAGGCGAGCAGTGGCGATGCTGTTTTTGAGAGGGCAATACCTTTTAACTTGGACACCGTTGACCTTGTGGGCTGGATAATGATTTGCTGTAGAAAGCTGCTTTGCATATTGTAGAATGTTTAGCAGCATGCTTGGCCTCTGCCTCCACAGTGCTCCTTAGAAGCCAGGATGGTGAGACCGCGTCTCTCAGAGTTTGTACATGTTGTCAGGAAGTACCAGTCCCTGGAGAAGACATCATGTTTGGTAAAGTGGAGGGTCAGTGAAAAACAGGAAGATCCCAAATGAGCTGAACTGGCACAGTGGCAGCAGCAATGGGCTCAAATGTAACGACGATTGTGAGGCTGGCCCAGGACTGGGCAGCGTTTCGTTCTGCTTTCCATTGGGTTGCTATGAATCAGAACCAACTTGACAACACCTAATAACAACTACTGGCCTCTGCCTCCTAGATGCCAGAAGACACCCCATGTGACAACTAAAAATGTCTCCAGGCATTGGTCTTTTGTGGTCAAAATCATTTCCACTTGACAACTGTAAGATAGGGGGGTCAAGAAGACCCTCTAAGAAAGTAACATTTGAGCACAGGCTGCAATCAAATGGGAACTCTAGCTATGTGCATATCTGGGGGAGGGGCATCTCTGGCAAGACTGTCAGGAGCAGGTATGATAGGAACTTTGCTGGCTCCTGTATGGTGAACAGGCTTAGGGGCAGGAGAGTAGCTTCAGAGAGACCAGTTAGGAGGCTGTTGCAGTGGTTCAGGTGGTTGATAATGATGACTTAGACTGGTGGTGGTGCTTATGTGCCATGGAATCGGTTCCGACTCATAGTGACCCTGTACAGGGTTTCCGAGGCTGTAAATCCATACGGGAGCAGAAAGCCTCAGAAACAGTGGAACAGTTGGTAGTTTCGAACTGCCGACCTTGCAGTTCACAGCCTGATTCATAACCACTACGCTACCAGAGCAGTGCTTGTGTTTGGATGTAATGTGAAGGTTGAGCTGATAAGATATTTGGATATCTTGAATGTGGCTATGACAGAAGAGTCTTGGGTAACTCCCAAGGTCTGGAGTGTGAGTAGCTAGGTAAATGGTGTGCCATTTACTAAGATGGGTTCCTTTGAGGGAGGAGCAGGTGTTTGGGGAGGATCATAATGGGAAGAAAGGGAGCAAGTGAGCTAAGGTTGAGTGAAGAGGGAGGAACCAACCCAATCCTACATCCCATATGCAAATGACTTAAGGTATTATATTATGGGTGATAGGGAATCATTGAGGAATTTTGAGTCAGATGAATCTAGTTTTGCATTAGAAATCTTTCTGGTATCTGGAGGAAATGACCAAGTAAGGATTGGTTGGTAGATTATTGAAACGAGAGGTGAGAAGATTAATATGAAAGCTTTTACAGTAAGCCATGGTAAACCAAGGCAGTGTCAATAGGGATATGAAGAGCACACAGAATGCTCATGAATGTGCCTTAGTAGATGTTGTTAAGTACTATTGAATGAGTTGATTCTGACTCACAGTAGCCCTGTATAGGGTTTTCAAGGAGTGGTTGGTTGGTTTGAACTGACAACCTTGTGGTTAATATTAATAGTCCAGTGCTTATCCTACAGCACCACACCAGAGTTTGGTTATTGATTAAAGGAAAGGGGGGAAGGACTCTGGGTTGATCCTTAGACTTTTAGTCATTCACTGGACTAGGAGGTAGGTTTTATGGGGGATGGGAAGGATGTCCTTATTTCATTTGTAATTTGTAATTTGACTAATTAAAAGATTTGTAATTGCCTCCCATAAATGAAACATGTACATTAAAACCATTAAAATAAGTGATGAAAGTAAACAGGCTAGATTTTTCAGCCAACATTGTTACTCTAATTAAGCATGAAATTCATCTTCCTGGAAACTAAGACAAAAATGTGAGCAACAAAGAGTTATATAATTCTCATTGTTGGAAGGAAACAAACCAGCTTATCCAGAGGAGAGGGAGACTTTTTTCCTAGCCTCAAGTTATTGTGTGGGCGTTTATACAGCAGGCATTGCATAATGCAGTGGATAATTCAACCAGAAGTGGAGATGCTCTTCATATTACTATTTCTTCTAACAACCCTCGTTGAAAACTAAGAGTAGAGGTTTTTTTTTTTTTTTTTTTATAAAAGGGCAACTTGAGCCCTTTCTTGCCTTTCTAATGTGTCACTGTTCTCAGTGTGAGGGAAAGGACATGATTCAGTGACAAAGGCGCCGGTAGACTGCAGGTCTTTACGAGTACTGTAAGGCTAGGCAGCTCCAGAGGTGGAAGCCATCTGATGTCATGAGTTCCACATGTCACCTCTGCTCCTCATTTGAAGTGCTATTACCTTTCTTGGAAACTGCCTCCTCTGGTTACTCAGGTAAGAGAACCAGAATGCTCCGCCCAGTTCTTTCTGTCAGGACAGCCTCTTCCCAGCCGTGCCTTCAGGCAGGTGTCTCTCTGGTCCTTGACCTTTGAGCCATGGGCCCCTTGACCTATCTCTGCCTTGCTTTCAGCAGTGTTACACAGCCCTTTTAGTGCTGCTGATAAATGCCTCAGCCTGAAGGTGATTGGCTAGAGCTTCATGGGTCTGGAAACCTAGTTCCCTAATCAAGTGCTTAGGGCATCCTGCTCAACCAGAGAGCCTCTGCCAAAAAGGCACTCAGCTTTACGTTCTCTGTGGGTTCGGAAGCTCACAGCACTGTCGCACTCTGAACCTTGGTTCTGCTGCCATTGGCTCCTCTGCTGCTTCTCTGCTACTCTTTTGGCATCACAGCTTTCTCTCCCTGGTTTGATGAGGTTCAGTGTACAGAAATCTGGGGATCCCAAACGATGGACTTCATTCCTGGCTCTTCGTCCTTGATGGTAGTGAGATTTCCTGCCCGGCTTCTGAGATGGCTCATCTTACACCCATGTTAGAGTTCCCAGTTTTTGCAATCATAGCTGGCCCTATTAACTGTCATTGACAACTGAATCATAACCCTCAATCCTATCACCATCTTCTCCCACCTTCTCTCACCATCAGAAGAACGTCAGATGGTGGGGGTTACAAAGACTAAGGCTGTTGTTGTTAAGTGCTTTCCAGTTGGTTCTGACTCATCGTGACCCTTTAGATGGTTTCTAAGGCTTTTAAATATTTGAGGGAGCAGAAAGCACCATCTTTTTCCTGCAAAGCAGCTGGTGGGCTTGAACTGCCGACCTTGCAGTTGGTACCCTGTGGTTCACAGACCAGTGCTTATTGTATGGAGCTACCGCATTCCCTAAGAGTAAGACTGCTGTTTTTGTTGTTAAGTGCTGTTGAGTTGATTCTGACCCATAGCGACACCTGAGGAGTGGCTGGTGAGCTTGAACTGCCGACCTTGCAGTTCAAGGAGGCATTGCAGTTCAGCGCGTTAACCCACAATGCCATCCCAGCACTGCAGACTAAGACTAGAAGAGCCGTATTCAGTAGCCTTCTGATAAGTGACTTCAGCCTTGAAGCTATTTTACTATGTTTTTCTTTTCTACTCTTCCTTTCCTTCTCATCACTGGTCAGGTAATTGTATATTTTCCTTCCTCAGTATTTCCCAAGTCATCAGTGTCTTTGTATCCTTATGCCTACCATCTATCTGGGAATCCTGGTGGCACAGTGGCTAAGTGCTCAGCTGCTACCCAAAAGGTTAGTGGTTCATATTCACCCAGTAGCTCCACAGGAGGAAAGATCTGGTGATCTGCTGCTGGAAAGATTACAGCCTGAGAAACCCTGAGGGGCAGTCCTACTCTTTAATGGCACTCAATGATGACAACCATGTAATAAGGTCCTGACTACCCGACACTCATCATTTCAATAACTGTCTAACTGGTTGTTGTTGTTAAGTGCATTGGAGTCAGTTTTGACTCATAGTGACCTTTTGTAGGGTTTCCAAGGAGCAGCTAGTGTGTTTGAACCACTGACCTTGTAGTTAGAAGCCCTATGCTTGACATACAGCGCCACACCAGGAGTACATTAGTAGTCTGGTTTCAGCTTTCTTTTTCAGTCCATTTTATCTGCTTTCACAAGATTAATCTTTTAAAATCTTGACTCTTAATGTGCTACATCCCTGTAGTCTATTAAAATTCAAGTACTTTTGCACAAGATCCTTAGCCTGTGGGCTGGTGCAGTATGGGGGAATGTAATAGAGATGACAAGAGGACTGACTGGAGAAAAATCAATCTATTACACACACAGGTTTATTTACGGCTTAAAAATAATTTTGAATGTTATAAGGGGATTAAAAGATTATTTTTAACCTGCGATATGCAGATGATACAACCTTGCTTGCTGAAAGTGAAGAAGACTTGAAATATTTACTGATGAAGATCAAAGAACATAGCCTTTGGTATGGATTGCATCTCAATGTCAGAAAAACAAAAATCCTCACCACTGGACCAATAAACAACATTCTTATCAACGGAGAAAAGATTGACGTTGTCAAGGACTTCATTCTTCTTGGATCAACTATCAACACTCATGGAAGCAGCAGTCAAGAAATCAAACGACGTATTGCATTGGGCAAATCTGCTGCACAGGAACTTTTTTGAAGACATCTTTGAAGAGCAAAGATGTCAGCTTGAGGACTAAGGTGCGCCTGACCCAAGCCATGGTATTTTCAATAACCTCATATGCTTGTGAAAGCTGGACAGTGAATAAGGAAGATTGTAGAAGAATTGATGCCTTTGAGTTGTGGTGTTGGAGGAGAATACTGAAAGTGCCATGGACTGCCAAAAGAACCAATAGATCTGTTTTGGAAGAAGTGCAGCCAGAGTACTCCTTAGAGGCCAGGATGGCTAAGCTTCGTCTCTCATACTTTGGACATACTGTCCGGAGGAAACAGTCGCTGGAGAAGGATGTCATGCTGGGTAAGACGGAAGGTAGGAGAAAAAGAGGAAGACCCCTAACGAGATGGATCAGCCAGGTGGCATCATTGATGGACTCAAGTGTGACAGCGGTAGTGAGGTTGGCCCAGGATAGGACACTGTTTCATTCTACTGTGCATGGGGTCGCTATGAGTCGGTTCCGACTCGATGGCACCTGACAACAACAACAACAAGTTAAACAGAAAGGAGGTTTAGAAAAAGTTATACTCTGGTTTCATGTTTAAAAACAAACATTTGTAGTTTTCTTTTTTATTGGTTGATAATTGCTGTAATAGAAATCAAAAGAAATAGTGATGAAGAGAGTTTTTCTAGAGAGTTAGGAATTCAGTTGGTAGATTGGTTTCTTCTAACCATTTTAAGAAGTATAGCTTCAAACCACAAGTGTATATAAGAGTCAGTTTGAATGTGGTTTGAATCCTCAGGCGGGAGGATTTTTTTGTTTCCCCAGCCAAAGTCCGGGCTGACTGACTGACAGACTTCCTCATTGCCCCCTTTTGTCTGTGGACAGGGATTTTTTTCACACCTTCTTTTCACTGAAGATATAGCCTCTCGGGCCCATAGCCTTGTCTTCTCTCCCTGATTATCCATAAAAGCACAAGGCTCAGGTTGTACAGATTAACACTGCCTCTCCTTCCCTCCCACCCTCACCAACCCCCCCAAAAAGTCCTAATCAAAGCCTTGGCACTTGGCCTACTGCTGTGGTTCATAGGTTCTTTGGTTGGGGACTTTGGGGAGTTTTCTTACTATTTGTAGAGAAGGACGTTTTATAGAGTGTCGTTTCTCGTATGACTGGAAACACAAGTTATGTTTTTCAAAATGGTGAAGACAAAAAACAACAACAACAAAACTTTGTCATAGTTCTTTAGAGTCTGCTTTTATTTTGTCATTAGAAAGCCTCATACAGTAAGCTTTAACAGAAATACCACAAGTGGATGACTTTCACAGACCGGAGTTTATTTTCTCACAGTTTAGGAGACTAGACATCTGAATTCAGGATGTCAGCTTTAAGGGGGAAGGGGTATTCTCTCTGCTGACTGTGGGGCAAGGCCATTGTCTCAATATTTGGTTGAAATGTTGCTTGGTGTCCCTTAAGTGAGTCCATGTTTCCTGGCCTCAATCTTTTCCTGGGGTTAGGAGGATCCCTGCACAGGAACCCTGGATCCAAAGGATGTGATCTGTTCTTGGCTCTTCTTTCTTGGTGATATTGAAGTCCCTCTGATCGCTGCTGGCTTGTTTAATTTCTTATATGTCACAAAAGAGATTGACTTATGTTTCAGCCTAATCCTGTAGATTGCATCTGGACTTCCATTAATCATGCCTTGTTAGGATTCATAATTCATAGGATAATTGCGTCATAATACAAAACGGAGGATAATTACATAATATTGAGAATCATAGTCTGTCCAAATTGACACATAGTTTGAGGAGTGGCATTTAGTTCATGACACTTACCTTCAAGATTAAAGGATAGTATGTATGGATTTTAATATACTCACTGCCATCAAGTTGATTCCGACTCATAGCGACTCTGTGTAGAGTTTCTGAGGCGTTTGTTGTTGTTGTTAAGTGCTGTCAAGTCGTATCCACCCATAGTGACGCTATATAGGGTTTCCAAGGAGCTACTGGTGAGCTTGAAAACCGATCTTGCAGTTCAAGCCAACTTTGCAATGCAGCGCGTTAACGCACAGAGCCATACACAGGAGCAGAATGCCTCATCTTTCTCCTGTGGAGCAACTGGTGGGTGTGAACTGCTGACCTTTTGGTTAGCAGTCCAATGCTTATCCTCCAGCACCTCCAGGGATTCTTGGATTTTAATGTAAGTGTGTTTTATTTTCAGCGTAACTTTGTTCCCTGGACTCTCTTGGCAGGAGAAACAATCGCAGCACTTACAGATGTAACCAGCTTGAATCATCCAGCATCTGATGGCCAGATCACAATTTTCACAGACAAAACTGGAGTTACAAAGGCTGCAAGATTACTTCTTTCTTCAGTGACAAAAGTACTGTTGCTGGCAGACCGTGTTGTCATTAAGCAGATAATAACATCAAGAAATAAGGTACTTGCCCTTCTGATATTTCTGTACCTATGTCTTCCACGGATGTCCAGAAGTGTGTTTTTCAGGTTAATTACCAGTAACTTGGCAATGCTTGTCTATTGTAATGGTTTATACCTGTTGTTGTTATGTGTCATGGAGTTGGTTCTGACTCATAGCATGCTACCTGTGTCTATAATTTAAAAGTGGCATTTCTTCTATACCTGCGTTTTCTAAACTGTGTGCATACTGTACCTAAACTTTTGAATACAAAAAAATCTTTCTTTTCATAAAGTCATCATTCTCTGTTGTTGCTTCTTGGTAAAAGCTTGTCGTATGTACAGACTCCAGGAAGAAAAGTTGCGGTATGACAATATACATAGTAGACATTTAGCTGATAAAACATCTGAATCTATTGGTACCTTTCTTTCCAAATTGGAGAGTTCATAGTTTATGAACTTAAGAAAAAGTTCAGTCACTGAAACCTTATTCTCGGTTACCTACAAGCTGCACAGTTTTTGTGCAGATATGATAAATATCACTGAATGATATCAAAACTAAGGGAATGGATTTAGATTCAGTCTAGAACTCTTCTCGTCTCTCCAATACTAGTGGTGTTCCTAGATCACCCAGGGACCTGGGCATGTGCAGTCACTCCTTTCCCTGTGCAAGGAGGGGGCTGTCAGCCAGAGAAAGGGCTGTCCCAGGAGGATTTGAAGAGAAATAAGTGGGACTCTTGATGAGTGTTGGAGTCAATCAAATTGTGTAAGTGTGAAGGAAAAAAGAATGGAAGAGGTGGATGGGGCGGTATAAGAAGAACAGAAAACCTTCTCCTCTTTGAAAGCCAGCACTTCTGCTGTGTGGTTTTAATTCTGCCTTATCTGTGTTAGTTCCTGGACTTCCTGAACTGCCAGGGCAGATTAACATGCCAAACATCACATCCTCATTAAAACGAAGCAAACACAGGATATCTGTGTTTTCTTTACCTATCTTGGTCTGATTAAAACTAATCCAATACTGTTATTTTAGAGAAAGGTACTTGAAAATATGTTCCATCCATTTTCTTCTTAAGTTAAGAAAACATATTGCAATATCTGTTGGCTCTACTACAGATTCATGCTCTCTAGTCACACTTGACTGTCCACAGCTTCTTGGCAATTTATTTATTAATCCCACACAATTCCTGACTGATCCTAATGGTTTTCCTGCTCTTCAAGGACAAAACCTGCCTTTTAACTCCTTAACCTGCAGCTGGCCTTTCTCTCACTTTTCCTGAGGTAAATGAGCTTCCTTCAGTTTCTTGTTATGGAACTGAAAGGCTTCTGTTTATTGCCATTTATCCTGCTCCCTTCCTAGTTCTCTGAGGATTTGATTTCTGTAGACTTGCTGCTTCAACCTTCTCCAGATGCTCTTATACTCTTTTCTTGTATATTCAGTCTTTTATCTCATTCTTTTCAAATCCGCCCGAATCTCTCCATTGTAAAAAACAAATCATTCCACAGATCAGTGGTGGGTCTGGCCCATGGGCCTTGGTCTGGCCCTGCCAATGCAATTGCAGTTCCAATCATCACACTGTTGTTGTTAAGTACCATGGAGTCGGTTCCGACTCATAGTGACCCTGCACAAGGTTTCCAAGGCTGCAAATTTTTATGGGAACAGAAAGCCTCATCTTCCTCCCATGGAACAGCTGGTAGTTTAGAACTGCCGACCTTAAGGTTAGCAGCTCAATTCGTAACCACTACGCTACCAGAGCTCCTTAGCCATCACATTGTTGTTGTTGTTGTTATGTGCTGTGGAGTTGGTTCCGACTCATAGCGACCCTGTACAGGGTTTCCGAGGCTGTAAATCTTTACAGGAGCAGAAAGCCTCATCTTTCTCCTGCGGAACAGCTGGTAGTTTCGAACTGCTGACCTTGCGGTTCGTAGCCCGATTCGTAACAACTATGCTACCAGAGCTCCTTAGGCATCACGTTGTTGTTAAGGGCCATCGAGTCGATTCTGACCCATAGCGACCCTGTATAGGGTTTTGACCATATACAGCAGGCCAGTTGTTATATAAAGTTGATAATTTTGTATGGCCCACAAGTGATGTTACACATTTTGGTCCAACAAAAGGTTCCTCACCCCTGCCCTAGATGATCCTACCTTTGAGTCTGTTTCTTCTTGTCAGATCTCCTCTTTCTCTGTCTTCTGACCCTAAGTTTCCCTCTAGAATTTAGAATTTTCTTTCATCTTTTTTTCTATTGTTGTTCAGCCTTGAAATCGCAGTCTCTTTTAGATCTATCATCCTGCTGATAAAACACTGTCCTCTCTTTTGTAGGTTCTTTCAACAATGGAAAGACTGGAGAAAGTGAATAGTTTTCAAGAGTTTGTCCAGATATTCAGTCAGTTTGGAAATGAAATGGTGGAGTTTGCACATCTAACTGGAGATAGACAAAATGTATGTATTTGCCACATTTAAAAATCTCTAGATAAATATCTGCTTTTCAGTTTGGATATTGGTGCAGTTATTTGAGATCTCTTGGATTGCTTTCTTTGCTTATGAAATCTATAATCCTGACCTTGGAAGCCTCTCATAAATAAGGCAAATGAGGTAAGTAGCTCTGTAAGTCTTTTTTGTGCATATTTAACAGTTAAGTCTGTTCCCACCTCACATGGCTGGGAAGAGTCAGACTCACCCTGCAGGATCCAACTTGAGTATTTGCTATAAGCTGTGATAAAGCTTTCCATTTGACTCTTCCACGCAGCCAAGTAAATTGAGTCACCTCATATATTCTTAAAGTGTTTTGTTGAAAGAAATATGTTTTATAACAGGTGAAAATTTTATGTGATTTCAAATTTTAGTATCCACGTGCACAGCCATGCTCTTGTTTTGTACTATCTGGTAGCTTTCCCACTACAGTAGTGCAATTGAGTAGTTAATTGTGAAGAACCATGTGGCGCAGAAAGCCTAAAACATTGACTTTCTGGTCTTTTGTTGAAAAGGTTTGACAACTTCTGATTTACATGTTAATATGGTGCTTATTTCATGATGTTATTTATCTGCTTAATGACTACATGGTCTGCCAGCAATAATACTTTTTTAAACAACATAAAAGACTACTATACACATGGACCTCACAAGATGGAATACAGAAAACTCAAATTGACTACATCTGTGGAAAGAGATG